>NC_081324.1:62867087-63183497 GCF_026419965.1 Kogia breviceps | reverse complement strand
AGCTGAGGCTGAAGCGAGCGGCTGGAGTGGCCCCTGGCAGGCGGTGAGCCCTGGACCGCCAGCACAGCCCCAATCACCTCACAATCCTAACCTGGCAGCCAGTCTCCACTGGGCACCAAGAAATTCATCAGAAAAGGAACTGATGGATTAAAGTGGAACCAGGAGAATTGATTTTTTTCCCTGGGCACTTAAACGCTGCTCTCAATCAGGCCATCAACTCCTAGGCAGGGGCAGCCCTGGGGACAGAGGTGGGGCCGGGCTCCAGCCCAGCCGCTGTGTGAAGTCTCTTCTCCTTTGGCTGAGCGGGGACCCCAGGCCAGTCCCAGCCCCTCTGAGCCTCGGTGGTCTTGGTGTAACTGGGTGGGTGTGTGTAGGGGCGGACTCACCATTCGCTCTCTCACTGACTCACGCACATGCCAGGCCCCATGGCAGAGGGTGGCGATGATTTTCCACGGGACGCACGGCAGCAGCGTTGACAGCCCAGCCGGGTGTGCGGGGCCTCAGCCTGGAGGAACCCCAACACACCCCCTCCGCCTGCTGCTCTGCGGCCCCTGCCACGGCCCACCCACCCCTCTGCTGCTGTGGGGCCCTGTGTGGATCGACTTAGGCAAGGCAGCCACCCTCTGTTTCCTGCTGCCTGAGCCTGAAAATGTGTCTGGGACCCCGTGGGTACTTCAGCTAGTCCTGGGGGTGTGGTCCCCAGACTGGGGCTCAGGATGGCTCCTGAGTAGCCAGAGTTATTTTCTCTACTGTGCCTTACCTCGGGCGCTGGCTGAGAAAGAGGGTGAGCCAGCACTGGGCCTGGTCTGTGTGCCTGGGGTCCTGACCCCAGGAGGCTGTGAGGGGCTCGGGAGGCAGCAGGCGAGTCCTCAGGAGGCTTGGAAGGGGCCACCTGGGAGGAAGGCGCTCCCGTGCCCTGTGGCTTGGGGGCTGCTGGGTGGTGTCAGCACGACTGACCTTGGTGACTCTGAGGGTTAAATTCATCACTGGACACTCCCCAACACACTCTGCCCCTCAAATAAAACCCTGGTGCCAGTTACCCAGTCATCAGCCCGGGCTTCCAGGTACAGACCAGGCCCATCTCTACGGGTCTGGCTGGGGATCCCAGGGCATATCAGTTGTGCCCAGGCCTCGGTTTCCCCCTGCATTCGGCAACCCGACCAGCAGGGTGAGCGTAGGGGTGTGATGAAGCAGCAAAGCTCTCCGAGCCCCTGATTAAACACCCAGGCTGCTGACCCCAGCCCAGGGTGAGACAGGGACCCCTGGGCACCGCCTACCCAGTGGTCTCTGGCAACCCCTCCCGGCTGTCATCAGGGGAGGCTCAAAAGGACTGTGGCCCCTGACCTTTCCCAGTGGCCCCGTGGATAACAGAAGTGCTGACCCAGGAGTGTAGAGGGCATGCTGAGGCTGGGCTCCCTGGGATGGGTACCAGTGTGCAGCTGCCCACTGCCCACCTGAGCCGGTGCCCAGGACGGACGGGAGGGCCTGAAGTTTTAGGTGGGCAGCTGTGGGGGTCCCCAGACCCTGATCAAACCCAGTGCAAATGTGGTAAACAAACCTGTTTGCTCGGCACCAAGGGCTCGGGGCCGCTGAGGTGTGGACAGGGGCCAGCGGGTGAGAGGTGGTCGGGGGCTCAGGTCTGAGCAGGGGCTGCCCTCGAGGTGACCGGCCATCTGTCTCTGACTAGCGTAGGGTACAGAGCTGGCCCTGCCCAGGGTCAGACAACTCTGGATGCTCCCACAAGACCAGGAGCCTCTCTGCCGGCGTCCGTCCTGTGCACGTTCCCTGAGTGTCCCCTCTGGTCATGGCTGCTCTGGGGGACCCTGCCTGAGACAGCCAACCATCAGCATGGTCCCAGCCTCCCTGCTCAACCCACCCCTTCCCCACCTGCCCTGCAGCCTCGACGGCCCCATGCCTGGAGGGGCTGGGCTGCCGCCGGCTGAGGAGAAAACCCTCCTGGTTGGGCCTCGGCCGTGGTCAGGGCTGTGGCCTGGGCCTCGGGGGAGCTGGCCTGCCCAGCCCGTCCCTCCATGACAGCATCTGGCCCGGAAGGCCTCCCAGCTGCCGTTTCCCTCAAAGTCATGTCAGACTGGCAGGCAAAGGCACAGAGGGCCTCAGTCCCCAGACTCCCGACCCCAACCAGCCTCTCCCCAAACTCAGACCCCGAGCCCTTGGGCAGGGCCCTCCTGGTACCCTCACACCTGCTGATGAGGGGGATCTGCTGCCTCTCCCCGCGGCTGTGCGCCCCTAGGCAGGGGGTCTGCATACGACTCCCCCCTGCACTCTGTCCACCTGATGGTGTCCCTGTCTGACTCCCTGTGCCTGGGCCCCACGGTGGGTCGTGACCCGTGCCCTGTCTTGGCCCAGGACCTCCTCACCCAGCATCTCCTCCTGGCTTCTGGGGCCACTGAGTCCCACGGGGCAGAGCCCAGGTCCTTGCCTGCCCCATCTCCCCCACACACCCGCCCAGGGCCCCAGTCCAGGGAGGTCTCCAGAGGGCCCAGGCTCACGGCATCCGGCTGAGCAGGCATGCCAGCTCGCTGCCAGCCCCACCCAGGGCCGTCACTCAGGGCCTCTCAGGGAGGTGAGGGGAGACCTGGGGTCCCTGGGCTGCAGGGGAGGGTTTGGAGGCGACGGGGTGCCGTGGCTGCTCACCTGACACTTGGGAGGGAAGGCGCACTTGGCAGCAGCTGCCGGGGGGGACACCAGCCTCTGAGCACCAGGGAGGGTCTGTGCAAAGAGTCTGAGAGAGAACCAAAGACAAACTGTGCTTGTGCGTGCGTGTGAATCGTGAGAGAGCATGTCCGTGTGCACGTGTGCTCATGCACGTGAGACAGTGAGCAAGACAGTGTGATGAGCGTGTAAGTCAGCCTGTGTTGTGTGCAGATGTCAGGGTCATCCAGGTCTTATATCTTCATGGCCTTGGTCTCTTGGGAATGGACTCTGAAAGCTGAGTGAGCCCATGGGATGGGATGGCCGAGCCGCTGAGCTGTCTTAAGGCCAGAATATTGGGCTCCTGGCCCTGTATGACATGCCCAGGAAGACAGGGGCCTCCAGGTCATTACCAGCTTGGAGCAGGGCACGAGCCTTGGGGCTGGAGGCTAGGCCTCTTGATAACCAGTGACTCGCAGGGAAAGTGCCAACAGGGTGGGCCTGCCACAGGCACCCTGTCCACACCCCACAGAGGTGGCTGCCATCTTCCCTGTCCCCAGAGGGCAGATGGGGGCTCCCCTCCACACCCGGCCCCCCAAGGGACACAGCCCAGGGCCTGTCCACCATCTGCAGAGCAAACAGGCGCTGAGCTGAGCTCACTGTGAATCTGGGTGGGGGGGCGAGAGCAGCCGCTGGGTGGGGGTGTTTCACACACACAACATGGCTCCATGAGCCAGTGGGTGTTGGCAGGCTCTGGCTCAGCCGGCGGGAAGATTTCAGTCCCGAGGTGCAGAGCCTGCAGCTGAGCAGTGCTTGGGGGCCAGGAAGGAGGATCCTGTGCTGCCAGGTGGGATCATCAGGGCACCTCACGCCGGCCTGACCGTGTCTGGGGGGCTCGGGCCAAGGTCCGGTGTGCCCTTGCCTTGTGTGTTTGCTTCCACGACCCAGCCGGGACAGCCTGGCGCAGCTTGTGGCCGGCCTCGCAGCCTAGACACCATTGCTGACCCCCCTCCCCACCAGGCAGCAGAACTGGACTCCCAGCCAGCTGTGTCTCTGGGTGCTGGGGGTGGGGGGCAGGGAGAGAGCACTCTCCCTCCAGTTTGGATGGCCCCCCTCCCCCGCCTGTGCTCACACGCCCACCTCCATCACAGCTATTCCAGCAGCTCCTGGCAGGTGCCGAAAGCCGGAGCGGCTGGCTCCGTGGGCGGTCTTGGAAAACGGCCGCTCGAGGCGGGGCTGTCTGGCTGGGGGTCTGCGCCTCGCCTCTGCACCCCCAGGTTCTTGGCTCCCCCTGCAGCCTTCCTGCCTGGCCGCCACCCGCCCTTCTCGGTGCAAGATTTTGCGGTGGTGTCTCCTCACCAGCTTGTGTCTCACGTAGGGGATGTTTCCATTTTTACAGCAGAAAGCAGCAGATCCAAGTGCCTCAGCCGAAGCCGAAGCCGGAGCGCAGCGGCCCCCCTGGGAGCTGCTGCCACGTCAGGTGCTTTGGGGGGAGCGGGCTGCTCTGCCAGCCGCAGCCCTAATTGCTGTCACTCGGGGAGCCAGCTCTAGCCTGGGGGGGCACAGAGTGACAGGGACGGGGTTGACAGGGGCCGGTGGGTGGGGCCCTGGGGCAATCTCGGCCCCTGGGGGACTTGGGCCCCGTGGTGGTCCTGGGGCAGGGGCTTTGCCTGTGGGACGCATGTCAGGTGGGCTGTCTGATGGCCCAGGCCGGGAGGTTAGCCCAGGTGGGTTGGAATCCTGGCACCGTTCCTGCCAGCCGTGTGGCCCTGTCTCGGATCCCCCCCATATCCTGTCCTCTGTCTGCTGTGAGGAGAGACCAGGACGGCTGGCTGCAGCTCGTGGTAACCATGCAGCCATGGCTGTTACCAGATTCTGTTCTGTTGCCATATGTTGCCTGTAGCCTCTGGCAGCATCCCCAGGGGTGGGGGGGACACGGTGTCCTCCGTCACCTCCCAACCTTGCTTGGGGCTGGTCTCCCAGGACACAAGGCCGTTGGAGCATGAGGATTGTTAGGAAGACCCAGGGCACAGCAGGTCCACGAGCTTGATGTCTGAGGGTCTCACAGGCCGGTGTGAGCTCCACTGTACTCCTGAGACGTAGAAGGAAAAGGATGGGAAGGGCAGACGGGACACTTGGCGATTCACCAGCCAAGTGATGAGAAGTCTTAGGAAACGGAGGAGTATTCAGCTTCACCTTCATCAAAGCCATGTGCATGGGCACAGTTGGGTGCTGTTTGGCTCATCAGACTGGTGGCTGGGGGGACACTGCTGACCCTGCAGCCCCTGGGACATTGCCAGCGCAGCAGTCCCACGGGGGATGGGAAGGGAGCCAAGGGCAAGACCGGCCACGGATGCTGCGCCCCGGGAACTCAGGGTGGGATGCTGGGCTGTGCCTCCGCCCTGCCCTGTGGCTGACCACCTGGATGCGTCCACAGGCTCCAGACAAGGAGGAGAGGGTAGCCTGAGTCTTGGGGCCCAGGTGCGTCAGCATGCGGAGGTGTGTCCAGCCTGGCCCTGCAGTGCCTGCCTTTCTGCAGGCCTAGTAGGGACTCAGGACCACCCAGCTTTAGTTGTGTGTCCAGGGACCTGACGGGCTGGTGCTCAGTCAGCCAGAATCACAGCTATGTGCACTTTTGATTTGAACGGCAAGAGGAAGGTCTCGGGGCTCACAGCAGTGCCTGTGAGTTCTCACGCGCGGCAGGCTGGATGCAGAGCTGTCCACACACACACGACTGGAACCAGAGCAGGTGCACTGGCCCCGGGTCCCCCGGGGGTCCACAATGGTTTGGAACCGAGCCTGCGGGTAGCTGGGCATGAATCCCACCGCTCCCACCGAGCAGCCGTGCTATCCGGGGACTCACTGCCTGCCCAGCCTCAGTGTCCTCCTGGCACCTGCTCTCCCGGGACCTTGCCAGGGTGACGTGTGTGCAGTTTCTGGATTTTCTGAGGCTTCCCTACAGCCACCCTTGTCTTCACAGGGAAGGGAGCCTGCCATGGGTCGTGAGCCTTCCCAGCCCTTCCTGGGGTCTCTGAGAGCAGGGGTCCCATTTGAGGTTCCACAGCAGCTCCTGGCTCCTCGGTCAAGTTCCACATCATGGAGCCTCAGTTTCCCCTCATTAAACGGGGCATCATCTCTGTGTGCCCTCCACCCTCTCCAGGCTTCTAGCCTCTGCCTGTCCTGTGTTGTCACCCCCAGCAGGCGAGGTGCCCATCTGGGGGTCCGGGACCTGCTGCACTGGTGGGCAGGGCTGCTGACTTCTGAGGTGGGGTCCTCCCTCAGACACAGGATGTACCTGTCCTTCCCCAAGTGACGGAATCCGTAGCTCGAGTGCTTCCCAGGGCCTGGCTACCTCTGCCTGTGCTGTGGCCTCAAGCTTGGACTTGGGGTGTTGGATGAGGGGGCCCTGCCTGGCTTCTGTCTTCCTGCACCTGGGCTAGGCAGGACGCCTTGCCAGTGTGGGGCTGCCTTGGCCTCTGCCCACTTGGGAACCCGTTCCCACGATGCTCCAAGTATATGATGATGCCAGGACCTGGGGACAGAGACTCTCCTGGGGCTGGTCCTCAGGGCAGCCACCATGGTTCAAACATCTGCACACCCACACATGTTCGCTCACATGCCTGTTCACACACATGTCCACACACGTGCATGTACACGCACACACAGGCACATGCACTCACACACACGAGGGGCTGGTGGCAGGAAGGTCAGATGGGAACACTGGCCAGCGGTGCCCAGGGAACTCAGGCCTCATGGCGGGCTGGGCTGGGCTGTGCTGGGCTGGGCTCGGCCCTCCCTCTGCCCGAGGCGGTCTCTGCGGAGGCAGGGAGCCCATGGGGCCAGGATTTGGAGTCGGAATCAGGAATTTGAATCCCATCTTTGGCCTGGGGATGTCAGGGGTCCTTCTGCCTGCCCAGACAGGTACCCACCTCCCAGGTGCAGAAGGCACAGAGGAGGTGCCTCAGGCCTGGTGGAGGATCCCCGAGCTCAGGAGGGGCAGTGTCTGGGGATGGACCTGGCCTGTGCCCAGCGAAGCCAGGGCTCTGAGGCCTGAGTGCGGCTGAACACAGAGATCCCTGGGCCACAGACTCAAGGGCCACCCCAGGAGTCGGGCCCCACTGCTTGTCCACCCAGCCACCCTGTAGGTAATGAGGCCAGTCAGTGGGGTCTCACTTGTGCCCACCAGACCCAAGGACATGCCCAGCTCCTGGAGGTCCACCCAACAGCCTGCCCTCCTGGCCAGCCTCCCTGCACTGTGTTGGCTGTGCTGCACACCTTTCCCCTGCCCAAGACCCCTCATGGGGACTGACCATCAAGACCATGGCTCTGAGAGGCTGCCAGGGGCCAAGTAAGGTGCACCTGTGAGAGCAGCTTGTCCCCTGACCTCTCCTGCCCACTCACTGCCCGGCCTTCCTTCTGTCCCAGCTCTGGCCCAGCCCCACGCTGTCCTTGACCCTGGGCCCTGGGCGTCCCCCACCTCCTCGTCTCAGCCCACTGGGGCTTCGGGCAGAGTCCCCTGCTGTCAAACATGCTCCCACCCAGCAGCCTGAGGTGAGGGGGGAGCATATCTACACTTGCTCCTGCCCACCTCCCTCCCCAGCCCTCGGCCCCTCAGGACCCGTGGCCCCCAAATGCCCAGGGCTCTGCCTCTGAGCTTCCATTGGTGCCGGCTTCTCTGATGACTGACTTTCCCACCGATTCCTGTCGGCTCTGCCTCGGCTGCTCCACCCGCCTGACACTGTGGTGGAGACAGATTCTTCTGCCTGTCAAGCCCAGAATGGGGAGGCCCCCAGGGAAATTGAGGCTATATAGCCCCAATGGTAATTACTCTACTCAGCCCACCACGTCCTTGGCCTCAGAGACACCACCTGTGCCTGGCAGACACGGGAGGACCAGATCAACAGGGCAGCTGATTGGCATCTGTCCCTGGAGGGTGGGGTGCCCAGGGCACATCACGTCCTCTACCCCCTCCCGCACACAGACACCCTGCCTGGCATAAGTCTGGGTGCCTCCAGCAGCCCCACGCCCACTGGTATCTGTGCCACCCTGGGGAGCTGGTGGTCCCTGGGAGGCCCCACCTGAGGGAGGAGCTGCCCCAGAGGGATGGGGCCCCTCATGCCCCTGCCCACCCCTGCACCTGGCTGACCCGAGAGTCGTCGTGGGATGCCTGTTTTAAATGTAGGTCTTGTTATTAATATTATTCAGGTATGGCAAAGCCAACAGATCAGGAGACAGCCGTCACTGAGAAGAGAGTTTTTACTCACAGATCCCAAGAGGAGGGGGCACTCCAGCTCCGGGGGCCACATGGGGAAGCTGCAGGGTCGGTGAGGCAGAGGGACGGGGGAGCTGTGGGCAGGACCCTGTCTTGCCGCTTCTGAGTGAAGGAACTGTGAAGCAGGTGAGCAGGCTGAGGGTCAGCTCTGGGGCACCGGCCCTGGGTGACTAGGGCAGGTGGGAAGTGGCCTGGAGTGTGGGAGCCCTGGGGCGGGGGAGGGCTGGGGGCGGGCTCTGGATTGGCTGCTTTGTGTATGAAATGTGCAGACCGGGGCATGTTTGCTCTCTCCCAGGGCTGGGAGCTGGCTAGCCCAGGGCAGGGACAGTCCCTCCAGGGTCAGCAAGGACCAGGATGACAAAGCATCAGAATACAGAAAATAAGGACTTCCCTGGTGGTCCAGTGGCTAAGACTCTGAGCTCCAAATGCAGGGGGCCCGGGTTCGATCCCTGGTCAGCGAACTAGATCCTGCATGCCACAACTAAGGCCCGGTACAGCCAAATAAATAAATATTTAAAAAAAAAAAAAAAAAAGAATACAGAAAATGAAAAGCATGGAAAGCCAAGGGCAGGGAGTGGGAGTGGCCAGCAGTTGCTGACACCCAGGCCCCCTTTCTGCCAGGACCCCAGGGCCCACCCTGGCTGCCTATCCCACTGAGCCACCTGGACCTGTGACCCGCTAGAATCCCTGAGGGCCAGCGACACGCTAGAATCCCTGAGGGCCATCCTTAAATGTTTGGAAGCGGGGGCAGAGCCTCAAGAGGACTGGCCCCTGTTTCAGGCCTGGTCCCTCCTGGCAGCCGGCTGACCTACCTTCATGTGCTTTCTGGTTATTGTGGCTTTTCATTACAACTTTTGTTTGAGGAAATTTAAAAAGTATGAGAAGGAGGAGCCGTCCCCTCGGAGGGCAACTCTCTGACGTGGGGCATTCCTGCTTCTTAGCCCCGTATGTGTCCCCCTGAGAATGTCTTGTCTGCCCCATTAGCCACTGTGTCCCGGAGCCCAGCACGAGTGTGGCCACAGAGGCCTCTCAGGATGAAGCCCCACGTGTCCCTCACCAACTCTGACTCCACCGCGTGGGACCCTTCCCCACGGCAGCTCAGGCTGTGGGGATGGCGTTCTGAAGCCTTGTCCCTTCTGAGGGTGTCCTCCTTCCAGGAAGCCGCAGTGGACTCTGGTGCCAGGTCCGCTTCGGTCTCCAGTCCTGAGGGCCCCGTTTCATGCTCTCCTGCTTCAACTGAGATGACCCACGTGCTGAAAGATTGTGTAACCAGGACATTTTCTCTGCAGGCGATCCTGCGCAGTCAACCTCGAATGAAGCATAGAACTATTTTTATGTACTTTAAACAAGTTAATGTTTAAAATACATACATAGAGACTTACAATGTTGGGGCTTTTTTGGAGGGAGGACATTCCTTTTTTCTTTAATGTGGTAAAATACACATAACACAAAGTTTACCATTCTAACCGTTTTTAAGTGCACATGCACAGCTCAGCAGCATTGACATTCACACTGTCCTGCATCCGTCACCTCCGTCACATCCAGAACTTTTCATCTTCCCAAACTGAAACCCTGCTTCTGTTAAACACTGAGTCCCCCTCCCCTCCCCCAGCCCTGGCAACCTCCATCCTACTTTCTGTCTCTGTGACTGTGATGACTCCAGGGATCTCATACGAGTGGAGTCATGCAGCATTGGTCCTTTGGTGTCTGGCCTATTTCACCCCTCTGTTTCATGCTTTTTTGCTGCCTGGCACCTGGGCTTTCTGGGTCCTGCAGCCACGGGTGGTGAGGCAGACAGATGTCCCGCTCTTAATTTCGAGAACTCAAGTCTCGGTTTTCAAACACACACCTGCCTCTCTGGTTCTTCAATTATCAGGCATGTGTAATGAAGCGATTCTTCTGACTTCCCACCGTGCAGACTCTGGAATGACATCCCAGACAGCATCTGGATTGAGCCGGAGTCCCTGGGCCCGGTACCTCTGCAGCCCAGCTCCCGAGTTAACAGAACCTCTGTGCTGAGTCTCGTGGGCCAAGAGCTCAGGCTCTGCTGTGAACCCCCCAGGCCCAAGGACGTGTTTCAGGATGGTGTGGGCTCCAGGTGGCCTCAGGACACAGAGTGCCCAAAAGGTGCCCCAGCCCCTGTTGCCACTTCCCTACACGGTCAACCTTTCCAACTGGTGGGTCCCCAAGCTGGACCCGTGGCCCCAGCAGTGCCAGGCTTGTACCTCCAGACCAGGTGGAGAAAGGGGCTCCACCTCCTGCTTCAGTGTGAAAAATTCCAGGGAAGCATCTGACTTGGGGCATTTACTGCTTCTAGGCCCCGTCTGTGTTCCCAACCAGCCTGGCTTGGGTCACATGACTCTCCCTCCACCCAGTCACCGTGAAGTGACCAGTAGAGCAATGGTTGTGGCTGGGCTGCCGCCTGCTGCCGTCCCCTCGCTGGCCTGTGCCCAGCCGCATGCTGGCTCTCCCAGGTTCCCGCCAGTATTTCCTCCTTGAGCCTCGGGGCCACACAAGCCAGGCCAGCCCTGCTTCCTCAGCTGCCACCCTCTCATGTGTGGGGCGGGCCTGCAGGGATGGACTGGCCTCCTGTTTGCCCATCGGGACCAGGCTGGGCCCCCGGAGCAGCGTGGAGCCCTCGGCCTGCAGTGCGGGACCCGGGCTGCTCCTCCTGCCACCAACGGGCCCAGGTCACCTCATTACAACCAAGTTGGCACCCGTTTTGTAAATTATGAACATTTGTGTTTGGGGAGCCCTGGTGTGACTTTGACGTGCGCCATTGATGATTTGGCGTGGGGGGGCATGTGGAAACGACAAACCTTATAAATGGGAATCCGCTGGAACGCCTCGTTATGGAGATTTACGCCGATCCTTAGATATTGGAGATTAATTTTTTGAAAACATCTATAAAATAAGAGATTTATACCTAAAACAATACTGTACACTATGACAGGAAGGGATTAGAGTCAATTTATTCACGTATTAGTCAAAAATTCAATTTCATATATTGTGAAGAAAAATTAAACCCTTTCTGCATTTTATTACAAATTATGTGTTCTCCATATATGGAAATAAATAATTGATAGAGTTACAAATACTTAATCTAGAAAATATTTATTGGGAACAGACAACTCTTTTTTTTTTTTTTTTTTTTGGCTGTGTTGGGTCCTCGTTGCTGCGCGCAGGCTTTCTCTAGTTGTGACGAGCAGGGGCTACTCTTCGTTGTAGTGCGCGGGCTTCTCATTGCGGTGGCTTCTCTTGTTGCGGAGCACGGGCTCTAGGCACATGGGCTTTAGTAGTTGCGGCACGTGGGCTCAGTAGTTGTGGCTCGTGAACTCTAGAGAGCAGGCTCAGTAGTTGTGACACACAGGCTTAGTTGCTCGTGGCATGTGGGATCTTCCCGGACCAGGGCTTGAACCCGTGTCCCTTGCATTGGCAGGCAGATTCTTAACCACTGTGCCACCAGGGAAGCCCCAGACAACTCATTTTTCATGTGTTTTCTTGAGGACAATATCGCACACTTTAAAAAATTAATGACGACTTTTTGCAAGAAAAAAATATCTACATCCTAATTCTTTTGTTCAGTATCATGTTCTAGCTAAGGATAGGGAGCTGGGCAGCAGGATGAGGGTGTCGGCTGTGATATCTACCCCTTGACTCCAGCTGTGGGCAGGCTGAGGGGCTCCAGCGTGCTGGCACTCAGCCAGCAGAGCCTCAGACCAGGGAAGGTGCATTTGGAGACTATTCTGCTGCCCGAATGCTCCGTGGTTTGTAGTTTAAGAAATCAGTGTTTCTGACTGAATGCCTGAGAAAGCATCAAGTAATGGCATTGGAAGATTGACTTGCAGAGCCGAGAACTCAACGCCCGTGGACTCTTAGCCCAGGATTTCACGAAGCTGAATCAACCAGGCTGCCAGCTCCGGTCCCAGGCTTGGTGCGTGTAGGAAGGCAGGCCTCACGGGTGGTGTGAAGCAGGGCTCGCCGGGGGGACGGTGGCCTCACATCCCCAAGGCCTGCTTGGCCCACCCTCCCCACACGTGCTGTCCTGCCAGGGGATGCCCAGCCCACACCTGGAACTCTGCCGGGGCCACCTGGCCCTGGGCTCCCTCCACACACCTATCACCCCATCCTGGGCCTGCAGTGGGGGACGTGAGAGGAACCGGGGGGCTCTGGGAAGTGTTCACCTTGCCCATGACCTCTGCCCTCGGCCCTCTGCCCCACTGTGTGCTCAGGAGGCTGGGCCGGTGGGGTGTGGGCTGACATTGCCCCTGTGTCAGGCCACCACAGAGTGCCTAGGGATTGAATAAATAACTGCCGTGTTTATTAAAGAATAAATTTGGTGCCTAACGGAAGTGCCGTTTCTATACATAGAAAAAAAGATTTAAAATAAAAACCAAAAGAGTTTCAAAGGCGCTGTGACATTAATTATTCATCTCTTGCTAATGAAAACATACGTTTGCAGGCAGCATGCCCCTCATGGGGTCTCAGGGCTCCCAGATAAGCCTGGCCAAGGGCAGGGGCCCTGGAGCGATGGCTGCGGTGTGGCAGACCTTTTGGGGCCGGGGCAGGTGGCCTGAGACTTGGTGTCCCCTTGTGTAAAATGGGGGGACCAGGTACCCACTCTGTGTGCCAGGCTCGGCTGCTCTAGCACTCAGGACCCAGCAGGAGACAAAAGAGACAGCCTGGCCTGGAGGAGTGAACAGTGGGTGCTGGTCATCAGGATCCCCACCCTTCCACAGTCTGGTCAGGGAAGCAGGGAGGGGTCTGACCTGGCCGGGGAGGAGGGAAGCAGGGATGAAGGCCGGTAGCTTCATCCTGATCACATGATTCAGCCCCGAGGACAGTTGGGTGCATGTGCCACTGAGCTGGCCTGGCTGGGCCACGGGGCTGCGGCTCTTGAGGGAGAGACTGACCTCACTGAGCTGCAGCCCAAGGCCCTTCACTGCCCTGCAAGGCCCAGGGGACTGTGGCTGCAGTTGGTGCTGCTGGCCTGCCCATCAGTTTCCCCCTCATGGGCTTCAAGTCTGCAGACTGCTGGCCCAGCAGCTCGGACTTTTGCCCGGGATGGGGCGTTACACCTGTGCCACCCCTGGCAGCCTCAGACCCTGCTTGTCACCTGTTTCTACGTCCTGTGCTTGTCCCTTGTATCCATCAGATGGACGTGTTAAGCTGATGTAACAAACAGCCCCAAACCTTAAAGCAACAGAGGACGGTTTCCTTCTCACATGAAACCCATGGTTGGTGGGGGACCCAGGTCTACATCATCTGTTGGCCCAGGCTGATGGGCAGCCACCACCCGGGACGTCACTGGATCCCGGCTGAGGGAGACAGGTAACCTGCAGGCCTTGCACCCGGCCCAGATGTGCCCCACCTGCTCCTGCTCACAGAGTGGCCAGAACTGCACACAGGGCCACCTCGTCAGAAGGGCCAGCCTCCTGGGCGGGAAGGTGCTTATGGGAAATGCTTGGGGAGCATGACTCTGCCCTCCACAGGCCACACAGCGTATCCAGCCCACCTGGCCTCCACCAGGAGGCCCCGGCCATGCTGCAGTGGCCAGCAGGTACTGACAGGAACCCCAAACAAAGCTGGGTCCAGGGCCCTCCACAGAGCCCCCACCTGTGGGGCCCTGGAGCTCTTGGATCCTACCATCACCTGGGGCAGGAGGATCCCCGGGGATTTGCTCTTTTTTCCCATTCATTCATTCATTCATTCACAAACACGCCTGAGCCCCCAGCACCACGCAGCCTGAGCTCACACTGGGTAGGTGGGTTCCCTGGGGGACAGAGGGTGCTAATCCCATTGCCCACCCCTCTGGGCCAAAGGACCTGGGGCCCAGAAGAGGAGCATCTTCAAGCTGCACTGACAGCGCAGGTGGTGCAGGTGGTGTCCATGGTGACGGCTCCCTGTGGAGATGAGATGTGCCCTTGGGCGGCAATGGAGGGGGACCCTGGAAGGGGCCTTTGAAGCTCTGCCAGACCTGGAGTGGGGGGGAGGAGGGGCCTGCCAGGGCCCTGTCCTGGTGCCCCTGTGCTGGGGCGGGCAGTGGCGTGGTAGCTATGACCTGCTGCCTGCTTGCGAGGACCTGACCCCAGGGTTCATATGCCGAGTGCCCCGCAAGGGCAGATGGAGCCTTGTGGGTCCTGGCCCTCGGACGGCCCAGCTTGGCCTACAGAAGGCACATTGGGCGCTGGCACAGACGCTTTTAGACTATGAGCAGGTGCGGGTAAGCAGCCTGGCCCACCCTCCCTTCCGCATTCCCCGCCCCAACCCACAGGTCTGACCTCGCTGGAAGCATTGCTCAGCCCAGGATGGATTTCCTGTCTTCGCCAAGGCAATGTGTTGTGAGCAGGCGCTGAGCTGATGGCTGGCCCGGGGATGTTTTTCTGTTGTTGAGGGGAGGGCCGGGTGGGGTGAGCTGCCCAGAACTCAGGCTCCTCTTTCTGCCCACGACTCAGGGAAGCCTCACCCAACATGGGCACTGAGCCCCACTCTGCAGTGCAGGCAGCTGTCCAGCCCAGACCCCTTCCTGGCTAGGACACTCTGCCATCCTTAGGGCACCACCCCAGAGCCCTTTCCAGAGCTGGGGTGACCAGGACACAATCTCTGAGCTCGGCACACATGTGGCCTCATGTGGGGGACAGTGCAGTGGCAGCTCACCCAGAGAAGGGTCATCAGCTGCCCAGCATCTTACAACCAGGCCCCCGGGAAAAGTGCCCCCCTGCACCTGAAGGCTGGGGTGCTGCGTGAGGACACGGGGTGAGAAAGAGGAAACTCTGGGCAGAGACCACAGCTGGGTGTCTGCCCAGGAGGGCTGACTCCATGACCTCACAGGTGTGCATACTCACGTAGCGAGTTCAGGGATACACACACAAAACTTACTGTGAAGACTGAAGTGAGGACAGCTGAAGCCTTGGGCAGGCATCAGAGCTGCTGCAGCTATAATTGGTCCCTGGTAGCTGGGCCTGGCTCACCCTCTCCAAAACCAAAGGGCAACCACAGCCCCCGGCTCGGTGAGGGGGTTCTGAGAGCCCATCCCCACCCCACAGTGTTCCTGAAAGCTGTGGGGAGCTCCCGCAGCAGGCACCTGGGACGTGGGACTGTGTGGTGTGGTCCCCGAGGTGGGGCATGCCCAGACCCCCCAGCTCCCATGTCCCCAGATCCCCCAGCACAGCAGTGGTGGGGTAGGGGTGTAGATGGAGGGGAAGAGGGGGAGCTGCAGGCCAGGACCATGTGCCCGTGGTAGGTAGACAATTGGCTCCAGGCCTGGCTCGGGCCCTGTGAGGGTCTCGGGGATGCAGCCTAGGCCTGGGCAGGATCCATCACTCCCTGGACAGGCTGACCCAAGGCCCTGAGGCTGGCTGGGCTGCCCCACTTTCAGGGGCGGGGCCAGGGCAAGGGCCACCTAGCAGGGAATGGAACTGCCAAGGCCCTCAGCCCCAAGCTGCACAGAGCAGAATAACGGCTCTGCTGTTAAAACAATTTATTTTGTTCTCCAAGAGACTAACAACTGTTTACAGTCAGTGTGTCTGAGTTGCTCCCTGAGGTGGCTATTCTACCAGAGCCAGCCTCCCCTCGGCTTCCCATGTGAGGAAGGGCCCTGATGGGCCTGAGGCTCGGGAGGGGCAGAGGATGCCACAGGGAGCCAGGCCATGTCCTTCCGGGCCACTTCCATGACCCTGAGGCATCTCAGACCCCCCAGGTCCACTTCTCCTCAGCCGAGGCCTCTGGGAACCATCCTGGAGCGGACAGCACTCTGTGGCTTGAACTGCCTTGGGGAGGGTGTGGGGTGCAGCTGGGGAGTTGGGGAAGCCCTTCAAGACAGTGGGCTGTGAGCACTGGCCCAGAGGAGGAGGGAGCTTGTGCCCAGAGGGAGTGCAGTGGGGGTGCAAAGGCCTGGGGTCCACACTGGCCATGGCCAAGACTCATTTAGCTCCACAGCCTGTCTGCCACGAGGGCCACACAGCACCGCCCTCAACTATGTGCATACAAGGTAGGTGCTCAAAAAATCCTTGCTGAATTTGAAAAGTGACAGTTGTGGAACATGGGACTGGGAAGCACGAGGCCATGCACGCGCAGGGTCTCCTGCTGCCTGAAGCCCTGGGCTGCTCTCCAGGTGAGCCCTGTGAGCAATGGCCCCAGACCACTCCCACCGCACCTGCTCCTGGGCTCATCTCCGGAGAGGCCCTAAGCTCTCAGGAGGCTCTGGGTGTGGACACTGGCGGCTGGGCACCCGCCCCAAACCCGGCCAGGCCCTCCCACCACGCTCCTGGCTCGCTGAAGCGACTGCCCTTTGGGGCAGGGATTTGCCTGAGGTTCAACAGCAGCTTGTAACCTTAATGCCAAGTGAACTGTGAACAACCCGCCACAAGGTAATGAGGGGCAAGTGAGCTAGGAGCAGAAGCCCTGGCCCCTCCAGGCCACCCTCGCTCCCTTAGCTGGGTGCAGGTACCCCACAGCTGGGTGGGTGGTGCCAGGGAGAAGGAGGGCGACACTGCAGACCCACCCAAGCCTGAAGGCAGCTGCTTGGGGTCAGGTTATGAGGTGGCCTCCCTACCAGCACCGTGTCCCAGGACTGAGCACCAGTGAGCATCTGGAGCTGACAGTGCCCAGTGTGGGCTCGAGCGCTGTTCCCAGGGCCACGTGGTCCGGCCTGGGCAGCTCAGGACTTGGGGGGTCCCTGGGCTGATGATACGTCTTCTGTCAGTAGCTGCTGTGGGCTGTGGGGCGACGGGAGGAGGCCTTAGGCTGGACGAGGGGAGACACAGATACGCGATCCTCGGAAAAGGGTGGAGAGCTGGAGGGCTGGGTGAAGTGTGGGCGCTGTGTTCTGTGCACACGTGTGCACACATGAGAGTCCATGTGCACACGTGAGAGTCCGTGTGCACGTTCGGCGGGCCCCTCCCGGGCACAGCCCACGCACGCTGTGAGTTCCTTGGAGAGTGTGAACTGCTGGGCTGAGGAGGGCGGGCCCGGGGCCTTTTGGTGATTCCCTGAGGAGGTCTCCCTATCACCCCATTTCACAGAAGAGAAAACAAGGCCTGGGTTGGTGAAATGGCCCCCAGGGTCCCCCAGCAGTGGGAGGCCAGGCTGTCAGCCCCGCCCAGTCTCCTTGCTGCCCCCCATGCTCCTTTCGGAACCTTTGTCTGTGTTTTCCCCAGGAGGCGGGATGGCAGTTGATCCTGGGGCCTCTTGTGTCCTGCTGCTCAGGCCAGGTGCCCAGAGACCATAACCGTGTACATTAGCTTGGCGCAGTGGCCTGAGCAGGGGAGGTCCAGGCAACGTCTGTGGCCCCAGGCTGTCCCCACCACACCTGGGATCCATGCCCCTCCTGCTCCGTGGCTCCCAGGGACCAGGAGCTATTGCGGCTTCGCCGGCTTCTTGGCTCTGCCAGGCTTCGGTGAGCAGAGATTCTTGCCGACGTTGACAGGCTGGGCACCACGGCGCCCGCATGGGCCCTGACAAGGCCCAATTAGAGGGGAAGTGGGGGGACGGGGCAGGCCCGGCCAAGAGCAGGTGAGCCCTCAGGCCCAGGCTTCCCGGGGTGGCCACACGCGGCCACCAGCTACCAGTGCCAGTGGGTGCACAGCACACCCTGCGGTGACAATGCTGGGTGCTGGAGAGGGAGCCTTTCTCCCCAGGACCCCACTTGGTACCACGCCTGTCAGACCCTCAAGCCAGTGTGTCCAAGTGCATTCTGGGTGTGGGACCTGGGTGCACAGACTCCAGCCAGGTGCAGAGGGGAGGTGGAGGGTGGGCATGGAGCCCCTGGACGGACACAGGAAGACCAGGACCTCCTGTGGGCAGCTGCACTGGGGGCCAGGGACCCCCTCCTACCCACTCAGCATTGCTGGGAGAGCGCTCATGGGCTCAGAGCTCTCCCGGGTGCCGAGTGCCTCCTCATCTTGCTCCCTGGTGTCCCCACTCAGCTGCCCTCTGGGCAACATGCACGCAGCCAGCTTGCCAGCCAGCCTCAGTGACAGAGCCGTAGTTGGGGAATTTCCTTATAAATGAATAGTGGGCCACAGCCACCAGCCTGGACTGTGCCCTCATGGGCACATGGAGCCATGTTGCTGGCGTTGAGATGTGAACGCTCTGGGAAGGTCGAGGCCTTGGCAGGGTCCCCAGCTGACCCCCTCCTCCCTCCATCCGCCTCCCACTGGCACCTCCCACAGACCTCACACGCTGGAGGGGTCCACGAAGCAGCTCCTTGTGGCCTGTGGCCCCGACTTGGGCAAGGCCTGCCCTGCCCTGCACAGGGCCCAGGGAGGGGTCCTCACTCTGCCCCCAGCCTCATAGCTGCAGCCTGTTCTGTGGAGACATCTAACCCTGATGCCCTCCACACTACCCTCGGGTCACCCTGTCTGTGTGCCCAGCTCAGCCCCTGCTGAGGTTGTCAGCTCTCTGTCCCCTCAGGCCGACCCTGCCAGCTCTGAGTCCCTATGGGGGACCCAGAAGGATGGGGGTGAGCTGCTATTTTCAGGACTGAGGACCACCCACACTCAGAGCCACAGCTGTGGGGCTCCTGACTGGGGCAGGAGGCCCCTCTGTTGTGAGGCCCCCAGAGCCAAGATGGAGTGTGGGAGGGGTCAGGCAAGACCCCCCCACCCCAGACCCCTCCCACAAGGGCACAGGGAAGGGCTGGGCCTACTTAAGGCTCTGGGACTGGTAGGTGGGGCACTGTCCCTACAATTTGGACTGCCTACCTACTCACAATACACTGTCCTTGGCCCTGAGCAGGCAGGGGCCGAGGTGACAGGCCCAGGATCCCCTGAGCCCCACTTTCTCTACCCTCACGAGCACCCGGGCCAGACCTGGGTGTTCTGCCCTGATGCCTGGATTTCATGTCCCTGCCCCCACCCCTATGTGAGCCTGTCCTCTTATTAGCACTGTTTTGCTGATTTTGCAAGTCAAATCCTTCATTACTGAGTCCCTAGCTTGATATGCAGCCAGCTGAGCTGGAGGCCAGCTGGGAACAGGGAAGGCTTGGCATCACGTGACAGCAGCCGCCCATCATGGGGGCCTGGAGACCCCAGAGGCAGGTGCAGCAAACTCTCCAGACTCATCCACGGGCGCCCAGCGTCCCTCTGCCCTCAGCCTCACCCTGCCTGGCCTAGCACCCCTCACTGGCTTCCCTGGGGACTCCACACCTCACGGCCTACAGGTAAACCTGACAGGTGAGCCCAGGCCCCACCCAGGCTGCCCAAGCTCAGGGTAGGCGGTCAGCCTCTTGCTTTCCCACACAGTCTGTTCCGTCTGTCAGGACCTGCTCAGCCAGGGTGGGGGTGGGGTGGGAGGGGGTGAGCGCCCCTTCCACGATGCCCTCAGGGACTGAGAGCTGAGACACAGCAGGAGAGGGTTCCACCGCCACAGCCTGGCTCTCCACCGGGCTGAGTGTATTTTTAGTTTCTCCAGGGCCGGAATTTCCTTGACTGAAGGCTCAGTTGCTCCTTGGTCCCCCTGGCTTTCAGCAGTGTTGTGGGTGGAAGGTGAGGGGCTGGGGGTGCCAGGTCCCTGGGTGTGAGCTTTCTCCCGTCCAAGCGTCATTGACCCCTACTGCCCTCCCCAGCCTTTCCTCCTCTGTAAGTCCCAGTCCCCTCTTGTACCCTACCAGTGATGGTGATGGTGACGGTGGGGCTCAGCCCATGGGCTGCGGGACAGAGACCCTCCGTGGCCCAGGCAAACGGCAGGTATGGTGGCAGGTGGCTCCGGGCTGGTGGAGGCCAAGGCCCCCTCAGCTGTGCTGTCCGTCGTCGGTGCTCCACTCTGCCTCAGACTGCCCTGTGGTCCCAGGAAGGGACCAGGTGCTGTTCCAGGCATCACAGTTGTTCCCACGTTCCCTCTCCAGACCAAGGAAGCCTTTCTGGGGAGTGGTGGTCAGCCCATGCCTGATGCTCGCTTGCCACAGACAGGAGACTGGGTCACCCCAGACCAAGTTTGGAGGGGTTGAGTCAAGAACTAACAAAGTTAGGGCTCTGTCAGGGGGCAGGTGAGGGCTCAGACTCCAGGGCTGGGTGGATGCAATCTGGGCTGGCTTCCAGGAGGAGGTGGCCCCAGATCCAGGTGTTAGAGCATCCATAGGACTCATCGCGGTAGAGAAGGCTGAGTGCCAGACACCGTGCTTGCAGCCTGGATGCCCACAACAGCCGGCGAGGACACAGAGGCTCCCTGAGATGCCGCTGTGGGGACAGCGGATGCCAGGCGCCCCCTCACTTCACCGCATGGCAGTTCTCACCCCGGCGCATGTCCTATTTCTGGAGTACAGCGCTGGGTGCTTCTGTGTGGTGGTGTTAATTAGGGTTGGTTTTCACAGAACACGCCTAATGTGTGGGAAACCTGCAAACGTCGCTGTGCTCAGTTCACCTGCACGGAAGGGGTGGGTTTGGGGGCCATCTCACCCCTTGGGCACATCAGTCCCCAACAGACAAGGTGCACGTCCCCAGCCTGGGCCCCTGAACAGTTCAGACCCAGCAGTCAGCATGGGGGGCGGTGCACAGTCTTCCCTGGGCACGGCAGGCATGGGGGCGACAGCGCCACTGCCCCGGCCTGGGTGGTCACTCTGAGTCAGGCTTGGCCCGGGACAGGGCCTTGGGGCCAGTGTGTCCCTCTGCAGGTCTGGAGAGGTCCAGGGCTGGAGCAGGGTGTGTGTCCTGGGTGACATTGACCCGGGGACAGGAGAGCCTTCGTTCCCGCACACACACACCCCACCAGGGCCTGTTGAGGGAAGAGCAGAGGAGTGTGGCTGGACAGAGTGGGACAGACAGAGAACAGGTGGACGGGTGTGTGGACAGGGCCCTCAGCAGTCATGGAGAGTCAGATGCTGACGGGCGGGTCCAGTAGAGGGGAGAGAGCAGAGGGGTCCTGGGGTGGTGGGGCAGGACGGGAATCAGGGATGGGTGGTGGTTGAGAGCCTGGAAGTGGGCAGGTGTGGCTACAGCTGCTCCTGGGGGGCAAAGAGGCCCCAGGAAGGGCTCAGCCATGAAGTCCCTCTTGGTTCTCAGGAGCTCCAGTGGTCCCAAGGCCGAGCCCCTTGAGCTCCTGAGGCCCTGAGACCCTCCTCCCCTTCACGGCACAGCGACTTCATCCCAGAAGCCCCTGGTATCCCAGAGCCTGCAGCACCCCCCATGCTCCCACTTCTGCTCTTTCTCTGTTCCATCATTTTTCAAAAATAATTGTGTAGCATCAGGCTGCCCCTGACCTGGGATCGTTGGCTCTCGTCCCCAGGCCCCCCCAGGCTGGCCTCACGCGATGTGTGTGTCAAGGTGTTTCCCCTGCAAGGCCTTCATCGTTCCCTGATTGTTCACATTAATTTTTCTCCCTCCTCGGTGATCCTCCCCTGTGCTGTGGTGGTTGGGAGGGGGCTGCCTCCTCCCATCCTGCCCGGCTGCTGCTCCTCTGCCCTCCCCTAGACGGGTGTTCCTTTATTGTCCATAAATCTCTGCATAGCCCTTTGTGAAGACAGATCGGAGGCCTCCTGCTCCCCAGTGTTTGTCGGCAGTGGGTTTAATTAGCACTCCCCGCAGAGGAAGGGAAGGGGCTCTCCACCGCCCCCAGGCTTCTTCTAGGGGACAGAGGCTGGGGCTCCATCTGGATTCAACACACCAGACCACAAAACTGGCTTCCCCACGTTCCATCCCAGGCAGCCCCATCTCCCTAGTGGCCCAGGGGGTGGAAGCCCAAAGCCCAGCAGCACCCCTACCAGCCCCCAGCACACAGTAGGTGCCTAATAAACACACAATGAGTTGGTAGATGCCAGGATGAAAGGCCCCACCTTTCATCCCACAGCAGCTGCTGGCTGTGAGTCTGCTTCCCGTTGCCTGGCCGGGGTGTGCAATAGGCTGCAGGAAGGAAGGGAAACTCGTGGGGTGCTCCCAGCCACCAGCTCCAGCAGCCCGTCAGGGCCGAGGTGCACTCAGGTGGCCCAGCCTGGCCCCACAGCGTGCCGCCCAGCCTGGGAATCCAAGTGTGTGCTCTGTGCCAAGGTCTGAGGGCCAAGAAGACAGGCCTGTGGGGGGTAGGCTGGGGGGTTGGCTGGAGGAATGACCTCAGGATGGTGTGGCAGGAACGTCCCTTGCGCCTCTCCACCGGGGGCCGCAGCCATCTCAGAGGCTTGGGAGTCCCTCTGGTGCTGGCCCAAGCTGAGAGCCTTTCTCACAGCGGCTCCACGAGCCACGGGGACCCCTGCCATGAGGGTTTACTCATTCCTCATGACAGGAAGGAAAACCGAGGGCCAGTGAGGTGTGGTGATCTGCCCCGACCCAGGACCCAATCCTGGACCTCCCCAAGCCCTGGCCGTGTAGGTCTGGGCACTGTGGATCCATTCCGTGACTGCCTGGCTGGTTGGGAATCAGCCTGAGGGGATCACAGAGGTCTTCCTGGAGGAGGGGGTTGTGTCGGAGTTGAGTGTTGAAGTAAATAGGGGGTGCTGGGAGGAGGATCCTGCGGCACTTTGTGGCTGGGAGCTGGGGTGGGCAGTATTGGGGGGGGATGGGGCAGGGCCCCTGTATTCCTGCAGGATTCCAGCCTGGCCACGTGGGATGGGCTGCGTCCAAAATGCTGCTGTCCCCCCAGGGCTGCCCAGGCATCACGTGCAGAGCCCGGCCAAGCCCCTGGGCTGTTATGTGCACCGGCCGGGCCAGCTGTCCAGGGCTCTAGGGCAGCCTCAGCCCAGCGCAGGGTGGGAAAAGAGGGGGGCAAGGCAGGACCAAAGGCAAGGCTGCCAGAGGGGCCGGGCACAGTGCAACACATCATGTCAGTGGGGTCAGGGTGCATCCACGTGCCAGGTCAAGTGATGCTCTGGGCAGAGGGACACCCCCAGGCTGACTGGCACAAGGAGGAGAGACTTACGCCAGGGCTGTGCAGGCCCAGCACTGGGGTGAGGACGCTGAGTCTCAGGAGGGAGCCACATGGTGCTCTGGGGCAGAGCCACGCTGGCCGTGGGCGGCTCTGAGCAAGCACAGCCTCAGGCAGGTCCAATGCTCCGGACGTCATTTCACACCTCTGGGCCTCAGTGTCCTTGTGTGCACGCAGTGGACGTCAGCAGCCTCTTCCTGCGAGGTTGTCGTAGGGGGTGAGGGTGGGTTGGATCACCCTGGCTGTGAGGAAGGGCCTCTGCCCTGCAGCCCCTGGGCCCCAGCTCATCCAACAAATAAATACTTCCTTCCCATAGACACACTCCCGACACGTTCTCAGTCTCACTGGACATCGGTCTACAATCAGCTGCTGAATATTCTGCTGCTTCTATTATTTCAGCACTAATTTAAGGATTAAAAAATAATTCTACCAATTACTGTGCAAAGCCCTGGGTGCCAGATAGACAGGGGCAGGTGCTCCTGTCCAAGGACCTGGGCCAACCCTGCAGGTAGATGGAAGGACAGGGTGGCCCCAGGGGCCCCTTGGCTCCCAGTGGGCATGCAGTCATGCCCCACTGCCCTCCCAGGGCCCCAGGGTCAGGGCTGGCAGAGAAGTGATCCCTGGGAGGAACCCAGCCTGAGCCCAGCACCCTGCTCACCTCCCATGCACCCCTGCAAGCCCAGGCCCCAGGTGCCACCCTCCACTGACTTCTCTCGGTAGCACCAGCTTGGCTGGGCTTGTGACACAGATGGGCCTATGCGCTGGGAAGGACCCTATGCACAGGCTGCCCTGTGGCTGGCCTGGCACCCTTGCATGAGGGCCAGGAGCATCCTGGTAAACCAGCAGCTGGCCTGGGGAGATGGACATTCCCAGTGCACTTCTCATGGTCTGAATTAGCTTCCTGCCCAGCCTGGTCCAAGGGTCTGGGAGACTGAGGCTGGACATCGGTCACCTCCTGTCTGGATCCAGTGGGCCTGACCCCAGGGGACCAGCACTCCCAGTAAAAGGTAGGGGTCAGCATCGGGTGGGGCAGGCAGGAGCTGAGCCTGCCGCCCCGGGGCCCAGTGCCAGTTGGTGATGTCATCGCTTCCTGGGCTGTAAATATCACCCAAACTCACAACTCCCAAATTGTCCTCCAGCCCGGGCCCCTCTCCTGAGCTCAGCCTGCACAGCCCACGCGACACCCCCACCCAGATGTCTCCTGGGCCTTGACAACGGGGGCCGCTCCTCTGGGGGCCCCCACCTCGGGGACAGGCTGCTCAGCACAGACGCCGGGAGCCCTGCCCACTTCTGCCTTCTGCTGGGTCCAACTCAAACACAGCCGCAGCCCTCCTGGTCCCCCACCCGACCCTCCTTGGGCCTGGCCAGACCTGTGTGCCCACTCACAAGTCTCCACTGTGTTCTCAGAGGCCAGATGGGTCTATTCAGGAAATCAGAACCCATCTCTGCCCCTCAGAACAAAGTCCCCAAGATCTGCACCCCACCACCCCCCAGGTCCACCTGCTTTACCCTCAGAAGGCCTGTATGGCCCCTTGTGGCCTGGGTTTCTCTCTCCTGGGGGAGGGGAGGATGTGGGGCCCCAAAGGACGGGCTGGGGCTCTGGCAGTGCCAGGAGGAGCGTGTGGCCATGGAGGCATGGCACCTGGGGGTTAGCCAAGTCCCAGCTCACCATGGGGCCCTGCAGCCTCCTGAGTTGCTGGGGGCTCCCAGGCCCCACCTGAGGGCCAGCTGGTGGTGACAGGCACAGTCAGCCTGAAAAGTGCCCTGAGGGCAGATGGGTGTCTCTCAGCAAGAAGCAGGCTCAATAGAGGTAGTGAGCACCCTATCCCAGGAGGTGTGCAAGCTGAGGAGCTCAGGTGTGCCTCAAATATCTTTACAAATGCATGTCTGCAGTTTCCTGGCTGCTAGGGAGGTGGTGGGAGCCCAGGGGCCACCATGCTGAGCAAGAACCCTACACCCTTCCCGGATTTAGCAGCTTGGCTGTGTCTTCTCGGGCATGGCAGGGGCTGCTCAGGAGAAAACTAGATAAAGAAACTCCTGCCTACGTTCCCTCTGCGCCCAGGCACGGGCTGGCGGACTCCCGGCCTGGCTGTGCAGTCGTAGGGACGGTGCCCAGGGGTGCTCAGGGGTGCTGATGGTCACCAAGGTTGCCCCATACCTCTACACCAGACTGCACGGAGCTGTGTGTGTGGAGGCTGTCTAAGTGGGTGATGGGGTCTCCTGGGCTCAAAGGGGCCTGCCCATGCTGCCCACTTGAAGCCTGAGGGCAGTGAGGCCTGGTCTTGAAACTCAGGTGTACCCGCGTCCACCGTGCAGAGGGGCAAACTGCCAGGGCTCACACAGGGGGTGCCAGGGGGCCCAGGCCCAAGGGTCCCTTAGAAGAAGAGATGGGGCATGTGGGAGGACCTGGCTGAGGAGGGGGAGGGGCCGGACAGGAGAGGCAGGGACCCTCCCCCAACGGTGCCCTGACTCTGCCTTGGGCTGCGGCAGGGAGGGTCTGAGCTCCCACCATGGGCACAGAGGGGGCCAGGTGCGGGAGCGGGGCCTGGTTGCTGAGCACACCCCCTCCCCTCCCCTCTCCCCGGGCTTCTGGAGCCCTGGCCGCCCCCACGGCCATCTGGCTCCACCAGCAACGTTCCCCCACTCCCTCTCCCAACTCACGGTGTGTTCCTCCCTCTTCCTGCTCCCCCAGGCCCCTGCCCTGAGGGGGATGGTGGGATGGCCACGTGGCCTCTTTTGTTACTGAGTCCTCATGCCCAGTAAGGACTGAGGAAATGTGCATGTGCATATTTTTGCTTGTGCTGCGTGTGAGCACGCATGTGCGTGCATATGCGTGCACACATGTGGTCCCTGCCCTGCCTGTGCATGCACGTGTGTGCAGTATGGTGTAGGTATGCGGCACCCTGGGCACATGCCAGAGCAGGCATGGCCACAGCACTGGCATGAGACCACAGGCAGTGGTATGAGGGTGGCACACGGCCCCTGCCAGGCCTTGGAAGGGGAGGTCAGCCTCACCTCCCAGCACTCCATCAGGAACACCCTAGCCCACCCACATAGGGTCCTCCTGGACCTCAGGCTCCTCCTGGGACCACCTCAACCCACATGGGAGCGGGGGGCAGCCGAAGCTGGGCTGGAAGGCTGGGACCTCTAGGGACTCTGTGTGACCACAGAGCAGATGTCCCCACAGAGGCCGCCTGGTCTGGCTGGGCATGGTCTGTGCTGGACACACACCTTTCTCAGACACTGCTGTCAGCCCAGCCGGGAGGGAGGGGGCCAAGGCACACTGAGGTCAGTCTTCATGGCCATCACAAGTGCTGGGCTGAAAAGGGTCGAGCTGCCTGTAGCTCAGGCCACACCACCAGGCAGCTGCCTTCCCTTCCTGGGACTCCGTGTGCCATGATGGGGGCAGGGCTGCACCTCCAGGGCCCACCTGCCTCTCACGGCTCACAGCAACCCCCAGCCTGAGAGGCTACAGCTTAGGAAAAGAGCTCTTTATTCCACATCGTCCAATATTTTTACACAAGTAAAATAAAACGCATATCTCTATATACCGCGATCCGGGCGGGAGGTGGCGTTCTGGAACAAACGCCCCAACCGCGCCCTGTAAACATGACGGGGTGGAGATGGGACAGGCGGGTGGGCAGGTGGGAGGCGCCGTCAGGGAGGGCCTGCCACCCAGGGCTGGCTGGCAGTGGGAAGGGACCCCGTATGTACACACACCTGGCTGCTGAGAGAGGCTTTGCGCTCAGTGGCTGGTCAACAGGGCCCGAGCACCGTCCACAGCACCAGCGCGAGGCTCAGGGGGACGAGGCCCAGGGGGGCGAGGCTGCAGGCAAGGCCAGGCAGGGCACCCGAGCCCTCCACCCCGCCAGCCCCGCCAGCCCCACCACCCGCCTGGCCCAGACGGCACTGGCTGCGTGTGCGGTTCTTGCGGGAACAACCTGGCCGCCGGCGAGGGCCCGTGGTGGGGGGCTCTGGTGGCTGGGAGCCCTCAGGCTGCACTGCGGTCAGCGGGGGTTCAGCCGAGCCAGGCAGGGTCCCGAATGGGGAGTCGTTGATGTGTCGTGGGCCAGAGCCGTTGCCCGGCGGGCTGTCGCCAGACGGCACACGTCCCTTGAGTGCGTTGCCAGCCGAGGCCGCACTCCCGGCCTCCAGCACCGAGGCCTTGTCCTCAGCGTCCGGCTGGCAGCACTTGGGCAGCCCCAGCAGCTCCTCATCTGCAGGCCCGCCGGTCCAGAAGGGATGGGACGGTCTGGCGGCCACAGCGCAGCCCTCCAGGTCGGCAGTGGCCAAGCGCTTGAGGTCGCGGCCAGCCAGGCGCGGGGGCAGGCTGCAGGGCAGCTCGGATGAGGAGCCGCGGAATTGCTGCAGCCAAGCCCAGAGCGGGCGCGCCCGGCAGTCGCACACCCAGGGGTTGTCATTGAGCCGCAGGTACTGCAGGGCCCGCAGTGGAGCCAGGGCCTCTGCGGGCAGTGCAGAGAGGTTGTTGGCAAACAGGTAGAGTGTCATGAGACGGCCGAGGTCCCGGAAGGCGTGTGGGTGCACGCTGGTCACACGGTTCTGGTGCAGCAGGAGGCGGTCAAGGCTGTGCAGGCCGCGGAAGGCGCGCTCGGGCACGCTGGGGATGCGGTTGCCGTGCAGGAAGAGGTGCGTGAGGTTGCCCAGGTCGCGGAAGGCGTCGTCGGGCAGCGCCTGTAGCCAGTTGTCCTGCAGGTAGAGGTACTGCAGGGCAGCCAGGCCGCGGAACAGGCCGGGACCCAGCTCCTGCAGGCCGCAGCGGTCCAGGTGCAGCGTGTGCAGGCGGCTCAGGCCCTGGAACGTGGCGGGGTCCACGGCATGCAGCTGTGCGTTGTCGCTGAGGTCCAGCTGCTCCAGGAGCGTCAGGCCAGCGAAGGCGGCGGCGTCGATGTGGGCCAGCGCGTTCGAGTGCAGCCACAGGATGGTGAGGTTGCGGCAGGCATGGAAGCCGGCGGCTGGCACGTATGTGATGCGGTTGCCGTGCAGGAAGACGCGCTGGCTGGCAGCCGGGATGTCGGCAGGCACGGCCTGGAGACCCTGCTGCGGGCAGCTTGTGGTTACCTTGGGCTCGTTGTAGCACACACAGGCACCCGGGCACGGCGCCGCCACACTCCACGCCTGCAGCCACAGCACCCAGGCCAGCAGCTGGCTCCCTGTGGGCAGAGCAGAGGGCAGTTAGTGGGCAGGGGCTCCTGCAAGGCTGGGGTTGTGCAGGAGGGGCTGGGGCTGGGCCCAGGATATGCTGCCGCCCCTGGGAACTCAGGTGCTGTGATCCTTGCCCCACCCGCCAGGTGGAAGCTGCTGCACAACAGCCCTCCAAGGGGTTGAAAGCTCCACACTGGGAAACGTCACCTGCAGACGCCCACGTCACCCTGCCTGGCACTCAAACACACGAGCTAACACGCCCACACCCCCTGCCACTCGGGGTTAGCAGGTCACCCCCAAGGCCCAAGTGAAGGCCTCCTGGGATGAACATGCACACCTGCAGATACCTTCTCGGACTCCAGTGAACACAGAGCCCCCGTGGGCCTGCCCGCTGTCCCTGTCCGTCCCAGCACTGACCCAGCCTGTCCCTGTCCCATCAGCCCACGGACCAGGCAGGGAGAGAGGTCCCGGCAAACACTGGAGCACCAGGCCAACCCCACTCATGCAGAGGAGCCCTGAGCCAAGGATCACGGCCAGGCTTGCCTCCTGGCAGCTGCTGCAGCAGCCCTCCCAGAGCGTCCTCTCGGGCTGCAGGAAGGGTGGAGCTGTGACTCAGACCTGGTGCCCTGCCCAGGCCCCCAGAGCCCCTGGGGCCAAGGCCTACCTGGATTCTGAGGGAGCCTCCCCACCTCGGGGAGCTGAGCTTTAACCAAGAAATTGCAGGGGCCTTGGTGAAGCTGGGAGCCACAGCCCCAGTAGCCCTCCTGCAGGGGCCTGGGTCCCACCAACAGGACACAGGAAACTGCCACAGCAGCCCCAGGCTCCAGAGCAACTCTGCCATCACAGGATCAGGAGCCTAGGCCCTGAGGGCAGGCATAGCAGGACAGGTAGGTCCAGGGCTTGGGGGGGCACTGCAGCCCTCCCCCGTGAGCCCCTCAGGCAGGCTGCTCCCTCCTGCACATGCCCTCCTCACTGCCGCTTAGTGCTTCCTGGCCTGGCTCAGAACACCTCCTGCAGCCTCCTCCCCTCGGCCTCATTCTCTGCTTGGTCTCCTCCCTGGGCAAGGAGCTTACTCCTTCCCGGCCAACCTCTGCATAGTCCAGCTGCCCCCAACCCTCCTGCCAAGACATTCTCCCAGCAGGTTCTGCCCCAGCCCAGGGGGCTGCAGCTCGCCTCTTCCCTCCCCCATCTCAGGGCCTCACCAAAGACCTAGACTGGGTAGGAGATCCCTCCTGGGGTGCTGTATCCAGGCTGGGCTCACCAGCAGGGCCACATGCCCAATACTAAGCTCCCTGCCTATCATCCCACCGTTAGAGCCACCGCTTTGAATGCTGAAGGTTCTTTCCTCCTTCAGGAGTAAGTCTATTAAAATGTGAATCCCCCTGGGAGGGTTATGGCTTATCAGCTAACACTTGAGTTATCAGCTAACACCTGCGTTGACAGCTAACACCTTCCTTGGCAGTCAGCTGAGAGCAGGATTCTGCAGACATAAGGCCGGCTAAGTGCTGGGGCTGGAGCCAGGAGGGAGAAAGGAAGGGACCACAGGCCAGCTTCTCCCACCCAGAACCATGACCTTGGGCCCCGAACCCCCGTTAGGTCCTCTCTGCCAGGGCCAGTGCAGACGCTTACCCCAAGCCCAGAGGCTCAGCAAGCTGGGCATGTCCAGCGGTCACAAGGAATACGCCCTCCCAGACTCTGGTCCCCAGGTACTGGGAGCACCGTTCCCACAGCCTAGGGGCCTCCTCTGTCCCCTGTGCTCTGGTGGCCACTGAGGCTGGGCCATTTCTTGGCTGCTGGGGACATGGCAGCCCCAGGACCAGCCCCTGCCCAAGCCCTGGGTGCCCCTCCCTGGGCTGGCTGCACACAGGAGGCCATGAGGGGGCATCTCAGTTGTTCTATTTAAACTGCTGGCATCCTCTCCTGGCTCTCTCCTTATGGGCCTCCTTTGGAAAGTCGGGCCTGATTAAGCCAGCTCCCACGGCATCTCACTGTTGCCACGGGATGTGACTGTGCTATGAAAACAGTACTTCCTGCTCCCGAGACCTTGTGGCAGAGGACAATCTGGGGCAGGGGGAGGTGGGGCCCAGGTACTCATCAGGCCAGACTCTGGACCTCACCACCACAGGCTGGGCCACACCACCAACTTGGTTGCCAGTGGCCGTCCATCATGACCATACCTACCACATCACCCACTGCACTGTTACCACTGCACCCTGACCATTGGCTCCCAGGTCTGCAGCCATGGTCTGTGAGCTTGGCTGGGTTGGGGTCAGCTGACCACTGGAACTGGCCGGCTCCTCCAGCCTCCAGCCGTCACTATGCGGGGCCCCCAGAAGGCTATAAGCCATGGGCTTGGGGCTGTGCCCACTCTATGAATGCCCTGAGATAGGCACTAGTGTTGAGCCATGCATGGGGGAAAGTGGAAGAGCAGCCACGTGGCCCGGCCTGCCAGGAAGTGGGCAACAGGCACGAAGACATGGCTCCCCTCTCACCGAGGCAACTGCTTTTCGGAAACCAACTTCTGACGGTCGGTCCCTCAGCACGGGCCCTGCTGTCAGCATAGCAGCCGGCAGTGGGCTCGCTCCTCGCCTCAGCCACAGTAATTGGCTCCAGCCTGGCCCCCTTGGGGCCTGCCCGCTGGTCTCCATGGCAACCCCTCTGCTGAGCAAGCAGAGGGGGTATCTTTCTATGAGATAATCAAACCCAACTTTGTGTCATATTTTCATTCTCACAGCAGGGGCCGGGAGACCCCACCAGGTAGTGGGAGCGTGTCCCCTGGCCCAACCCCCTGGACCCTATCACTCCACCTAACCCCTCCCAACCCTAAAAGTCCTCCCCATCCGTCCCCCCGCCCCGTCCCCAGCCTGTCCTCCCAGCCCATCCTCTCATCCCACGTCCTCTACCCCCTAATCCATCCTCCCTGGCTTTTGCAGTCCCCTGAGCCTGAGGTCTCTCTGGCCTGCAGATCTGCACTCCCTGGTCCTGCCCACTCATCAGAGGCCCCCAGGTTGCACCCTTCCTCACCAGCCTCTCCTTTCTCTCCCCCCAACCTTCCCACTGGCCCCAGACAGCCGCCCATTCCCCTGGCCCCACCTCCCAGTCAGGCCCAGCCTCACCGGGTCCAGTGGGAGCTTGCCTCCTGCACACAGGGTGAGAAAACAGCCCTGCCCTGCCTGGCTCTCATACACAGAAATCATCGCGAGGCACACCACGCCACACCAGGGTCCTGGTCCCACACCAGGCCACCAGGCCCCCTCAGCTAGCTTCCCGCAAACCCTGCCATCCCTCCTCTTTCCTCGGGCCTCAGCACAGAATGGACGGGTCAGGGGTTTTCTCTAGTGCCCTCCCCACGGACGGGACCCCTGGGTCACAGCTAGGAGCCCCCACCTTAGCCCAGGTCTGCTCTGGAGCTAGGGCAGGGGCAAAGGGCTATGGTTGGTGGACGACCAGCCACTCCGGCCTTGGGGGTGGGGGCACAGCGACCAGACTCTGCTCAGGGTCTCTCCTCCAGGCCAGCTGACAAGGCCCAGGAGGCTGGGGGGCATCAGGCCTGCGTGTGGCCTCGAAGGTCATCTGCACTGCTCACCCTGATCCAGCTCCTGGGCACTGCAGGGGGCGGGGAGGAAGGTGGAGGGAGCAGGAGAGGGGAGCAGAAGGGAGGGGAGCCAGGAGGGGCGGAGGCTTCTGAGGAGTCACCAGCAGTCGCAGGCGCCAGTGGGCAGTGGGAGGGCGGCTGCTGAGGTCAGCAGCTCAGAAACAGGGCGTGCTGGAGGCTGCAGGCATGGGGAGGTCTTCAGTGTGTTCCCTGGCCACTGCCACTCCCGGGGCCCCCCAGCCTGGGCTGAGGTTGCAGGAGTGCAGCTCCTCTGAGGTCTCATGGGGATGCCTCTAACCCCACAAGTGAGGCCGAAGAGATGGCACAGGGCTGGCAGCCTTGGAAGCCCAGAGCCTGGGCTCAGTGCCCTTGGGCCTCTATGCCTCCCTGCGGCTATGGGGTGGCTGAAACACTCCCTTTGGGGGTCATTACAAGGGTCCACCAGCTGATATAAAGAGGCGTGAGTTGGAGCTGCATAAGAATCAATTTTCTTTTTGGTGTCGTGAGCCCATTTTACAGATTAGGAAACCGAGGCAGTGAGCAGTTAAGCCATGGCCTGCTCCCACTCAGAGCCAGTCCAGGAGGAAAGGTGGGCAAGAGAAGGAGCCACAGAGCTCCCAGAGGGGCAGGAGGGATATCCAGCCCAGGCCTGAAGAGCGGCCGCTATGTGGCCATGGCAGGAGAGTGTGGGCAGCTCCCTCCTGTGCTCTTGGTGGCTGGGAGGGGACGTTTCCCGGGAGGTTCTGAGCTGCTGCCCACCCCCCTGGAGGCTGGGGTCAGCCGTCTGTGGAGGGGCCAGACCGCTGTAGCATAGCTAGGACATCAGTCTGCTCAGGACCCTCTCGAACACCAAGAATGTCTCACGAAGGGTCATGTCACAGACCGCAGTTACAAGGCAGAACAGGAGGCCACAGTCAGCATAGCCAGGCCAGAAATAGCTCTGAGCGGGGGTGGGAGCCATTGGCGTCCACACACCACAGAGGGTCAAGGCACCCCTCACGGCTGCACCCATACCCCTCCCATCCCTGCCAGCCCCCCACTCGCGATGGGCTCACCACCCGCCCCCGTCGTCCATCTGTCCCCCTTGGTCATCGTTGTTTCTCATACTCACCACCCACCTTCCGTCCGTCCTCCAGGCATAGACATGCGCGGCGGCAGCACACGCGGCCAGGGCGTTTCCTGGGCCCCTTCCCTGGCTCCGGTGCCAGGGAGGAGGGTGGCAGCCGCTCCCGTGAGGCAGCCCACCCTCAACAGAGCCCTGCGTCTCCAGGGGTGCGGCTACCAGCTCCCTGCCCGGCTGTGCCCCTCAAGGCCCCCTCCTTATTGATCTTTTCAGGGTGCAGCTGCGGGGCAGGGCAGGGCGGGCTGGTCAGGTGGATTATGGGCAAGGTGACCTACCATGGCAGGAGGGTACTGGACACAGGGCTGAGCAGTTCCAAACACCAGGCCAAGCTGCGTGCAGTGGGGGAGACTGAGGCCCACTGTGAGCAGAGCCGGCCTCCTGACTGCGCTGTGCACAGGTGGACCCAGGGTGAGCAGGCCAGGTCCCTCTGTCTGGTGAGCTCTCCCAGGGGCTAGTGTATTTAGCCGTTTTACAGGTGAGGAAATAGGCTTGGTGGGGTGTGGGGGGGTGTCTCTTGCTCACAGCCCAGGAGCCGGTAGGATTCCCAGCCCTGTGGTGTCCAGTTGCTGAAAAGCCTTGCTGGGCAGTAAAAAGTTAAAGCTCCCCCGCCCCTACCTCACCCATCAGCCCCACCTGGAACCCAAAATTTCCAGCCGACACAGCACCTGGGAGGCAGCTCTGGGCCCTTTCAAGGCAAGGAAACAGAGTGGCGGGGGAGGGTCTGGCCTGCCTGGGAGCTGGAGGCCCTGGATGCAGAGCCCACCCACCAGCGTGCTCCCCAGGGGGCGCCCTGTGGTTGGGATGTGGTCCTGGCTGTGACACCTGTGGTCCAGGAGCGGGCTGACCACAGGTGTCACGTGGGGGATTGAAGGGGCCAAAGAGCCCTTAGCTGGCCCCGGACAGCAGGCAGACGTCAAGCGAGGAGCCCTGGAGCTCACTGCCAGGGTGCGGGTCCAAGAACACCCTCTGATGGGCAGGACACTGGGGCCAGCCAGCAGGCCTCAGGAATATACATCCTTGGCTAAGGCCAGGCTGCCAGCCTGGAGGCTCTGGAGCCTCGCCCTGTCCAGTCCACATGCTCTTCACCCAGAGCCCACCTCCCTCGGCTCCCACTCAGGAGCCCCACATGGAGGGCTCATGACACCAGCATCTGAAGCCTCGTCCAGCCCCAGGATCCTGCCCATGCAGGCCACACCCACACTTGCAGCAGAGACTCAGCCAGCATTTCCTCCCCCCAGAGGTTGGACACCCCCGTCCCCCCTCCCAGCAAACCCCCCACTCCATCAGGCCACCAACAAACGCCTGCTGCCTAATTACCTGGAGAATTCTGTCTCCACGACCAGCTCATCAGGGTCCTGAGGCTAATTCAATCCGGCGGCCAGTGTAGGCTCGAGTCCCCAGAGGATGCTAATGAGAAACTGGCCAGTGGCCGACATGCCCCTGCCCCAGGGAGGCTCAGAGAAGGGGCACTCCCCGTGCCAGGGCCTGGGACCTACCGCCACACACCTACCACCATGCCCACCCGCCTGCCCAGATCCCCGTCCACTGCCAGCTCCTGTCCAGGACTGGATGCCTAGCCTGGCAGGGCCAACATGGGTCCTGCCCTCCCCACAATCCATCCCCCACTCCTCCAGGGACCCTGCATCTACCGCCAACACAAAGCTGACCATTCCTGCGAGGCCCTGACGGCAGCTTCCAACAGGGCAGATGCAGTGCAGAAGCCCACGCTTGGGGTGCACACTCTGGGTGGGGGGCAGGGGTGCACGCCATGGGCACACACAATAGGAACGCACTCTTGGAACTTGTGCTGCTGGGGCCTGCGTGATCAGGGCACAGAGGCGAGCCAGCCAAACAGCAGAGGGGCTGCTGTGCAGAGGCTGGCAGACATGGGAGCCCCACCCAGGAGCCAGGAGCCAGGAGCCAGGCCGAGGGGTTCTGCTCTCTTCTGTGGCGGGAGTTGATGGGTGGGCACATTCCCAGGTGTTCCTGAGCCCTTGGCACTTGTCAACATCACCCACAAGGCAGGCGGTGGCCTCTGGCCGAGCAGGATCTATTTGGCTATGGAAAGACAAATGCAGGTCTCCAGAGGCCCTCGCCTGCTCACCCTTGGGGATGAGCCCGTCCAGCCTCTGGATTAGCCCTCTGCGGATTAGCCCCGTCTGGAGGGAGCAGCTGGACTGAAGCCCACCTTCACTGTCCCAGGAGAGCCGAGTTCTCGCAAACGCTCCCAACCAGGGTGGCTTGGGCCCCAAGAAGGGGTTAACATGGGCAGGGTGCTTGGGGGCTTTGAAACTGAGCTGGAAGAGTGAGGGTCGGGGGCAGCACTCTCCAAGAGAGACCGTGGGGAGGACCAGCATGGTCTGCTGAGCACCCCTGGCCAGAGGCAAGTGCGGGGCCCAGGACCCTCAGCCTGAGATGCTCCCATTCGAGTCACCACCAGCTGGGGTCACTGCATCCAGGGGCCGTGGGTCCACAGGATGGTCCGGGGAAGCCTGTTGGCAAGGTGGCCTGCACGCCGGTGCCTCTCTCCTTTCCTGGACCGAGTTGTCCTACCTTTGTTATTTGTTCCTAAATGGGAAGAGTTGTCAGCCAAGGCCTGAATCCTAACATCTTGGGAAGTGCGTCAAAACTCTCTTGCTGTGTCCCCTCCTCCCAGCCAAGTGGACAGTGTGATGCTAGTGGGCCAGCGAGCTAACCCCTGTGTGCTGGCCACAGAGCCCAAGAGGAGGGTGTGGGGTCCTGAGGAGGAGAGACCCCCACCAGCCCAGAGGTGAGTGAGTGGGTGGCCAGAGCTGGGCACACACGAGACAGCCCTGAGCATTCCAGCAGCAGTGCCTTGAGGCCATGCAGGGCCTTCTTGGTCGAGCTTGTCTCCAGGGAAGCCCTGTCCATACACCTTGACATCCCAGCCTCACACAGCACCAAGCACCAGTGGAGGGGAGAGTGGGGGGATATGGGGCCCTCGCCTCCCTGGAATGCTCAAGTCACAGATGTCCCTCACTCCTGGAGGTTTCGCTACATCCCACAGCACAATGAGGAGATGACCGTCAACCCCACTCCTCAGACAAGGGCACTGAGCCTTATCAAGGTGCGGGGACCACAGGGAACCAGCAAGACTAGGGCACGGGGTCCAAGAACCCCCTCCTGCCACATCAAGTGACCAGGGAAGGCCCTGAGCCCCAAGTGACCCAGATAACAAAAAGAGGAAGCAGCCCCCCTGCAGCAGGTGAGCTGCTGAGCCCCTCCCCCCAACACATGCTCTGGGCTCTCTGACCCCCAGTGAGGCTTATCCTTGGCCCAAGCTTTCCGCTCCATGGGCTGCCCGAAGTGGACCCCAGGGTCCAGGAGCCCTGGGCTCAGATGCCAGCTCTGTACACCCTCACTAAGGTGCTGGGGAAGCTGTCTTTACAGCAGTGACATGAGGATGACAAGAGGCCAGGACCCACCTCCCCGGGGCCCCAAAATGCTTCCAGCCTGGAAGCCCACTGAGCACCTCCACCCAGGCTCTGGCTTTGTGGCCAACACCCTGCCTCCCAAGGGGCTGGTGTGGGGCCTCTGCCGCTCTGACCTTGGGCAGCCCTGTCTGAGGTGAGGAGCCCAGGCAGGAGAGGCCCACAGCTCACAGGTGGCATCCTCAGCCATGCTGATTGCTCTACTTGTCTTGAGGCCCCTCCTGCCTGGCATGGTAGCCCTGCTTTGTCCATGAGAGGCTGCGTCTGGGTGGGAGGAGGGCACGGTAGCCAGGCCATGCTGCGAACACACCTAGGGCAACCTCCCTGCCTCCACTGAGCTCAGCCTCAGTGGAGGGAGGAGGCTCGGAGACAGGCGTGGAGCCCAGCACAGATGGAATGGCCTCACAAGTTGCTGCTGCTCCTCTCGCAGGGCTGGCACACTCGGCGGGCCCCTCTGTGCCCACCCTCCACCCGTGTTAGAGACCTGTGCTCATCCCACCCCAGACCCAGGACAACAGTGATGCAGTACTTGCTGACGGGTTAGGGAGCAGGGGGACGAGGCTGCTCCCCCAGAGAAACGTCCAGAGGAAGGATCTCCACCATGGCCTCTGGGGTGTCCAGAGCAGCTCCTGCCTGATCACCCACACCTGCCAGTCGACAAGCCCCACTTTCAGCAGAGCATCCTGCCACCTTCCATACTTCCCTAGTAAACGTTACCAGAAAACCAGGTGTCTGGAAAAGGTGCCAATGCCGACAATCACGGCAATGCCTCCAGAGGAAGCAGAGACAGTGCAGCAAATAGATAAAAATTAGGGAAAATCTAATCAGTGTCCTCGTAGGGATAGAAGAGGATTTAAAACAAGAACTGGGTGCTATGAACAAGGAGCCATCAGAAAACAAGAAGAGTCCCTGGAAGTTAAAGATAGAATTGCTAAAATTATCCCCCAAATCAATAGAGAGGTTGGAAAACAAGGTTAAGGAAGTCTTCCAGAAAGAAAAACAAAAAGAGAAACAGGGAAAAAATGATGAGATTCAGAAGACAAATACAGATCCAACACCTGTCTTCGGAATTCCAGAAAGAAAACAGAAAATAGAAGGAAAAAGTTATCAAAGAAATAACACCCGAAAATCTCCCAGAGCTGAAGGCTCTCCTGGGTAAGTGCCTGGCACAACACATGACATTCACAGCGCGATTTCAGGTCTCTGGGGGGTCAAGAGAGGAACAGCAACATGGCAGCAGACTTCTCCACAGCACACTGGACACCAGAAGACCACAAAACTGCAACGGCTTCAAAACTCTGGGGGGAAACTATTTTCAACCTGGAATTCTGGACTGGGCCAATCCAGCTTGAATAGATTTGCTAACATTCAAGGGCTCATAGAATGAGTCTTCACTGTGCCTTCCTTAGATAGTTAGCTGGGAATGCACTTCAGCTAAAACAGGACATAAACACGAACCCCAAGAAACACTGGGTGATGAAAGGCAGTCAGGGGCAGCTGTGAGGGGGCCACAGCATGCCCAGCCCAGGAGGGGACAGCAGGACAAAGGCCTAGAGGGAGACTTCCCCTGGGGAAAACGAGACACCCAGTAGAATGCCTGACACAGAGAAGAGTAAGCACATGAGGGTGGCATATGGGACAAGAGAAAAAAGACAAAGTCAACTGTAAACTCCAGGAAAAACAAAAGGCCAGACGAGAGCGAGACGGTCACCCCCTGTGGTCAGGCAGTGACAAGCATTTATGTGACCTGGATTAGGAAATACTGGTCATGAATTTAACTGTCGGTAGTGAAACAGCCACACTGGGGAGTATGCTGGAGAAGAGGGGGCTGGGGTAGGAGACATGGAAATGTGAAGGTAACCACCTGGAAAAACAGAGAACATGGCAAGAGCAGGTGGGTTGGAAGAGGGCTACAAACCAATGCCCCAGTCCAGCCTCTGAGGGTTGGGTGCAGCCTTTCACTTTGAGCAAGATATGGCCGACCACAGTGTTATCTTTTTAAAAAGACTGCATACTTGGCAATGAAATCTCAGAAACAGAGATAAATAAAAAGAAGAAAATAAAGCATATCTGCCAGAAGGTGGAGACGAACGTGGGTTAGCAGCAGGCGTCTCCAAGGTGCAGGAAGAAAAAGAGGGCTGAGAGCTCTCGAAGCCTCCTGGTGCTCAGCCCAGCGTCTGGCTGCTCTTCAGCGGATGCTCAGCCAAGGGTGGCCAAGGACGCCCCCAGCCTTCAGGGACGCTCCAAGCTCCTGGCTCCAGGGGCCTCTGAAATCCAGACTCTTGAAGGGACAGCTTCCAACCTGAAGATCCATGTGTGCCCTGGGCCTTTCACAGTCCCACCACCTCCAGGCAGCCCCTCTCACTGTCCCTCCTCAGCCCTGCCTGCTCCCAGGTAACAGATCCGACCCCCTGACCCCAGACTGGAGACCCTCAGGAGCAGGGGATCCAGCGGATAAACCCGGGGCCTCTGGGGTAGCGGTCTGCAGCCCCTGGGGAGGGCTCCCCTGACCTTGGCCTCTATGAGAGCCCCAATCGCGTTTCTGCATCCAAATGCATGACATGCAGGCAGGGGTGACATGAATAAGTAATTGCTCTTTTATTAACGAGTGATAAATTATTCCTATATGATTGTGTGTGATAACTCTTCCTTATTTGAAATCAATTTGGGATGGAAATTGTTGGTGGCTTCTCATCAGTGAGGGTGGGAGGACCAGGAGCGCTGCTGCCTCCTGGAAAAGCAGGTCAGTGTATTTCGGCTACTTCCTGAGGCTGATGCACCAGGCGCTCCTGGCAGCAGAAGGGGGTCGGCTGCCCTGGGGGTGGGGCTGGGAGGGTGGCCTCATTTCCTCAGCACCGGCCCCCGGGACAGGTGCCCAGCATGGCCTCTTCCACCCCACCCCCTGCCTCACTGGACCCAGGGCACCGATGCCCCTGGGCAGAGGAAGGGGCAGGCTGGGGAGGAGTCCCTGAAGGCCCAAGGCATTGCTGGGGACTGCCGTGGCCAGGCATCAGGAGGCAGGGGGCCATCTTCAGGCCACACTCCACTCATCCCCACTGTGTACACCTGAGGACCCGGGCAGCCCAGTCTTTCACCCCATAGAGGACATACCCAGCGCCCAGCTGGCCTCCCCTGCCTCCCCACCCAGGCCAGCATGGCTCAACTTCACCAAGCCTGACAACGGCATTTGCCTTTTCCCTAAAAATGTTCCTAACGAATTCACATCCTCATTCCCTTCTCACCCAGCCCAACATACAAGGGTCCCCAGCGTGAGCCCAGGCCTGGGTCAGACAGACTTGCTCCCCACCCAGTGTCCTTGGAAGGCCCTTGGCCTGCTCACCTGCAGACGACCTGTGAGGGGTTGCACACAGCAGGTGTTCAATAACCACCGAGCAAAGGAAAGAAGGGTTGCACCCCGAAGGCCTCCCTCACGTTGACCCCACACCACGTGGCCCCATGGGGCCAGGGGAGCCCGGTGTGGAGGAGGAAGCAGACGCGCAGGGAATGGGGTGCCCTTGGCTGGTGCCAACAGCCCCCACAGGCCCCGCCTGCTCAGAGCAGCACCCCGTGGCCCAGGCCTCTGCACCTCTTCTGTTGATGCATCAGAAAAATCCAGCAACCCACTGGGCAGGTAGCCAGCTGCCTCTCACCCATCCTCCTACTGTTCCCTGGTCACAGGCTCGCCCCCGTCATGAGCCAGGTCACCCCAGCCCAGACACGTCACCCTGCTCAGCTCAGGCACGGCAAGCAACCACCGCCTCTCAGAGCCAGGTCTGTCATCTGTAAAAGGGGGAGGCTATGTCTGGGAACTTGACAAATCACTCCCAGGGTCCGTGAAACCCCCACCTCTGTCCACTGCCAGGTGCCCCCTTTGCCCCACACCTCAATTGTCAACTTGGCAGGTTTGCCTTGCTTGTTTCTGCACCCCCGGGTCGTGGGCTCCTCGGGGCAGGACTAGGGCTGGTGACAGCACAGGAGATGCTCCATAAATGTCCGTCACGTGAATGTAAGAAGTGTGAGGCTGTGGAGATGGTTGTCCCAAAGGTGTCCAGGCCCAGGAGAGTCCATGGGGCACTGACATCCCCACAGGGCGAGGCAGCAGTGCCTGATGCCAAGGGCAGCTTCACTTCTATTCCAGGCTGAATGTCTGTGCCCCACCCCACAAAATCATATGCTGAAGTCTTAACCCCCAATGTGATGGCATTTGGAGGTGGGGCCTTGGGAGGTGATTAGGTTTAGATGAGGTCGTGAGGGTGGGGCCCCATGATGGGATTAGTGCCCTCATAAGAAGAGATACCTGAGAGCCTGTTTTCCTGTGAGCAACATGAGGAAGGCGGCCATCTACAAACCAGGAAGAGAGCCCTCACCAGAACTGACCCTGCCAGCACCCTGATCTCAGACTTCCAGCCTCCAGAACTGTGCGAAATATATTTCTGTGGTTTGAGTGCCCGTCTGTAGCATTTTGCTATGACAGCCTCAGCTGATTAGTACAACAAATTTCTTAAAACTCTGGTATATTTTTCCAGATTTTTCTACAATGCACACAAACTGGTAAAATCAGAAGAGTTTTTAGTTTGTTCCGTTTGGTCTCATGTGCCAACACTGGATGGGGCAGCTGGCCCAGGGTAGGGTGGGTGAGGCCAACCCTAGGCAGCAGGAGTCCCTTTCAAGAGCCCCGTGCTGTGGGGTCCCCGCCCGGTCTCCCAACCTCTACAAACCCATTCCCTTGGCTGAAAAGTGCAGATGACAGGCCCCACCTCACAGGGTGTTGAGGCCACACAGCTCACGAAGGCCTGGTACGCACAGTGGATGCACAGGAAATGCCCGGCCCGCCCGCCCCATGGGAGCACCTCATGTTGCCCCAGGCAGGGGCCATGTCCCCCCTGACGGAGGGGAAGTTAAGTCACACCTAGCAAGGGCATGGTGGTGCCTGACCTGACCTGACCTGGCCTGACCTGAGCTAAGGCAGCCCCCCCTCCTTGTTCCCAGACACCCCCCTCAGAAGGGCTCTTCTTCCCAGAGCCCCACCACACCCATCCCACTCCCCTCCCCAACCACAGCCTCGCCCCAAAACCTGGACTTAGCCCCTATGGTGCCACTGAGGGAGCAGGCGAACAAGCAGAGCACATGGAGCTTGGCCGGGGTCTCGGTTCCTGGGCTCCCACCAAGGGTTCTCGGCAGGGAAGGGGCCTCAGCTAGGCCTGAGGGGCCCTGTGCACATGACATGCCAGGCAGGGCCTGACCCCACCTGGGCCTCGGGGCAACGTAGGGACAGTGAACCCACTGGCGTCCACGTTGGCCACCCGGCAGGAAATGAGCTGCGGGGGTCAAAGTGTGAAGGCCTGCAGCCCTACCTCCCTATTTCCCACCACCCACCCCAGGGACATACTGTCCCACCAGAGCCCCTTGTACTGACAAGGATGGTCCTGCTGTATCAGGCTTCCTGTGATCTGGGGGTCAGGGGAGGCAGCCACGGCGTCGGGAGGGCTCCGTAGAGGCACTGACAACCCCCATGCCACTGCCACCCGCCTCAGGCCAGCCTGGGGGCTGGGCCACAACTCCAGCAGCAGGTGAAGAATAGAGTCCATTAGGGCCACCATCTGTCTCAGCCGTGACGGGCCCTCTCGGTGACATCCAGGAGGTGTGTAGATGGAATATCTTTATGGGGAGAGTTTTTCTTTTGCCAATTTTCGAAAAAGAAGCCAGACACTTGTCACACCCGTCCCCGTGTCAGCCTCTGCCTGACAGAAATTGGGGCTGAGGCAGGGAGATGAAAGACAGCCTGGACATGGCCAGAATGCAGGGGCCACGTGGCACATGGCTGGAGCACAGAGCAGCAGGCCGGCCTCCTGTTGGGGCACGCCGCCATCCACCGCTGCGGCCCCCACCCCATCCTTCCAGCCCGAGCTCCCCGAACCCCTCCCTCTGCACCCCTCTTGGTCCCACAATCTCCTCATCTGACCCCCATCTTCCTCCACCCTGCTGCCCAGGGCCTCCTGAGCCCACCCCAGGGGCCCCGCCGCACTCACTGGGCTGTCCCAGAGTCTCTGGGCTTCTACTCGCACCAGGAGCCCCCTCCCCCTCAGCCAGCAGCTCTAGGGCCTCTTTAAGACATAGGCCCAGGGTGGCCTCGGTGAGGGCCCAGTGGGGGACCCAGGCCTCAGGCTCCTCACCAGCCTGCCAGCACCCACACCCTCACTTCTATCCCCTGGGTACCTAGTGGGCTTTGGGGTGTCTCCCAGGGACCTGGAGGGCTTGAATATGTCACATGAATCTCGAGATCCCTGCTGCCTGGCATGGGGCTGGCCTGAGAGTAATGCTAGAAAGCACTTGCAGGGGAACACAGAGGTGCAAGCCAGTGGCCCTCGGGGACCTTTCCAGGGATCCCCGTACCCCCACCTGGATTGTGCATTGTGGTGCACGGCTAACTCCACCAGGGGTGAGGAGGGTCCTCCCCAAGGGAGGGGAGTCACCTGCTAGGCCATACTCAGGAACCCCAGCCCCAGGCCCCCCCCCCCCGCCCTCCATTAGTCCCTGTCACGTGGGGAAGGCCACTGCACAGTGGGATGGGGGTTGCTCACTTCCAGGGCAACATGATAGTTCTGCTGCTTCCTCAGATGGCCCTGGGGGTCACAGCCTCAGCCCGCAAGGAGATCTAAGAGCACGGTCCCCATCAGGTTCATCAGCCACTGCCTTACACGGCCTCACCCTCCGGGAGGCCCTGGGGAGCCTGGAAACTGGGGCTGGACGGTGTGACTGGCCAGCTCTGTGTTCTCTGAGGACAAATGGGGGCTGAACGTGTCCCGAGAGAACAGGGAGGCCTCAGCCGGGGCAGAGGGAGGGAAGAGGCAGTGGAAAGCATAGGAGGGATCACGGCAGGGCTCTGGGAAGGGTGAGGGTGGCCCAGGACACCAGAGCCCACTCGCAGGTTCCTGGCTGGGGTGTCCTGTGGAGGCAGGTGAGAGAGCTGGGTGTGGGGTGTCCTGTGTGACCTTGGGACCCACAGCCCTCCTGAGACTGCTCTGATGCCCAGTGCGTCCTGGCGGCCAGCCAGGACTGGTGTTTCTCTGGAATTCTGCTTCCAGCCACATCTTTGGGAACAGGAGATGCTTCTGGGCCAGAGGCCACACAGGGGGCAGGTGGCCCACCCTCCCTCAGCCTGGTTCCCATCTTGCCCAAGGACTGGGCAGGAACACTGGCCTCCTTCTCACCACACCAGAAGGCTGGTGTAAAGTGAGCTGTGGGGCAAGGCTTCACACTCACGTGGTGAAGCAGGGAGACCCTGAACCTCCTTCCAAGTCATCACTGCAGCCAGCTCAGCACCCACCTGCCCCAGGCCCCCGCTGGGCCTCTGCCTCTCACTGAGAAAGGCAGACACCCTATGAGGGCCCCAACTTCCCCTCTCCCAGTCGCTGGCCCTGCCTGGGGCCTGCACCTCCTACCCCCATCCCACCATGTCCCCCTGCAGCCCCATTTCTCACTTGGGCCCCCATGGCATTAACTAATAGGTCACAGACCCCCCCCCACTTGGAACGGGTGGCAAGGACCTCATGCAGAAGGGCTGGTGGGGGGAGGGAGACCCCAACAGAGGCTCCTCCTCTGCGCTCAGCAGAGGCTCCTGCTCCAGAGAGGACAGTGGGGCCCACACCCATCACACATCTGCCTGAGTGCCACCATGATGTCCCCAGGGCAGGGAAGGACTTGGGAATCTGAGGAGGCCCCTGGGACATTGGGGCCCCACGAAGTCCCATCACAGCCTCTATTTCCACGCAAGTTCCAGCTCAGGGCAGGAGGTCCCACCTGAATGGGAAGGGGCCCCAGGAGCTGGGACAGTCAAGCCCTCACCAGGGGCTGTCCCGTGGGCATCATTCACCACTGACTCCCCCTTCGCAATCTCCTGTGTGACATGGAGGCTCAGAGGGTGAGTGGCCTGCCAGGTGCACAGCTGGCTCTGGGCTGAAGTCCTGGGCTCCCAACGCAAGCCCCATCAGCCCTCAGCTAGAGCAACTCCCCCACAGGTTGGCACCTCTGCTCTCTCTCCAGACCTGTGCCATGGAGGGGACCGCCCTCTTGAGCCACCTTGGGCAACTGGCCTGTGCCTGATGGCCAGTGGCCAACCCTGAGGGCTAGGACCACCAGCTCCTGCGACCCTGGGAGCTGACTCAGGGCACTGGCTGAGGCCACCCGACCATTCATGGCTCCCTGCACACCGGTTCCAGGCCCGAGCTAGACTCAGGGACATGAACGTGGGGAGGCAGACACAGGTGTGTGTGCCAGGCAATGGGACCAGGGAGCCAGAGTGGAAGAGATGTTCCCAAACCAGACCCACTGGTCCAGGCCTCATCAGGGGGCAGACACAGGAGAGTTCAGTCAGGAGGGGCCTGGCCGGCAACATGTTTTAGGAAAGCATCTCAGAGCCTGAAAGGAGAATGAGATGGCGGGCAAGGAGACGTGGGCGTCTGAGGCCACGGGCCCAGGAGGGGGGCTAGTCCACAGCAGATCTTTGATGAGGGATAAAAGGGGACAGGCAGGGAGGGCTCAGACTTGATACTGGACTTTGGGGAAGGGTAGAGGGAGGTGGCCAGGACTATGGACCTTTGGCCTAGATGTAGGGGGTGGAGGGGCAGGTGGTATAAGGGCGATCACCACCAGACAGGCTGAATCTGGGGGACCCAGAACACCCAGTGAAGCAGAGCAGCACGTGTAGGGAAAGTGGTGTGGAGCTGCTGGGTGGGGGCAACCGAGGAGCCTGAGACCCCCACTCAGCTGCACAGGTCTGGCACACAGCTGGAAGGCAGCAAATGTTTGCTAACCAACCACTGGGACCCAAGGGCCAGACAGAACTCCATGACAGGCCAGGCTAAGGCCTCAGAGCTGGCCCTGCCAGGCAGGCCAGGAGGCCAGTAAGTCTGGGGGCTGTGGATTCCCTGCCAGCCTCGAGCCCTCCCCTGCCTACCATGTCCACTCTTTGCTCCTCCCTATACACTGAGCACCTACTATGTGTCTGGAGCTGCCACAGGATGCCATGAGCCAGCCACCCACCCCCACCACCCCCAGAGCCCAGCACCCCACACACCTCAGACTCAGAGGGTTTTCCCACCCATGAAGGCATCGAGTGGGAATCCCACCTCTGGCCGACAGTCGTGGATTATGGACAAGGTCTCCGGTGACCAGGAAAGGGCAGTGCTGCCCAAGGTCACACAGCAAGCCGGTACTGCAGAGGCTGATCCAACAGGCTGCCCAGACTTCAGGGCAGGGAGAATTCTGGCAGGTCCCTGAGCCCACCCCATCTGGGCTCTGGCAGGAGGTAAATAAAGACAACATCTCAACAAGGTCACAAGGGCTGGGACAGACTGGGCACACGGTGCTGGGTCCAAGCAGTTGAGGGGCAATCTGAGAGGGCTCCCGGGAGGAGGTGAGGGACTTAGAGCCTTGCCTTGGCCTGAGCCCCTCAGCACTCCACCCCCTTCCTCGATGGGCCCCTCACTCATCAGCTTCAGCCTTAGCCTGACATTTCCCGTGACATTTGCTGCAAAGAAATAGAGCCATAAACCCAAAGGTTAAATTTGCACATTGCCTTGCTGCCAGGAGAGCATGGTCCCTCCACCCACCAGGTGCTTGGCTGCAGGATTTGTGTGGGATGGCCCACCCACCCTGGAGCCCTTGATGGACCCAGGCCCTCCAAAGGACCTCAGCCACTGTTTCCCAAAATAGGTTACTGGATACACTAGACCCTGAGTGTGTTACACAGGGGTGGTAAAGGAGCTCTGTCAGCACCTCTTACCCAGCCATTCCCAAATTCGCTTGACCACGAAACACTTGTCCAATCCCCACCAACATTCCATGGAACCTCAGTTCCATGGAGCGTGATCTGTGATGGCATTAGGCCAAAGAGCATCCCCCTGGGGCACCAGGAGGCTGCCTGAACAAAGCTGAGTCAGCTCCTGACACCCCGGTTCCTCCACTGGGCTCCCCGTGTCACCATCAGCCCAGCTCCACGTGCCAGGGCCTGGCCGGGGCTCACCACCTGCCAGGCCCACCTGGGCCAGCCCTAGACAAGCACAGCTCCTCCCCGGGGCCCCTCCCCCTCTGGGAGGGCTGCCAGCCCTGCCCTTCAGCTCCACCTCCTGCCCTGCGTTGGCGGCGGGGGGCACTAGCAAGGCTGTAGGATAGGGCCGCCATGGCCCATTCTCTATCCCCAGGCAGGGAGAGGCAGCGGGCCCACTAGGAGACAGGACTGTCAGGACACTGCGGGGCCGGGGTGGAGGCTAAGTGAAGGGGGCAGGAGAGAGACAGCCCCAAAGCGCCGCCGGCTGCGCTAGGGCTGGACCAGCAGCAGAGCCAGAATCCTGATGAAGGCCAGGAAACAGATTCCACTTGTGAGTAGCAGAAATGCAACCCCAGGGGTGGGAGAGGCCCCAGGGCTCTGCCCGCTCCACTTAAAAGGTTGGGAAGGGTTGGGATCAGGCCCTGCCTCCTACTAGGGGAGGGGCACCTGACCACGCCCCCGGGGGACCTAGCAGGGCTGTACCAGGGACACTTCTCTGGTTGTCCAGCTGCACAAGCACAGGCAGTGTGAGAGGCCGAGGCAGGTTTGGATAAATAAATGATGGCGCATCCTCGGGAAGGGATTCCACACAAACCCATGATACACAAGACCAGTTCCTGACATACAAAATGTTTAAAATACAGCGACCAAAGAAGAAACTGCAGCACAAGACACCCGGCTGGGCCCACATGATCCAGCAACAGCACCAGGAGATGCAGGGGTGTGGATGCTGCTCTGGCTGGGCTGCCATTTTCAGCTCCGTGGCCACCTGTCCTTTAAAGCATTTAGTCCTATAAACTCAGGTGGGCAAGGACCACATCCCTTCACCTGCCTGGCTCAGAGGCAGTCTGAAAGGCCAGGAATAAGTGAGTGAGTGAGTGAGTGAATGAACAGGTGCCTGAAAGCAAACGTGGCATCTGGGAATGGACCGCTGGAAGGGGCAGGAGCAGGTGAGCCACAGGAGGTCAGGCAGCGTGGCCTAGGGGTCAGAGGTCAGAGCCCTGGGCACAGGGCAGCCTGAACCTCATTGACTGTGCAGGGCCAAGAGCCATCAGGAAGCCCAGGATGGGGCCCGGGGGCCAGAGTGCCACTCACACCTACTCCCCATGCTCACTGAGACCCCCATTCTCCCATTCCTTTGGCTCAGTTCACTGGTTCTCCATGCTCCTGACCCCTCTCTGGATGCACAGGCTGAGGCTCCACGGAGACTTTCTGGCTACAGGCCCAGGAGAGCAGGAAACACAGCCCTGGGGGGGTGAGTTCCTCCTGCCTCCACCAGCTGGGCCCCTCCTGGTGCTGCCCCAGCTGCCACAGGCCTCCGTGCCACAAAGCCATGAATTCAAGGCCGGGGCAGGGAGCACTGAGGGGCCGGCCCAGCGTGCCGGCCGTCCTGGGGGCAGCGGAGAGAGGGTGAGGTCGGAGTCTAGAGAGTGGGGGTGGGGACAGTTGCACACATCGGGCCCCTCACCGTCCGTCACTCACAATGAACAAGAGCAAACAAACCCTGGGTCCCACCACGGACCTGGGGCAGCCCTCGGCCTCCCCTGTCTTCCAGAGCCCGAGCACATCTCCTACTGACCCCTAGAAGCCCTCTTGCTTGTTGAGACCCCCCTGGGCCAGGCTCTCCTCCATGACCACAGGGAGAAAGCCAGCTCTGACCTAAGGGCCCCCAGCTGACCGTTAGTCCTCACATAGGGAAACCAAGGGTCAGGGGTTCTGCAGGCTCCCAGCTGGTAAGGGGCAGAGTAAAGATGCTGCCCCAGTGTGGGGGACACATCGGTGGCCACTTCACACCTCCCGCAGGGCCCTCTCTCCCTCCCTGCCTCCCCACCTGCCCACCCCCTTCTCCAACTCCCCAGTGACCTCGATGGGCCTTTACTTCCCATTTGTAAATGGTTAGGAGGGAGGGTCCAGCTGGCAGTGCAAGGGTTCCGGGGGGACTTCCCTGTGTGGGAACCATTGAGTGGGGCAGGGTGGTGGTGTTTTCAGTATTTTGAAGGCAGAAGCACTGGGGTCAGAACTCTGTGGGGGCCTCACCCTTTAAGTGTTCCCAACAACCCCTGAGGGAGGCCCAATTACTGACCATGTCACAGGTAAGGAGACTGAAGCATAGGTGAACTGCATACCCAAGGTCATACCACTGTTGGTGGCTGAGCCAGGACCCACATCCAGGCCCTTGTTCTCCTGCCACCCCACACCCAGGAATCAGGGTCTGGAGCAGCCTTCTGCCTTGCAGGGGACCTGGTTTCTTCCTCACCTCAATTGGAGTAGAAGTGGGAGGGGTGATGGTACCCACTTTAGAGATAGAAAGACTGAGGCTTAGAAAAGGGGAGTGGCCAGCCCCACTGCCCACCCCATCGTGGGAGCCACCCCTCTGTTTCACCTCCACACAGCCTATAAGGATGACCTACTTCTCGTCATTCTACAGACAAGGACACTGATGGGTGTGGGGGAGAGCAGGTGGTATGGCCCTGCCTCTCTGAGCCCTGGCCTGGGGTCCTCCTCACCACAGTGAGTGAGTCACCAATACCCTTACCTCAGACCTGCACACAGCATCTGAGGCTGCTGACACACCACAGAACCTCTCATCAAGAAGGCTCTTGCCGTGGAGACCCCCAGGCACCGGGGGCAGAGCTTTCCTGAGGTCACCCTGGGTCAGCCGTGGGGTGGGCATATACCTACCCTGATCTGGACCTAGTGGCAGACTGCAGAGCATGCCAGGGGTCTGGCCTGTGTGTCACGGTGCTGACCTGGAGGTGTGAAATGGGCCTTCCCTGCCTAGGTGGGTCTCAGCCCCCATCAGCCACCAATGCCCCAGCCTGGGGGGAGGGGAAGGAATCAGACACTCCTTTGGCCTCACATCCTGGGCTGGGGCACTGGGCCCCCAACACACATTCCCTGGGCCTCTGCTACAGATTTGGGTGGAACCTGGCCACGGGCTGCCTGGGCACACAGGGGCACCCACGTCCGGAGGCAAAGAGACACATGCCAATATGCTCACAGGCACACACAGTCATGCGAACAGAGACACACGTGCAGACGCATACCGAGTTCACACACACAGCCCCAGGGGGCTGGGAGGGGAGAATCCCGGACACGGGGATCGGATCCTGTAGCTGGTTTCTCACCCTTCTGAGCTCCGGCTGCCCAGGGCCTCCCCCTTAACACACATGCATGTAAGCACAAGAATGGGTCCCTCGGAGGGGACCCAGTGTGCGCCAAGCGTGGAGACCACAGCAGGCACGCTATGTGCATGCATGGCCGTGGGCGAGCAGGCGGGGGCGAGGACATGGATGTGCACCCACAGCGTGTGTGTGTGTGTGTGTGTGTGTGTGTATGCGTGCACACGGGGCAGCCTGGCATGCGTGTGCACATGCGGTGTGCAAGTGTGCAGCCCTTGTAGACATGTGCACGTGCAAAGAAACGTGTGCAGCCTGCGGCACCTTGGAAATAAGCAGGGCACCCTGGGGCAAGGGGGGGCGGTGGGGGGACGAGGGGAGCACCCTCCAAGCAAGGCATGTCCAACTCCCCCTACAGGAGGTCACCCCCAGCACCTCACACCAGGTAGGGGGGAAGGATCCCATGAGAGCTGCCAGGGAGGGGGTGCTTGGAGCCCCCCCACCTCTGGTGCCCCTCAGAGGACCCCGCAGGGGCCCTCAGGCTCCCTCAGGCTGCGGATAGGGGGTGCTTGGCTGCGCCTCTCCTCGCCCGCCCCCTGGGGGGTACAGCTCTGGGCCAGCCCCGCCCCCCACGCCCTCTACTGTCGCCAACGCCCCCATTCATCCTGCTGCGGTCTAACCCCAGAAAAACCAGATGTCCTGAGCTGAGTCCGCAGGTCGAGGATGGAGGCGGCTGGACACCCCCCCACCTCTGCTCGGTACCCGGGTTTCTTCAGACCTGCTCATTAACCCCTTCGCGGCCGGGCGATCAGAGGCAGGACCCCACCCTTCCAGCCAGCAGCCCCCACACTAGCCCAGCCGCCGCCGCCGCCGCCAACTTTCCAGGGAAGCGGCAACTTTTCCTGCTGCCGCGGGCTCCGCCCTCCCGGGGCCGGGCAGCACTGCGGTGGCCTCGCGGCCGCGCGGTAACCCTCCGCAGCCTCGGCAGCCCGGGCGCGCCCCGCGGCTCAGGGAGGGGCGCCCCGGTCCCCGCCCGCCGGCCGGCCCGGGCGCGGCACTCACCTCCGGCGGACGCCCTCTTCATCTTAGGGGTCGGGCGGGGCGCGTCGGGGACCGAAAGTCGCTCCGGGGCCGGCGCCCGTCTCCCCGCGGCCGGGTCCGCATCCAGGCGCCGCAGCTCCGGCCCGGCCCCGGCCCGGCCGCGGGACGAGGCTGCACGCTCCGCCCGGTCGGCTGGGCTGGCGGGCGGCGGCGCGGAGGCGAGGGCAGCCGGCCGGGAGCGGATGAATGTTTTATGGGATCATGTGGTTTGACGCGCGAGCGCTCCGCCGGGTCCCCGCCGGCCGGGCCAGGCGGGGCGGGGGCGGGCCTGGGCGGGGCCTGGCGGCGGGCGGGGCGCCCACCTGAGCTCGCCGCGCCGGGCCGGGCCGGGCCGGGACGGCGGGAGGGGCGCGGGCCGGGGGCGCGGGCCGGGCCGCGGGAGGCGCTCAGCCCGCCCGATGCAGCGGCACCGCGCGACCAGGACAAAGGCGGCGCGTTTCTAAAGAGGCGGCGGCCCCTGCAGGCGGCAACGGGAATGGCGGCCCGGCCCGAGTCGGCTAGGAGCGCGGGCTGAGGGCGTGGCGGCCCGGACTGGAGGCTTTTGGGGGACCCCGAGCGGCCAGCTGCCGCGCAGGGGTTGGTCCGCAGGCCTGGGAATGCGGGGTGCGCCTCTGCCTGGCCCACGCCCTTCCTCGCCTCAGTAAACGCTGGAGGCCAACCCCCCCTGACCAGCAACCCTTTGCTGGGGTAGCATTGCTCCATCTTTCAGTTAGAAAACAGGCTTAAAGCTTAGGAGATTTCCCAGGTCCCCACCTGTCTTTGTGGCCTTCTCTGCACCACCCAGGGAGGGGACTCAGGCACGGGCCTGCCCCTACCTCCACAGGTGCCCCCCACCTGTTCCCTCCTGTGGGATGGGGTCTCCAGCCCAGGAGTTCCTCTCTGAGCCCACTTTTTTAGTACCTCACCCTCCTCAAAGCCAGGCCAGGCTCTAGGGCCAGAGAAGCCAGTGACACACACTCCCACCCCAGGTATATCTGCACAGGCGTCCCACCTGCCTCTGCTGCTCGGGGATCCACCTGGCCTCACAGATAAGCTCTTGAGTCTTCAGCCAGCTGCCAGGCCAGCGTCCCTGCAGGCTGCTCTGCACATGGAGGAGGGCTGGGAGCTGATCAGCCAGATCTGGGCCTCTCCGAGCCTGCCCGGCAGGTAAGAGGGCCATGTGGATGGGGACTGGCTGGCAGAGTTGGTTCCAGTCTGTAGGACCCTGTGCCCAGGGCAGGCCCTGGACTGGCAGGCTCCCTGTGACTAGAGTATCCTGGCTGAGGGTTTGGTGGTCTCTCTGGGAGCCCAGCCAGTGTTCCAGTGATGTGAAGCTGAGGGACCTGGTGACTGGGAGGCCTGGCACATTCTGCCTCCCCATCAGGCCTCCTGACCTCAGATGTGGCTGGGAGACATCAGCAGAGCAAGGGGATCAAGGCCTGCTGCCCTCACCAAGGGCAAGTGGGACCTCTCTGAGCCCAGTGCTCCCATCTGAGCACAAAATCACAGGCAGCCTCATGGGCTGGAGACCAATGATGGTGCCCGTGCCAGGCCAGCTCTCTGGCCTGGGGTACAGGCCACACTGCCCAGACCCCTCTGGCTGCTGCACTGTGGCCCTGACCACACCTTTGCATGTTGTGTCCCTGTCACCCTTGTCCCAGGATTGGCTTACCAGGTCATTGTGGAGTACATTCAATTCCCAGACACATGGGAGCTGAGGGAGAACCAAGACCCCCAGCTCCTGTGCACTTGTGCCTGCACCCGGCCATGCACCCAGAGCCGCCTCCCCAGTGGGTACTGGTTGCTGGGTGCCACGACTGAATCCTCCCCACAGCCACATGGAGGTGTGTCCCCCATTGTGTAAATGGGGAACATGAGGTCAAGCTCACAGAGCCAGCAGGAGGTTGAGGCTTGTTCCCCATGTCAGCTCTTTCCCCAGGGTCCCTGCATGCAGGAGCTCCCAGATCAGGAAGAGTTCTCCCCAAAGGCCACCTCAGACCAGATGACAAGCCATGTGGCATTGGCCATCATTCTCGGGTCAGGGCTAGTGTGGACCACGATCCCATGCTCCTGGGTGGCTATAATGATCTAGGACCGTGGGCTGGCCCACCACTGCTAAAGATTGTGCCCCGCCTGCCTGTAGGTTCAAAGCCCCCTCCTGCAGCAGCTGGGGGCAGCCGTTCTGGGGCACAGGCCCACGTGTTTCATCCACCAAGCCCGGATTTTCTGGCTGTTCTGGCCTGTAGCTGGGCCTACCACCCACCCACAGGTGTGTGTGGTGGGATTGGGGTTGAGACCTGCAAGCCAGCCACTGCAGGCTGTGGGAAAGATTTCCTCTGCACCCCCACCAGCCCCCAGTCAGCACCTTGACCAGCGCCCTCCTCGTTGGAAGCCCAGCCTGTAGGATGACTCCTGCATGTCTGCTGTGGGTGTTGGCTGGGGGCAGGGAGAGGTAGGTGTGGGCCAGCACTGAGGGGGCCCATGGCAGGCAGAGGAGGAGCTGAGCAGGCCTGGGTGGCAGGTCAGTTGGCCTCCAGCAGGATACAGCTGGCTCCTCAGGCTGGAGACAGTGGCGTGGGTGGGGGAGGGGTATGGTAAGGCACATTTATCAGGGTGTGGGCAGGTCCAGGAAAGCATGAGGGATGGGGCTGCAGCCTCTGGTCCAGGAGCACAGCCAGCCCTAGGGGTCAGTGCTCGGGGCTGGAGCCAGAGACACCGTGGGAAGAGCCTGGTTGCACACTGCTGACCAGTCCCTGGGTCGCCCAGCAAGGGTGGAGAGATGACAGGCCATTCGGGCCGCACTGATCTGAGTTCTTCAGGCTTTCTGGACACATGGCTCTGGGGATCAGGAGTGGGTTTTGCCTGGAGACTGCAGACAGCTCTGCTCTTGGGGCTGAACAATCCTGTCACCGCTTCCTGGCCTGGGCTTCTGCCTGAATTGCCCCCCCTCAGATCCACCACAATGGCCTTCTGTCAGCTCACCCACTACACCCATCCAGTAAAGCCACACACAGGGCTGCCTCAACCCCTCCTCCGTCCTGGGGACCAGCCTCCAAGTTCAGCCTGTCAGGCATAAGAGGGCCCTCCCAGCTGTGTGACCTCAGTCCAGCCCTTTGCCCTCTCTGAGCTCGGGGCAGCATGTGGATGAGGCTGACACTAACACCTCCTGGGATGGATAAACTGGCCACTGTCCCTCCTTTGCCCAACCTATCCTATTCCCTGAGAAGCCTGTACAGGGCCCTTAGCGGGCACGTGGGATTCTCATTCAAACCTCCAGGTCCACTGGAGGTAGAATCCAGCTTGGACAAGGGGACCCTTCCACTGTGGCTGGCGCTGGGTGACAGGGACAGGAGTCAACCTGCTCAGACGCTCCCAGAGGCTTGTTTCCATCTTGGACAGAAAGGCCTGTGGTGGCTTTGCTTGGGCAGCTGATGTGGTACCCATGGGCATCCCTCCCAGAGAGGGATGGGGGAATAAGGGGCATGGCCTCTGCTGCACACATTTTGGGCCACCCCAGGGCAGTGCAAGGAAGGACCTGTTAGCTCCAAGGGCATGCAGCAAACCTGCTTCCACCCAGGTGCTGCTCCAATGTGACCCTTCCCAGCACTCTGAGTGGGTGGCTGGGAATGTGGTCGCAGTTCCAGGGAGCTGGGGGGTGCCGGCCTGCCATCTGCTCTCTCTGCACAGGGCAGCTGTCTGCCCAAGGCCCAAAAGAACTCTGTGCCAGGCCTGCTAAGTGCATCGTCCCATTCTGTCCTATGGTGTAGACAGTACCACCACTACCCATTTTACAGACAAGAAAATGGAGGTCAGGGGAACTCAGGTAGACCCACATCCTGGCAGCCCCTCCCAGGATGACCTTTGCCCACAGCCACTACTTCACCCAGAAACCCCCGTCACCCCAACCTCAGGGCTGCAGAGGGTGTCTTGGCCTTCTGTCACCAGCTCTGTGCCCCTGAGGAGTCCCTCTGCCCAACTTTGGTGCATACTAGGCCATAATTAATCTGCTTCTTCATCTCCTATTCATCAAAGCCACACACAGCAGCAATGGGGGCCAGTGCAGGGAAGGGGCTGACAGCCCCTGGATGCCCTGGCAGCATCTCCAAGAATCCCACTGGGCCTGCCCATCTCCAAATGCCTCCGATCTCCATACCAACTAGAGGCTTCCTCCCACAGGATGGCATCCTGGATTCTGCCATGCTGGATGCTCTTTTTGCCAGGAAACATGCACCTCCCACCTCTGGGAGGCTGCCGGGCATGGTCGAGGAAGTGTGTGCATTACACAGTGGTGGCCCTCACTGTACATCCCATCCCTGCTTCTAGTGGCCGGTCTCCACGATGGGAACCTAAGCCTGGAGAGGGTAGGGGACTCAGGCTGAGTGGGACCCGCAGCACTGGCACGTGGCACCCAAGTCTGAATCTGCCCCTTCTGCTGACTCCCAGAAGATGCGGTGAGTCCCCAGGGCTCCCTAGTGGTCACTGGGGGGTGGGCTCAGGGTCCTGTCTCAGTGAGTGTAGGTTGGTGGCCTCTGTCTGGTTACCGGCTGAGACCGGGGCTAGGGCTGAGTAGGACGTTCCTGTTCCCTGAGGGCCAAAAGTCTGTAAGGCAGGGTCCGCAGGCTGTGCCCAAGGCATCAGCACTTGATTCATGCCCCTCCCCCACCCCTGCAGGGAATGCGGATCCTTCCAGAGCCACCCACCCACTAGTGACAGCTAAATTGGGAGCCACTGTTCACAGCAGGAGCCCAGCGAGCGGTCAAAACCGGGTCGGGAGAGGGGGGCACCTGGTTAGAGGACCCACAAGCTCCCAGTGGGGTGGGGAAGGCAGGCCTAGGCGTGGCCATGGCTGCCAGCTGGAGTAGATTGGAGTGGAGGGCAGGATGGGCATTGCAGACCCATTCCGAAGTCACAGTGAGAGGCTCCTGCTGGGCCAACTCAGGCTTAGTGCCCAGTCTTGCTTTTCCCAGGGCTCCCTGGGCCCCTGAGACCCTCTGTGGGCTGCCATGATCCACGGGGCATGAAGGTTTGCTCCATTTTTCAGTTGGAGAGGCTGAGGGCAGAGAAGGGCCAGTCCAACTTGGAGCTCAGAACTCCCACCCAAAGTGTACTGTGGAGAACCTCCTGGCAATCCTCCCCTCATTGCCTTCATCCGCTCTCTTGCTCAGTCACTTAGTCATTCAACAAACACATTGGAAGACTGCTTCCAGATACGCTTATATCTCTCTGGACCCTACTCCTCTCACCCTCACAGGGTACAAATGGGGAAATTTAGCCCCAGGGAAGACAGCCTTGTCCTGGGGTCACTCGGCTAATGAACCCAAAACAAAGGGTGTGCCCATGCCAAGTGGTCCCCCAGAAACCCACAGGGACTGATACAGTGGGGCAGGCAATTGGGACAGAGATGGCTTGGCACTCACCTGGTGCCCCACATTCTGCTGGGGTGACTCAGTCCAAGGTCTTGAGGCTCTGCCCCCCCCAGCAAGTGGCTCTGCACCCCAAGAGCCATGGGACAGAGAGCCATGCCCCATGCCCCAGCTTATCCTGGACTGAGCCTCACCCTGACCCCTGTCCAGGGTCCCAAGCAGGGAGCAGGACAGGTGCCAAACCTGCCCTTCAAGTGAGACAGAGGTCTCTGTGGTCAGTCCTGGAGACTAGTGTCCTGGGCTGGGACTCACCAGGTGCAGATTCTGAGTTTTCTCATCTGTTCAACGAGCCCTATCACCAGCCTCTTTCACAGGAGTTGAAGGGTACGTTTGCAACGCCTGGCGTGAGGAGGGGGCTCTGAGGCGGCTGCAGCAGCAGGCAGGCCTCTGAGACTGGGGTATTTTTAGCCAGGATTCCTGCTGACAGGCCAGGCTGGCCGAGGTTTGCTGCCAGCCACAGAGGCAATTCTCCCAGCCTGCATCAGGACATTCAGGGTCTGCCACCCAAGTCCAGCCCCGGCTCAGGGCCCCCGCCCCACCAGCTCATCCAGCTGCAGCCCTTTCCAGTCAGGTGGCTAGTTCCTCCCAGGAGAGGCTCTCCCAGGTCAGGCATTCTGGGAACTGAACCTGGGCCCTGAGGGTGCAGCTGAGAACTGGTGAAGGGAGACCTGGGAGCAGAGCCATCGGCTGCCTATGTGCTGGATCTTGGGATCCAGGCCACCACTCTTGACCGGCCTGAAAGCTGGGTTTCTGGGAGTCTCCAATTAATGCCCAGGCTCTGGGCTTCAGGCTCTGGGCTAAGCATGTGTAAGTTCGGCCTGAGGGCCCACTGGCTGCTGCTTCCCACCTGCCTGCAAGCCTCCTCTGGAATGACTGGTCAGCAGAATGGCCATAGCCACCTGCCCCGGGCTTAGCTCCTCTCCCGGACATCCCTGCCCAGTGCTGTCCACCTGCTCTGGCCACTGGGTCTCTCCAGCCTGTCCTACAGGGTGGGCTGGCTCTGCATATGAGCAGAAGGGCCCACACCTGGGCCTGCAGAGCATCCCGGCTCGGCCAGGACCACTTCCTTTCCCATAGACAAGTGAGGACACCCAGAAAGAATGTCCTCCGCTTGGGCCACTCCCTTGGCACACCCTCTTTCAAAGGCCAGGGGGCAGAACCACTGTTCAGCACGCTGGACAGCTCCGCGCCTGCGCACTCTGCCTCGGGGGGGGCGGGACCGGAATGGGGCGGGGCCGCGGGCGCAGGTCAGAGGAGGTGGTTCGGGCGCTGGGCTCTGGGGCGCGTCCCGGGCCTCGCTGGAGTTCTGAGTGGTGGTTCTCTGACTAAATCAAGAGGCCTTGCCAAAGTAATTCTGAGCAAGCAAAGAAACCCAGGCAAAATTTTAAAATAAGCATACCGAGGGAGACGGGCCATGTGGGATCCTAAAATATATTCTAGAACCACAATAATTAACACGGCCCATGGACAGTCAGATGATGGGAAGGAAAACCCAGAAAGAGACTCCAATGCGAATATGAGAAGGGAGCAGGTGAAATCCAGGAGGAAAAATGGATTATTCAACAAATAATTCAAAATATATAACAAATACATCATCTTAGGACAGCTAAACAGACGTTTGGGGGAAATTTTTGGATTCCCTACCTCACTCCTGATACTAAAATAAATTCCAAATGGACTAAAGCTTTAAAAAGCAAAAAACCATAAAACTACTCGAAGAAGAAAAAAAACTGTAAACTTGAATCATTCTAAGAATTATACAAAAACCAGAAGCCATAAAGTACAAGATGAATATATTCAACCTCATAAAAATAAAAGGCAGATGCATGGCAGTGAGAGGGGGGCACAAAATAAAAAGATAAACAACATACTGTGGGAGAATCGGAGACATTTCACAAAAGGCCACTTCTTGTTACATATAACAAATTCTTAGGAATCAGTGAGAAAAAGACCAACAAACCAAGAGAAAAATGACCAAGATATGAAATGAACGCATCAAAACAGGTTCAACTTCACTCAAAATAAGAAAGATGCACGTTTAAATTGCTGTAAGATGCAATACCCCCACCCCCTGACAGGGCAACAGATTTCATTAAGGTCGGGGGACTCACTCTGCGAGAGAGGGGACACCTGCAGGTAGTCTGGGGGGGCCCACAGGTAGGGATGGGGGTGGGGGGACACCTGCAGGTAGGGATGGGGGGTGGGGGGACACCTGCAGGTAGGGATGGAGGGTGGGGGGACACCTGCAGGTAGGGATGGGGAGTGAGGGAGGGCACCTGCAGGTAGGGCTGTATTGTCGGATGGCTGGAGATGGGGTGAGAGTGAGACACACTCTTGTGCCCCTTTTATCTACATTACAGGTTGGGGATCCACTCAAAACAGGAAATAAAGCATTATTTAAAAAGAAAACAAATGACCCCATCCCCTCCTGGCTGCCACCACTGACAAGGTGGCAGGCAGGGACTCTCCTGGTGCCCACCTGTGCGGAGCTGCCACCAGGCGCCCGGAAGGGCCTCCCCCACCCTCGTTTTCACTGACGCTGTGCTAGCAAGACCTGCTTTAATTAGTCTGTCGTCCAGCTGTCCTGCTTCTTGGCAGCAGTGCCAGATTAACAGGGGTGCACAGGGGCCCTGCTCCCTGGCTCCCACTGCAGCCCCTCGCCAGAGGCTCCACTGCCCCTCCTCATGGGTCCAGTCAGCTTCACCCACATTGCTTTATCGCATCCCAGCTATCCCCACTTGTCACAGGTCGCTAGCAGATCCTTGGCCTCTCACAGACTGGCCACATGTCCCTGGGCAGTCCCTTCCCCTCCCAGCCTCAGTTTCCCTGTTGGTGAGATGGGGTAAGACCTACTTCTTAGGAGGTAGAATTAACAAGAATAGGGAAGGCAGGAGTGGTGGGATGTGAGAGGAGCATCCCTGCCAGGGTCCCAAAGTGGGTTGGGGGTCCCTGAGTTTGCAGGTCCTGCCTAGGCCTGTCCATCTGGGAGGTGCAAAGACAACAGTCATTTGGAGAAGAGGTGGGTAATCCAGGAGGGTTGCCTGGAAGGGGCAGATAGCTGGTCCCTGAGTGCTGGGCTAGGGTGACCAAGGCTGACTGTCCACTCCTTAGGGACCCACTTGCCTAGTTTTGCCTCCCCCTACCCTGCCCCGCTGGACCAAGGAGGAGATGCTTGACCAGCCTGGGCTCTGGGCAGCCCCCGGGGCTGAGCTTCAAGGACTAGAGTGAGGCGGAAGCTGCTTTCACTGAAGCAGAGCATGGGTCTCCCATGCCCCATAACTCACCAGCTTGTCTTGTCCTGGCAGAGCTTTCTGGGGAAAAGGTCATCTTTTCAGCTGAGGCTGACTGGAGGTAGGAGGATGGTAGCAGGGCCGGGTGCGGAGGAGTGAGACTTGGGGGGTGAGAACTGGGGGGAGGCACCTCCAGCAGCCACTCTGCCTGCCAGGTCAGGAACGCCTCCTATGTGCCCCTCAGGGAGCAGGCTGTGCTGCCCCTGCCCCACCCCGGTCCTAGGACAGTGAGACCCCATCTGGGGGACCCAGGCTCCCGAGAGGCGGGAGTCCAGCCCCGAGAGCGTCTGGCTGGACGCCAGACGCTTTTCCCCACAGGTGGGGAAAAGGCTCTTCCACGTGCTTGTCGGGTGTGGAGCATGGTGTGGACGTGGCAGCAGCTTGGGCCCATGTCACAGATAAGGAGACTGAAGTCCAGGAGGGTCTCTGTGGTATACAGGAAGTAAGGAGTGGGGAAGGGCCACAGCCAGATATGTGGTGGGTCACTGTCTCCACCTTGTCCAGGCCTGACTCCTGGGGAGCCCCCCGGATGCCTGGTGGGCTGGGTCCCAGATGACAAACCACACCTCTGTGTCCCTTTGTTCTTGGGAAGTTTCAATGACTAAAAAGCAGATCCTACAACAGAAAAAGGACATCAGGTAAAAACCAAGGAAAGAGGAGTAAAGTATGTGCTTTAGTTGATAATAATAATGTATCAATATTGGTTCATCAATTACACATACTAAGTAAAATGTTAACAATAGGGGAAACTGGGATGGGAGCTCCCTATGTTATCCTCTCAATTTTTCTGTAAATATAAAACTGTTCTAAAATTTTAAAGTTTATTTTAAAATAAAAAGGAGAAGAAGAGATGGGTTTGTCAGCAGAAGTCTGGGATATACAGAATGGAGCAGGAGGACACCCTCCCTCCAGTGACAACCCAGGCTGTGTGTGCCCATTTCACCCCGTCAGGCCCAGTCCTGTGCTGCCCTTCCCTGCTCTCCCCTCACCGCTGCCTGCCGCTGCCTGGGACACCCTCTGAACCCCTCTTCCTGGCTGTGCGAGGCCTGGTGGGTGTAATCCATGAACCCCACGTGGTTGGACGTGGCAGTGGGTTCTGAGTTAGGCAGGATCTAACTCTGCAGAGAGTATCCCTGCACTTAGGACCTGGCCCGGACACCTTTCCAGGTGGGATGAGGGGGTGGCCCCATCTGAGCTCCCAGGGTGTGGGGGCCATGGGCTGGGGCCCAGCTGGCCCTCTCCCGTGAGGCTGTGGCCCCCTTCAGTTTCTTCTGCAGAAAACAGAGTGTGGTGGGTGATGCCCAGGCCTGAGGGTCAGACGAGCGGGGTTCAACCCCACCCCCCGTAGCCATATCCCTCCCTAGCTGAGTGACCTCATTGCCAGGCTGGGGCTCCTGTGATAGAACAGGAACCAGTTAGCTCCCGCTAAGCTCCGGGGAGGTGGCACGTGGGCAGCGGTCCTCAGCTAACTGTGCCTACCCAACGAGGGGCCAAGCAGGGCTCTGCCTGTGGTAGGAGTTTCCTCTACTGGGCTGGGGAGCTCAGATTAGTCCAAATTAGGTGATGTGCACATGCTCATCTCCAGGAGCGACGAGGGGCTGGGGATGGGGTGGAGGGCCCAGCTCTGTTACTGACCTCTGTGTGCCAGGCCCTAGCACCCACCACGCCAGAGGCTCCATCAGTCCCAGCCTCTGCCCCTCCTTCTCCTTACACAGCTCAAGCACTCACCCGGGGCTCATCTGGGAGCCTGGAGCCCTGACCCAGCCCCAAGGCACACACATCCACTAAAACCTCCCATCTGGGGACCCAGGACACTAAGGGGCAGCACCTAGGGGTGGCCATGGCCCCTCCTCTGCTAAGATTGGGTTCAGATATGTTACTAGACCCTGCAAACTTGCGTCTCATAGCTTCTCACGGGGTGTGAGGACGCTGACTGGTCATGGGGACCTCTCTACTGAAAAGACACACCAGACCATTGCCAGCATCTTTCCAGAAGGGAGTACCTGCTCCCAGGAGTTTAATGTAAAACATAGAGGGTCACCTAGATGCTGTGCTGGGGCAACACCTAGTGAAGCTGCCCGGCTCCTGCTGTGCCCTGTCACAGGGCCCTGGCCTGTATACTCTTTCTTTGTGTTCACACCACTTGCCTGCTCCAGAAGCCAGGACCATGACTCCATGGGCACAGCCCGTGAGGGTGAGGGCTGCCCTGGGCCAAGCTGCTCTAGTGAAAAGGGCTCCAGGCCAGGGAAGGCAGGTGCAAAGCCTGGCCCTCATGGAGCCAGCCTGGGGTGCAGCCAGCCCTGCTGCCTCTCCCTGGCTTCTGTCCCTCCATCAGGAAACTCCCAGGAAGTCCCTCACTGGCCTGGCCTGCTCTGAAACGTGGGCAGGGGAGTGAGGTCCGGATGGGCTGCCCTCACCAGAGTTCCTGGATTGGAACAAAGGGGCAGGGTCTCCCCCAAAGAAATGAGGCCCCCAAAGAGCCCAGCTCCCCAGACAACTGGGGACATGTGTTAAAGAGCAGGTGGCTGCTTCCATTAGGCAGGAGAGGAAACTGAGGCTCAAAGTTGTTCCAGATGCCCCCACGTGCCACAGTGAGTGGGTGACACCCCAATGGTCATCTCTCCTCTGCCACACAATGGGGGTGGGAGGGCAGTGGCTGAAACCAGAAAATTCTGCTGTAGACTTTTTTAGTTGCATGAGTCTGAGGAGACGATTAAAGGGTGGATTATGGGGAGATAAAAAGTGTGAGAGAAAGCTTAAGAGCCTCAAAAATCCCGTGACACCCCCAATGGGGTGACTCAAAGACAGACACCAGACAGCGGACGTGGAGACAGGAGAGGATGGACTAGTACTGGATCAGGAGCCCCCTGCAGCGCACCCTGCCTGTCAGTCCCAGGGCTATCAGGTGCTGTGGGTATGGAGGGAGGGGCAGCATCTGCCTGGGCCTGAGTCCCAGAGGCTCAGACACCCTGCGGGCACTCAGGCTGAGAACAGCCCACTGCACAGATGGCGATTTTGGCCGGGGAGTGGAGAAAGCACATGCAGAGTCTTGTGGCCGCCGTGTAGTACGCTGCAGCCCTCATGTACCCAGCACCACGCTGGGCTGCAGGGAGACCAAAGGAGCCAGGGGCCACCAGGCCTCAGTTTCCCTCATTATATACAACTTCAAATAAGATCCCAGTAAAAGTGCACCTGTCCCTGGGTGAAAGGGAGTGGGTGCCAGTCCTGGCTGAGCCTGGCGTTTAGTTGGACGGAGAGAGGAGGCGGCACCTGCCACCAACCGTCCCAGCTACCCCCGCCCAGCCCGCCAAGAGAGGAGGGAAGCCTTGAAGTGCCAGGCCTTTGAATCGCCGTCTCCATGGCAACGTGTGGGCACAAAGGGCCGGGCCTGAGCAGGCTGCGGTGGCTGTGCAAGGCTGGGAGGAAGGGAATCTTTTATTTGTGGGGACAGGGCGTCGGGGAGCTGGGCTGTGCCCATGCCTGTGGCCAGACCGAGGTCTTGAGGCTGTGCCCTCTGCCCCATAGCCAGGACCCCTGAGCCAGCACCTGCCCGGCACCCCCGAGCAACACAGCCAATCTGGGAGGATGGAGCGTGGGCAAATCGAGGGCAAGGCTGGAGCGAGAGTCCAGCACACATCCAGCCTGAGAAGCAACCCCAGAGGCCCCCAGGGGTGAGGGAGCCTCCTCCTTCCCCTGCACCCCAGTCTATAGGGCACGCTTGCTAGGACAGGTGCATACCAGGTGCTAGGGCAGGTGCAAGCAGTGAGGAAATGTGGCCGAACTCAGGTGCTACCAAAGGTCCTCTCAGAAGAGGAGACCAGAAAGAGAGCCCGGCATGGGCAGAAAGAACCATCAGTGTGAAGGCCCTGAGGCAAGACAGACCTGCGGGAATCTAAGGGTGGGCAGGAAGCCAGGAACCTGAGGGGGCAGACAGGCCCCCTGCAGCCTCTCCCCCCACCCACCTGGCCATGGGCACCAGGCCTCCGACACTGGGCACTGGGGCCACCAGGCATACGTCCTGCCTGCTCCCGGTGCCGCCACTGTCCACTCCGGGCTTCCAGCCGCCAGCCCCGTCTCCCCCGAGCTCCTCCCCTCAGGGCTGACACCCTGTTCCTTGAGCCCCCAAATGCAGGGAACTGCACCCAGGGTGCACGAGGGGGTCTCTGACCCCAGAGACCTGGAAGCAGTGCAGAAACCACCATCATGAAGCAGAGATTTTATTTCCCTTTTTAAAACATCTGAGCCAGATTGAAGAGAGAGAGAGAGATGGCATGAGTGTCAGAGCCCTGCGGTTACTTCCCCCAGACCCATCCCACAACAGCCCGTCGCGCCTCCCAGCAGCACACCCTTTCCTTGTAAATGTTGAGATTGGGTCAATATTTTATGAAACTGGGAGAACCGAACTGGAAATTCAAACCCAGCATGTTCAACGAGTCACCCGCATGTCCTCTGAGGCAAGGGAGGGATGCTGGAGTACCCACCACCGCAGTCCTCAGATGTTAATGAGGGGCCAAACCACGGGCTATGGGGGGCTTGTGAGAAACGCCGCATTCCCTCCACCCATGACCTGGGCGGGCCTGCCTGGGAAGCTGCAAGCCCTCTGTCCCCAGAAGCCTGGGGCCCGTCCCGAGACCCACACTTTACTTCTGCGTTTTGGTCCCCTCCACGGTCCCACAGCTCCTGGCGCCCTGTGCTCAAGCCTCAGGGCAATTTAGGGCAGTTGGTGCTGTTTCCTCCCAATGCGTCTGGAGACAACACCCCTTCACAGCCACCTCTGCCTCGAGCCAGGCTGCCTCTCTCCTGGTGGGGTCTGGCTCGGTTTTGTCTCCCCCAAGTTCAACTTTGGGTTCTGAGCCCAGAGACAAGAGAGTGAGGGCTCCAGGGAACCAGGCAGGACTGAGGGTGAAGGGAGGGGACAAGGGCTGGACCAGCACAGAGCCACACACAGTGGGAGGAAGGGGGCCCTGGGGGGAGCAGGTGGCCGGCTCAGAGCTCATTCTCCCCAGGGGCACCATGTCTGAACAGCCCAGGACCCCCCATTCCAAAGATGACCCTCCAGCTCAGGGAGCCTGGATGAGCATGTTCCTCAAACCACCACGCCCTCCAAGACCACGTTGTCAGGGGCAACAAATGGCATGTTCCGCTGCGGCCACTGCCCACTGCTGTGGGGCTCCAGCCCAGACAAGCTCCAGCTCCTCCTGATGCTCAGAAAAAGGGCTGGGGGCTGCCACCTTCTCCCCCATCCCCATTGATCCTCTCCTACCCCACTGGGGATGTCCTCTCCCCAGACGTCTCATGCTCCCATTTCATCCACCTCAGCTCCCCTGCAGAGATGAAGGGCAGCAAAGTGAAGTTTGGGCGTGGGGAGATGGAGCTCAAGCCAGGCCACCCAGGGCCTGCCACACCCCCGCTGGCCTTTGTGTGGCCAGACTCTACCCGGACACAGCCTCAGGCCCCCACATGCTTCTTTTCCTCCCTCAGAGGCTGGGGGTAGTGGCCCCTGTCCTGCACCATGATGAAAAAGGGCACAAGGCTGCTGGAGACCCCAGTGCCCCCTTGGCAGCCTGAATCAGTGGGTGCCATGGAGCAGGGCACAGTGGGAGCCACTCCCGGGGACACTGGAGGTGAAGACATCGAGGAAACCCAGTGACAGGATAGGAGTTCCCAGGCTGGCACTGGTGGTATAGGGGGACACATAGCCAGATGGGGCAACGGCAGGGTTACCCCCCGCCAGAGGGCTGAGCGAGGTAGCACACCTCTGTTCTAAATGGGAAAGGGCTAGGTGCTGTGGCCTGGGGCAGTGGCTCTATTCAATGTGTTTTAAAAAAATTATTTATTTATTTATTTATTTTTGGCTGCGTTGGGTCTTCATTGCAGCACGTGGGTTTTTCTCTCGTTGCGTCAAGTGGGGGCTACTCTTCATTGCGGTGCATGGGCTTCTCACTGCGGTGGCTTCTCTTGTTGTGGAGCATGGGCTCTACGCACGCGGGCTTCAGTAGTTCCAGCACATGGGCTCAGTAGTTGTGGCTCGCGGGCTCTAGAATGCAGGCTCAGTAGTTGTGGCGCATGGGCTCAGTTGCTCCTCAGCATGTGGGATCTTTCCGGACCAGGGCTTGAACGTGTGTCCCCTGCATTGGCAGGCAGATTCTTAACCATTCTGCCACCAGGGAAGTCCCTCAATTTTTTTTTTAAACTTTTAATTTTATATTGGAGTATAGACGATTAACAATGCTGTGATAATCTATTCAATTTTTTGTAAGGGGGACATTGCTCCCATTGATCATCAGACCCTTTTGTTACAAAATGCCCCATCCTCGAAGACAATGCTCTTCGGGAGGAGGAAGGTGAGGCAGGTTCAAGTCTGTCCTCGGTGGAGTGGGCCTAAGACACCCACCTGGCCAGCCCTCAGCCCCTGGGGCTGCCCCTTGAAAACGGTGCCCAGAATTGGGCCGCCCCCTGGCTGACACGGGGCCTGCGGTCACCAGGCCCAGGGCTCCAGGCTGAGCACCCACGAGGGGCAGCTCAAGGCTCATTCGCTGGTTCAGGCTGTCACTCACTCAGCACCCGAGCTGGTGCCCTGGGCAGGTGTCTGTCCCGACACTCTGAAGAGGGAGGTGAGCTTTGGAGTCTGGGCCCTTTCCCAGAGGGAGCTCGTAGGTCTCACCAGCTTCTCGCCCGGCCAAGGCCACGGCCGCACACCCGGCTCTGTACATAGGGCACGTCAGACCTAGCCCATCTTCCTGGTGCCTCTGTGTCAGGTAGGAGGCTGCAACTTTCAGTGTGGGCTCGGAAGGCTGGACAAAGGGCATGGTGGGGCTGCGGGCACGGAGGGCTGCAGGCCCCAGAGGGCAAGGGTGTGGAACCGTGTGGGGCAGTGGGCAGGGCTGGGGCAGGAGACCCTGTGTGTGGATATGGTGTGGGGTTTGGAGAGGCTGCAGGCCTAGGGGTGATGGGGTGGGTTGGGGAGACAGCCCCCCAGAGTCCAGACCAGAGTGTCCTGGTTGGGGGCACTCTCCTCCTTGGCGCAGTGACCTCCAGGGAGCATGCCCTCCACCTGTCTGTCCCTCCAGATAGGCATCCTGGGTGGCTGGCCCTGGGCCCTTGGGGGCCACCGGTGTCTCTGTCTCTGGGGCTCACTGTGGGCCAGAGTGACTGCTCTGCAGTAGGTGCCACCCAGCCTGCTCCTTGCCAGCTTCCTCTGGAGACAGAGGGCCTGAAGAGGGGCCGTGGGAACCCAGTCATCCCCAGGCGAGCCGGCCACATATACTGGGTAGACTGTGGGGAGAAACTCTGGGCTGCAGTGGGGGCGAGGTGGGGTAGACAGTGGTGATACAGCCACAGTGAGCCTTTGGCTTCAAAGAACAGAAAACCCACTGCAAACTGGGCTGGATTGTGCAGGGAACTCATGGGCTTGTGTAACTGAGATTTGCAGCAATGTAAGCTTCAGGTGCCGCTTGATCAAGCTCACTCTGCTCCTAGAGGTTCCCTTAGCCATGCTGCCCTGTGTGCCTGCTTTACCTTCCTGGAAGCCCACAGTGCATTTCTCACCTCAGCTGTCCAGCAGCCACCCTCAGCTCCACCCTCATTGCCCCATTTCCATGCCCAGGGCAGGCCACAGCGACCTGGCTGGCCTCAGTTCTGCCTGGTCCAGATCAGCCTCTGTGGCAGGTACAAGTCTGTGCTGACAACCTGAGCCAGCCAGGCCCCAGTCTTCACAGTGGGAATGGGCCAGGCTCAACCAGGTCACAGCTGCTGGGGGTGGGGTGGGATTCTTGCCAGTGTGGCTGGGGAGGGGTGGGGGTGGAGGGTAGCCCGGACTGATTCTGAGTGTATGGAACAGCCGTGGGAGGTTTTTCAGGCATGGCTGGGGGCAGGAGGGCAGTTAGGAGCTTCTGTTCAGGATGGGGGCCAAGCAAGTGGGCTGGGAAGGAGGGAGAGGGAGACAGAAGTGGGGTGAGTGAAGAAGAATGGGGGGGCGATGTCTGTAGGGCCAGTGGTGCCATGTGGTGGCTGGGGGGATGGGGTCGAGGCTTGTTTGAGGAGGGTCAGTTGTGTGGAGACTACAGTGGGAGCCTGGGCCCAGGGGTGGGTCCTGGGAGTGGCTGGGCTGGTGGGAGGACCATTGTGGACTGTAGTTACAGCCAAGACACCAATGCATTCACCTGAGAAAGAAGGTGGACAGTGAAGGGAGGGTCCCAGGCCAGAGGCCAGATCCAGCAGTGGGAGGAGGACTTGATGGCAAATTCAGAACACCAGCCATGGGGCTGAGGGGGTTGATACCACCAAACCTGAGCTTATGGGAAGGAGCTGTGGAGGTTCTGGAACAAGCAGCCTTGAAGGGTGAGCTCCCTGTCACTGGAGGGCACAAAGAGACTGACCACCCCGTGAGGCAACAAGGCTCTGCAGCCTTCAAGATGCTGGGTCCAGGGAGCCTCACATTGGTGCAAGGTACAGCCACCTCTGTCAGGACCCCCACTGGGAGAAGTTGGCCCCTGAGGATGCTTGGCCAGGCCCTGGAGGCCCAATCTTGCTCCCTGGAGGTGCTCCCTACCTGTAGCCTCAGCAGCTGGGTGTGCGTGGGGTCTCTGAGCTGCTGGGAGGTGGGTTTTTCAGGATGCGTGGTGCAGAGGCAACACAAATGTGCTTTATGGCCCCTGGCCTGCCGCCCGGAATGTTCTAGAGCCTCACCCGGTCCTTGGGGGCCCAGGGATACAGGAGGCAAAACCTGTGCTGGGCTCTGGGATGGGCCAGGACAGTGTCTGGGGGTGACCCGTGCGTGGGGGCTGGTGAGAGCAGTGGGGGAGAGCTCTGTGCTGGGGGCAGGCGGCAAGATAGAGGCCTGAAGGGGAGGTGGCCTGGGGTGGGGGAGGGGTGAGGCCTGATCTCCTTCTGCAGATGTGGGTCAGGGTCTGGGTGTCCTAGAGGTGGGATAAGGCCCCTTGGGGTGGGGGTGGGGGCTCTATAGAGGGGGCTCCATGGCCCTCTGCTGCCCTCTGCTGGCCAGCTCTGTCACTGCGGGCCTAGCCCCTCAGCTCCCCAACACCCCCAAGGGCATGGACCCCAAGAGACCAGGCCAGGCGGTGCCGGGGCAGGCGCGGGGTTGACTTGCTGAGGTCTGAGGGGGCTGGGAGCCTGTGCCGACCCCTGTGCCCAGCGTCATCTGGGGCAGGAGGTCCTGGGGGCCTCCGTGGGACAGCCTGGGGGCCGCCACCGCTGCCCCACAGTGGCTCGAGAGGAAAGGGCTCAGAAAGGCTGGGCTGCCACCCAAGGTCTCAGGACAGCAGGGGCCAGCTTGGCAGGTGCCCTGCCACCAGGAAGAGGACAGGAAACCCCACCCCAAGCACCTGGCACTGTGGCTCCCCATCTGGGCCCTTGGTGGGAGATCTAAGGAGAGGCTAAGGGCAGGGGATCCACCCCTTCTGCCCCCAACATCACCCTGAACGTGGCCTGACTCCCCCAGTCCCTCCCAGAGGGCGCTCACCACCTAGACGCTCTTTATGGTGGACCTTCCTCTGTGTGCCCCAGAGCTCTGTACACAGGTAATGAATTCCATCAATCCTAATGGAGTTTGATACATGATGAAAACAGGCCAGTGGGCTGTTCTGGATGGATAGTGACTTTGGTGCTGAATCTATGCCCAGCCCAGGGCTGAGCTGAGGCCAGGTCTTCACCTGTGATCACCGGGGGCTGTGAAGGGCTCAGGGCAGATTCCGTTTGCTAAGAGCCCTCAGCGCCCCCGAGGCTCCGCTCCCCCCGGACATCACTCAGAACCTGCCCTGCTCTTCGGGGGGTGGGGGTGACAGGTCTCGTGCCCCCAGTGCTGCTGCTCCTGAGTCCACCCACCCTCGCAGTTTGCAAACAGACCACATCCCTCGCAGGTTGCTGGGGGGACAAAGCTGAAGGCGTCTCTCGGCTTCTGTGGGGCCTCTACACCCACTGAGCTGCTGTGAGCTGGTGCAGGGCCATTGGGCGCCTAGAGAACTCGTCCTGAGGCAGCCCTGCCATGTGGCAGGTCCCTGTGAGGACACGGACACTCTGAGAGCACCAGGAGCACCCGAGCCCTGCGGGACAGGAAGTTCCAGAAAGGAGGGTGGGTGTGCACACGTGAACACGTGTGTAGGGTGGGGCCAGTGTGCCTCGGGTACAGGAGCACGTGTGCACACGTGTCACACCTGCAAAGAAGAGATTGGAGAGAGACACTCCTGAATTTCAGCCCTGGCTTCCAGCCCTGGGTTTGGGGTCTCAGACAATGCTGTTCTGTCTGTTGACCTTCCATGTGTTTATAAAGATGTCTACAGAAAGCACAGGCTAGCTCTATAATCAGAAAGGAAACCAGCTTTTTCAAAACATCAAGCAGTGTTCAAAGCACATGAAGGTCTCTGAGAGGCTAAGGGTAAGGCCAGGTGGTCTAGAGAGAGGCTCCAGGAACCTGGCAGGGTGGCTAAGGCAGAAGCGGGGCTGCACTGGGACTCAGGGGACCCACAGGGCTCTGTTTTAGTATCGTTTGTGTGAGTGTATGTGTGTGTGTGTGGGGGGGTGCATTTCTTTCTATTTTTTTTGATTTATTTATTTATGTATTTTTGGCTGCGTTGGGTCTTCATTGCTGCACGCAGACTTTTCTCTGGTTGCAGCGAGCAGGGGCTACTTACTCTTCGTTGCAGTGCATGGGCTGCTCATTGCGGTGGCTTCTCTTGTTGTGGAGCACAGGCTCTAGGCACGCGGGCTTCAGTTGTTGTGGCACATGGGCTCAGTAGTTATGGCTCGCGGGCTCTAGAGCACAGGCTCAGTAGCTGTGGTACATGGGCTTAGTTTCTCTGTGGCATGTGGGATCTTCCTGGATTGGGGCTCGAACCTGTGTTCCCTGCATCGGCAGGCAGAGTTTTAACCACTGCACCACCAGGGAAGCCCTGTGTGTTGCATTTCTCACCAGCCACTCTGCACCTCTGGGCCCTGTCTTCACCAGGCCCGCCTGGCTGATGTCCTTATGGCCTGGAGGTGGGGCCTTCCCACTGTGCCCCACAGTCTGCTCTGCCCCAGGGCGCCCAACCTAGTCCTTCCAGACCCACCCCTCGCCCTCAGGGAACTTGCTGGGGCTCGCCTGGGGTGGGCACCCTCGCTCCCCAGGCTCAGCCCCCAGAGAAGACATGCAACCCCCAATGACCACAGCCTCCTGATTCCCCTTCAGCCTCAGCAGGCGGCAGCATCTGAGTGGACAGAGGACACAGCTCTTCTCCCCCTTGGCCCCCTGCCCCGCACCACATTCCCCCACACGTGTGTTTAAACATTAATCGGAGGAGGGGAGGCCCGTCTGCACTGCTCTCTGCGATACGGGGTCTAACGTGGACGGCCAGGGGGCCGGGTTGTCCGTGCCTTGCCTCTCCAGGAGGGCGGCAGGATGCACAGAACAGCGTGCTCTGCTGAGGGGCAGGGAGGCCAAGGTCAGCATCGCTGAGCACCTGGAGGTATAGCTCGTACCAACTTCAAAGTGTGGCCGGAGCAAGGAAGGAAAATCAATGTTGGGCTGAAGGACTATTCGCAGCTGCAGGGATGGGGGTGGGGGCGGAGTGGGGACAGGGCTGGGGGTGGAGCTGGGGGCGCCAGACCCACCCCGGCTCCACAGGCCCCTGCGCCTTTCCACTTCCCATGGGAACCCGGGGAAGGGGCAGCCAGGTGAATAGCACTCCGGGAGCCCGTCCACCTGGGCCCTGGACATCCCCTGGGGGTGGTCGAGCTCTTGGCCCAGCTGGAGCAGAACTGCTGACCACGCACTAGGGTGGATCTGGAGAGAAGCCGAGGGCCTTGAGCAGCAATCCAGAGACTCCCTAGGCCAGCTCCAGCCACGCCAGCTGAACCAATCTCCAAAAAGTCCTGGCGAGCCTGGACTCGGTGAAGGCACTGGTGAGGGTTCAGCCTGGGGGCCTCATCTCCGTCTCTGACTGGCCCTGATTATTACATGTTACAAAGTAAGCTGTAAGGTTATTTTACGACGTTATAACTTTTGAAAAAGAATGGTGGCAACTCTTTATAAAAGAGCAATTGATACAAAAACATTACTGTAAAAGACAAGAGTCACTGAGTCCTGGCCTCCACAACTCACCTGTTCTTGTCCCACTCCCACCCCCTTCTGCGGCCTTTGTGGGCATGCAGCCTCACCTGTGCAGGCCTTCCTCACCCGCGTGTACTAGGGACATGTGTCACTGTGGCCAACACACAGAAGACACTCGTTTATCATCATGTGGATGCCCCAAGGTGCTCCCAGCCCTTCAACCCCTGTGGTGACATTTAAGGATGTCCCAAACCTTCTTTATCAGGGGGCTCTGTGAGAAATCCCAGCCCAAGACTTCACCCAGGACCCAGTGTGCCAGGCCGGCCCTGCCCCTGCCGCCAAGCAACCCCCAGCGAGACCTTGGGCCGAAATGCCTCCATGCAGCCCAAGGAGATGGTTCTTCAGGAGGCCTGAAGTCCCCGAGAGGTGCTGGGGCAGCAGGAGGAACTGGGGCCCTCAGTCATGCTTTGTGAAGCCCCCATCTGTCCCCGACCCCTACCGAAGGGAACCCATCTTGGGGACCCCCGTGCAAGTTCTGATGTAGCTACTGTTGGGGGAGGAGCAGCTCAGGGAGCCCCCGACCTCCCCCATGCTGAGACCCCCAGGAGAGGCTGTGGTTTGGCACTAATTCGGGAGCTGGGACTGATGGGAGCTGGCGGCGGGGGCACATGCCAGTACTGCTGAAGGCAGACAAAGGGGCATGGGGGCACCCGTGGTGAAGGGTCAGAAGTCAGAAGCAAGGGCTGCAAGCCAACCCCAGGACCCCCGCGGGCTGGAGGATGCTCAGGGTGCATCCAGCTGGTAGAGGAGGACTGTAAGTCTCCGCATCTCGGGCCAAGTCTCACTGTGACCCCCTGAAGACCCACAGCTCTCCCTTACCAATCCAGGGTCCTCCTTGTTCCAACTCAGCTGTCACCTCCTCCAGGAAGCCAACCAGTCATTGCGTGGGTGCCCAGGAAGCACAGCCAGCGCTGAGGCCGTTTGCTGGTGGCCGGGTTGGCACACGCAGCCAGGCCAAGCCCTGGGGACTCTGGACAAGCTCATCCCTGTGTACCAGGGCCTCCCACCTTGGGAGAGAGACCACCAGGGACAGGGAGCTGTGCAAGTCCCACGTGTGCGAGGCACCTGGCAGGGCCAGGGCCATTTCCACCTGTGTCCAAAGGCATGAAAGGCCAGTCGTGTAACCCTGCCTTGAGCCAGCTCCTCACGAACATCCAGGACTTCAGCCAGAGCCCCTGCTTTGCCTTTTCTTTCTATGGCTATTATTTACACACTTTAAAAAAATATATATTTTAATTACAGAAGTCACACCTGCTTGTTGGGATAAAAAGCTCAAAGTAGACAGGTGTGTAAAGGAACGAGTGACTGTGTCTGTCCCACTGCACTCTCCCGGGAGGCCCTGCTGGGCCCATGGCACGTGCAGAGACCACAGGCATCACCCTGCATCCTGCCCCATGGCCTCAGGGAGAAGCCAGGTGGATGCCCCAAAGGAGCCACATGGGGCGGCTGGCTCCTGCTCCCCGGGGAGGTTTCCACCTGGGCTGGGGTGCCACCATCACCAGGCCGGAGCAGAGAGGGTATGGCTGGCCCAGTGTCACCAAGAGTCCTGGCTTCTAGTTGACTGCAGAGGACCATGGGTGGCATGTCTCTCACATCCCACCCAGACTCACAGGGTGTGTGTGGGTCACCCAGGGAGGGCTGCAGGCAGGAGGACCAAAGCCACAGCTTCCCAGGATGGCCTTGCTTCTGAGACTCGGCCCAGGACCCTTTGGCCATCCACAAGGTCCAGGGCCCTGGTGACCTGCCGTCGCCCCCCGAGGGAACAACCATCACGCAGGAAGCTCTGTGTGAGGGGACTGCCACGTCCGTGTCCCCAGCAAGGTATCCGCTTCCACATGGGATCCTTGCTTGCAACCTGCTCATTGTCAAGTCCTGCGGTCCCCTGGGGCCCCCTTCCAGCCTGTGGGAGACCTGGTCTCCTGAGGCTTCCCCGCACCTCTCAGGTGCCCCGCACAGCTGGCGAGAGCAGAGCTCTGGTTTTTCAGGAGTTTGGTGGGTGCCAGGGCTTGTGCTAAACACCTTCGGTGCCCATTAATTGTTGGCAGTAACCCCCACGGGGGATTACTGTTCTCATCTCCCCATGGAAGAGGGTCCCAAACTCTCTCTGGCCCAGAGCCACAGTCTGCGGCCTTGCTCCGCAGTCCCTGCACTCCGGGTGTGGGTGTGCGCAGGACACAACCTGAACTGGGTCGCCGCGGGCTGCTGTTCCTGTTGTTGTGTCATTCCGGCCTTCACATGACACGTGCCTGCTCCGTCCTGTTAAAGGCGTCTGGAGCCCCCAGCCAACTGCCCTCTTCGTGGGCAGGATTCCACTCCACTGACCTCAGATGCACAGGCTTATTTAGCCTCGACTATGCTGTCATGCCCTCCCTTCTGTCACCAGGGGCGGCGGGTCCCTTGGGCTTGGCCCCTTTTCAAGGTCCGAGCCCAGGCCGGAGTCCCCACATTCCTGCCTCCTTGGCCTGCAGGTCCCCAGCCCAGTGCCAGCCATGTGCGTCACTGGGGGTCGTGTGCTCCACAGACCTAGTGCACGCCTGACAACCAGAAAAGGTGGAAGAAGGCTCTGGGGACAGTGACCCAGGCTTCCAATCCTGTAGTGGGCCCTGGGCGGGTTGTTCCTCCCCTCTGGGCCTCAGTTTCTCCTGCATAAACCAGGTCAGCAATCATAGCTCCCGAAGGGGAAGGTTTTGACTGCCACACTTGTCAGCGCACAGAGGACACTGATTTTACAGGGAAAGAATTGGGGTGGAAATCTGAATGCCTTTCCTCACATATATTGAAAGTCACCAGGGCTTCCCTGGTGGCGCAGTGGTTGAGAGTCCGCCTGCCAATGCAGGGGACACGGGTTCGTGCCCCGGTCCGGGAAGATCCCACATGCCGCGGAGCGGCTGGGCCCGTGAGCCATGGCCGCTGAGCCTGCGCGTCCAGAGCCTGTGCTCCACAACGGGAGAGGCCACAACAGTGAGAGGCCCGCGTACCGCAAAAAAAAAAGTCACCAGACAAAGCGGACTGTGTGGTGAAGAGTGATGGCATCCACGTAAACACAGCAGCGTGTTCTGAGATGGAGCAGACAATCTTAATGTCAGGGAATGCAATCATATTTTACTAGCTCTGAAAAACAATGACTAACATCACAGAGTTAAATAGAGCTCGGGCAGAGTCTATGAACACTGGCAGGGAGTGGATAAGGGGATGATGTGCCCATGAGGGAATTTAAGCTCCGGCGGGGCAAATACTGGCCTGTGTTTGGTGCAGGCTGATAACAGGAAGACAATCCCCAAATTAAACAAATGTGAATTGAACTCCTCAGTGTGCAGACAGAGCAAATATATCAGTGAAAATGGGTATAGAGCAAGCAGCAAACTGTAATAAATTAGAATGAGTTCTAATGGGGAGCCATGATTCGGCAAGACAAATATTTCAGGAAATACAGGTAAGAGGCCCATGGCAAAATAATAACTTTGACAGAGTTCCAATGTCATGCTCACCAATGAGGTGAAAACAAACATTTTACCAGGTATCCGTAGGAGACGAGGCACAGGGGGAACTCAGAGGGTGTGCTCTCTGGGAAGAGCCGGGCCACACGACTGCGGCAAAAGTGGGTCAGTGACTGTCCTGAGGTGGGCGAGTCCACTGAGTGGGACAGACCCGTCCACTAGGGCCTGTTGCCCAGCTGCTTCCTCCTCGGACCCGTTGCTGACTGGCCCTCATCCAGGTGTGACCAGCAGGTGACTGCCACATGGCAAAGACCCCAGAGGTCTGGCCTTCTCAGATCTGGCTCAGTCTCCTGAGCTGGAGGACAGGAATCCAGTGCTGATGTGAGGCAAGGAACCCAGTGTGACCTCCCACACAGGAGGCAGGGCTGAACATGCCCCTGGGGACTGTCCCTGGCTGGGGTGCGGTAACAGGCTGGGCCCAGCACTGATCACAACTGTGCTGCCTGGTCTGTGAGATTTGCCTGGACCTTGCCTTGACCTTGTCAGCTGTGTTTTGGCTTAGACTCCACCCTCTATTCCCTGAGTCAGAGCAGTGATGGAGATGTCGGAGAACAGGTGCACGGGAAGGTCAGCCCATGAGCTGACCTGGCATTTCACATGCACAGTCATTTTGCCAAAAGTGTGTGTGATGTGGATGATTACCGGCATTCTTCACTATCAGTGCAGTGAACTGTGGCACAGCCGGGGCTGCTGTGGTACCCCCCACCCTGGCCCCTAATACGAGTGCATTAGAGGGAGATCACTGGTAGGGGCAGATGAGATCAACAAGATTATCCTGAAGATGGGCCAAGTGCAGTACTGGTTGCTGGGGGGAAGGGTTGGGGTTAGGGTCAGCTCCAGCGCTGTGTCAGCTGGGACTAAGTACCAACACCAATTGGTGTGTGCGTCACCAGGTGCCCACAGAACTGCTCAGCTGCACTTTGTCCTGACACATGATGCTGAGGGCTGGGAACCTGGGTCCAATCCTGGTAACCAGGTGCAGATGCTCTTGGGGGAACTCAGCCCAGGCCAGCTTTGTGTGCCCAGCAGAGGAGAGACATGGCACCAACGGGGTGTCTGCCTGTAAAGCAGGAGCCTGGGTGCTAAGCAAGGGCTGGGTGTGGTCCAGGGTGACTCAGGATTCAGGGTGGGGCCTGGAGGACGTCTCCAACCCAGTCACCAGCCTAGAGCTTGGCATCAAACTTCCCACATCAAATGTGCTCCTTCCTTCCTTCCTTCATTCAGTAGACACATCAAGAGGCAGTTGGGGAGGGACACAGCAGGTGGCTGGGAGTCAAGTGCAAAAAGAGGGAGCTGTGGTCAAGCTGGTGCCCAGCTGGAAATGTGCCCACCAAACTGACCCTGAGGAGGAGGAGGAGGGAGGGGGCTGGGGTGCAAGGGGAGGGACAGGTGCCCGAGAGCAGCGAGCAGTGTGTGAATGACCTGGAGCTCAGAAGAGGGGCCGGCAGTTTGACTAGCACGGTGAGAGGTAAGGTGGGTGTAGGCAGGGCCTGGCCACTGAGGGCCCGAGGAGCCAGGCTGAACCAGCAGCCTTGTCCAGATGGCAGCAGGGAGTCCCTGAAGGGTTTTGGGGAGGAGGGGAGTTTATCCATGACAGGAAAATGGGATAGTCTGGTGGCCATGGCCAGCTGTCAAGGCTGGCCTACTCTTGGGAAGCTAAGTTTCTGAGCTGCTGGAGGGACCCCCAAGTTCCTGCCCCTGGGCCTTGACTCACCTGCCCCCTGTGTCTCTTCCTTTTTCCTCTTCAACTCCAATAGGGGGAAGTGGGGCAAGAGGCCCGTGACAATGTCAAGAAGCCTCCCTCAATATAGGGCGTGGTGATGGTATCCCCCAAGAGACATGAGCAAGGTCTGGGGGAGGGGTGCTACTGACATCTGGCAGGTAGAAGCCTGGGGTGCTGATAAACATCCTGCAATGCACAATTATGCAGTCCCAAGTGCCAAACAGGTCAGGGTGTCCAATGCACCAAGATGCGTGGAGCACCCAGAGAACCAGGTGAAACAGGTGGGCAAGGTATGGAGTGAGGCTGCCACACACAGTCAGACCCAGCACCCGTGGGTGTGCAGAAACATCCTGAGGAGATGCAGGTGTGGGGAGAAGGAGTGATGGGGAGGGTGGTCAAGACAAGTTCCTCCCAGGAGGTGAAATCTGGGGCTGGGACAGCAGGCCTAGCATGATGTTGGAAGGAAGGGAATCCAAGGCAGAGGGACAGAGGGTGGGAAGGCCCTGAAGGCCCTTAGGAGTGAAGGGAGGCCGGTGGAAGGTGGCAAAGCAGGGGCTTTGCTGTCAGCCCCAAAGGTGGTACAGAAGGCAGGATCTGTAGGGGAGAAGCAGGACATGTTGGAACCATGGGAGCTGCAGAGCTTCCCAGGGGAGCTTGGTGGTCCACGCCTGCCCGTTGCGTGGGCAGTGGGACCGGAAAGACGGGAGAGAACGGAGTTGGCAAGTCCCTAAGGAGACTCCTTCCCACGCTCAAGCCTTAGGCCAGGGGAGAGGACGGAGGGCTTCCCAAAGCCCCTTTACACGAGAGAGGCAGCATCGCGCTCGGCCTTCCCGGATTCCCCGCAGACCCGGCCTCAGCTGTAAGTTCCTGCAGCTCAACGCCCAGGGAGGCGCCCATGTGTACAGGTGTGCGGGGGACGGGGAGGGTGGGGCCTCCCGCGGAGCAGGCGGAGCTAGGGTGGTCAGCCAAGTAGGCGCGGTCTCCTCGGGGGGGCGGCCACTAGCTGAGAAGGCGGGGTTCAGGCGCACGTGGCGCCGCTCGGTGGGCGGGGCCTGCCAGGGGACCCACACCTTTCAGGAACGCGTGGGGCGGAGCCTCCGGGGGAGAGGGCGAGGCTCGAGCTCAGGGTGTGGTGGGGCGCGACCGAGGGCGGGGCCTGGCGCGGGGCAGGGCCTCTCGGGAAAAGGCGGGGCCGAGCGCGGGGCGGGGCTGGCGAAGCGTACTTAATCAGCCCACGGGCACATGCACAACAGCCATGAGTCTTAGGCGAGCTTTTCCCGAGCTGCGCTCCGCCCTCTCCCGCCGAGCCCCGCTGTCTACAGCGCCGGCGACCCGCGAGCAGCACGCCGCGGGCCTGGAAGCCGTGCGGGGGCGCGGGGCGGCCGAGGCCGCGCGGCCGCCAGTGCCCGCCGTGGACTTCAGCAACACGCAGGAGGCGTACCGGAGCCGGCGCAGCTGGGAGCTGGCGCGAAGCCTGCTGGTGCTGCGCCTTTGCGCCTCTCCCGCGTTGCTGGCGCGCCACGAGCAGGTGTGCGGGGACTCGGGGACGCTGGGGGTGGGGTGCGGCCAGGGCTCCGTGGGCCTTCGCCGGTCCTGGGAGCCGTTATGAAGTTTCAAAGTGGAAAACGGGGCCTCTGGAGCATCGCCTGTGGCCGGGAAGTCAGGAAGGAAGGTGTTTCCTGCACGCCCTTTCGGGCCCGTGAATTTTACTACGTGTCAGTTACTGGCAGCTAAAAACTAAGATTAGTTTAAATATTAAGCTATATACTGCTTGCAGTAATACACAGTGTTCACCCGAAATTTAAAACTGAGTGTCGTCTATGTTGCCCAAAGGGAAGCCTGGCCGTATTGAGTGGCTCATAGCCTGGGACCCCAGAGTTCTTGGACGCTGTCACCCAGGGGATCCCCAGACATGGTCACTCTGAACAGACAATGTTGAGGGAGAATGGGACGCTTGCTGCTCAAATATCCGACTTTTGAAACTTTAACACAATTGCATTGAAAAGTGTGAGGGCTTTGGGGAAGTGAAAAGCAGAAGTGCAGCTCTTGGTTAAGGTGATCCTGGGAACAGTTTAAAAGCAAGGGTCCAGTTGGTGCTGAGGGTCCTGAAGGCGCTTCATGCAGGTGGTGTTGACTTCTCAGTGAGACTGTGCTGAGGGCATCGTAGCTCCGGGCAGAGGCTAGGGAGACTGGACCCAGGAGGAGCACCAAGCCACACCTTGGGCATAGGTGAAGGTGAGGCCACCCAAGGTGGGTGGGTGATGAGGGCAGAGTTAGAGTTGGGTGGCTCTGAAGGGGCTAGGTTCAAAACCAGCAGAGAAGCCAGCAGAGCTGTGGGTCCTCGGGTACTGTGGGCAACAGTGGGAGGGACATGTCAGCTCCACCGTCCCTTGGGTGCCTGCCTGGGGCGAGTGCCAGTGCACTGGGAATGTGCTGTGGGTACCTGGAGGAGCAAGGAGGCTTCTCTCACGCTCACCTCGTGTTCTACCTGTGCCCTGGGGACATCCTTAAGGAGCCCAGTAACTGTGCGGTGTGCTCTGCCTGCCTTCTGTGGGACCTGTTCCCCCTGTCGTCATTGCTGGTGGTCCCACTGGTGACAGTGACTTTGGTGTCTGGTGCTGGAGGAGATGGGGCAGAGGCCAGATTGCAGAGTTGTGGGCCGCTCACCAGAACCTGGTCCTTCTTGTGCTCTGGCCTGCAGCAAAAATTCCTCCTGCTGAGCCAGTGCAGGTCTGTGCAGCTCATGCCCCAGGGAGTGTCAGCCTGTAGGAGCCCAGTTTGAGCTGTGGCATTGGCTCAGGACCCAGTGGGGGCCTGCACTTGCCCGAAGGCAGGCCTTTTTGAGAAGGGTTTAGAAAATTCAGGCCTTCCATGATGAAAGCCTCTGTGCTTGGGTGTGAGCCAGTGCAGGAGAGTGTGGGGGAAGGGGGGGCAGTCAGAGAGGGGAGAGAACCGGCTTTACCCGTCCTTGCTTTGCAGACATGTCTTTGAGTCTTTTACAGTGTTTGTGTTAACTGGTGCAAGTTTCTAAATCCACGAGGGATCTTCCTACCTGGGGAAGAGGTGGGGCTACCCTCGTCTCAGGTAGTGCCACCCCAGGGCACACCTGATGCCAGGATGTTGTTTGTTTGTTTGTTTGTTTGTTTTTGTGGTACACGGGCCTCTCACTGTTGTGGCCTCTCCCTTTATGGAGCACAGGCTCCGGATGCGCACGCTCAGCGGCCATGGCTCACAGGCCCAGCTGCTCCGCGGCATGTGGGACCTTCCCGGACCGGGGCACGAACCCGTGTCCTCTGCATCGGCAGGCAGATTCTCAACCACTGCGCCACCAGGGAAGCCCCGCCAGGATGGTTTTAAAGGGGCTGTTTTGCTCTGGAGTTGGCTTAAAACTGCCAGCCCTGCACCATGTGCTTCCATAGCCCTTTGTGACAGGCTGGCCTCCCGTTTGCCAGGGTGAGAGGGTCAGTGACCAGCTCAGGTTACCTGGGTGGCCTTCACTGTTGTTCCCTCTGACAACAGGGGAACAGGAGGGGAGCGGGAGGTCACCAGCCCATGACCCCTGGACCACATCTCAGCATCAGCCTTGCTCCTGCTCCTTTTATGAGCATTGGCTGGAGCTGTTTTCATGCTAGTTGGGTAGTTATGACAGAGACTGGGTGGCCCGCACAGCCTAAATTATGTACCACGTGTTCCTGGGTGGGAAAGTTTGCTGGCCCTAGAGTAGACAGTTGGCCCACTTCCACACACACTGTGTTTCTGACAGTCCTCAGAATTGACGTGTATGATGTCCAGGGTTTTCCAGAGCTGAATGATGGTTTTCAGGTCCCTGTTTCTGCCTGGCCTGCCTCTGGGGTGAACTTTGATATATCCAAGACCTGGCTTTTCCTCCTGATAGGGTGCTCTGACCCACAGACTCGTGAGTTCTGGCCAGGGCTCTTGTGAGGCGGAGGAGAGGTGGAGGAGGCCTGCCCATCTCCCTGGTTGGCCCTTTCACTTTCCATTTCTATTCTTCTTTATAAAAATAATGAGATGCAATAAAATCAGACATGGCACAGACAGAGGTGATGGCCTGGAAACCTTCATCCTCGTGTTGCCGCACGGCTCCTTAAGCATCTCTGTCCCAGTGCCAGCCACAGTTCAGGTGTGTCGGCCTTTGAGAGGCTTGGGCTGTTTGGGACTGTTTTGTGGATGAAGGTGTGTGACTGACTCATGCTTTTGCTTAGACTAGAGATTGCTCCCTGAGACCCTGATCCCAAGAGATGTTCCCCACAAAACAGTGGGGTTCTGTTATTCACTGGGTTTGAGAAACCTTAGACTGTTCCTGCCTTGGAGCTGGAGCCGGGGAGCGGGTAGTAGACACACGGGAATTCCCAGACAGATGGTAGGTGTGTCCTCCCCCTGCCCCTCCTTGACCTCATTCCTTCCCACCACTGTCCCCAGTGCAGGAGCACCATGTCACCTCCTAGCCTGGCAAGCCCCGCACCCTGGATCTAAGTTGGCAAACACCTCCCGCCCTTGCCCTGGCCGGCACTCCCTCACTCCCATTCTGAATTCCGTGGAGGTCCCTTGCCCCTCCCTCCTTCTGGGTCTCCCTGCAACTAGAATGGGAGCCCGTCATCTGTTTTGTTCACCCTAGAATTGTGTCGGGCAGGAGGCAGTTGCTTGGGACATTTGAATGATGATGGCAGAAATTTGGGGTGTAGTGAGATATGACGAGGAGAAAGCTGAGTCGTTTGGGAGGCTGTCTTCCCCCGGGGGCACGTACTCTCGGGCTGCCGGCCTGCTGAGGCCTGGATGAGTGTGCTGAGTCCCCGCTGGTCCCTGGTGGATGGTCACCTCCCAGACCTTTGTGGGTGGTTACCTGGCTCACTTTTAGCCTATGCTTTCTCCAGCAGAACTCATACTCACTTGGAGTTTTGTGTGTTCATCTGTTCGGCACCCACTAGAGGGCCGGCCCCTTGCCAGGCACTGTTTTAGGGACTTGGAATAAGCAGTGAACAAAACATTGAAAAATCTGGGTTCTCACCTTCTAGAAACTCACACCAAATTCCCCTCTTCCCCAGCATAACCTGCAGAGGTGTGGATACAGAGAATGTTATGAACACGCCCACTGCTGTTCCCAGAGAGAGCTGCCGTTCACTTCTTTATCCACCAAGTGGTAGTCAGGCGACTGCCACGTGCCACTGGGGTCACCCATGAGCGTGCAGGGCAGGGAGGCAAGAGCAGCGCCTGGGACCGGCCACCCTGCATGAGGAGTGGGGCACGGACAGTCACTGTGAGCAGAGAAGCAATCTGCTTCGGGTGGTGTCACTGTAAAACCAAGGCCGTGAGCCGAGTTTGGCCCTGGGGAGAGCACGTCAAGGCTTTGTGACGGGCGGGCAGGGAAACAGGAGTGTCCTGCTGGGGACATGGGAGGCCAGGTGGCCCAGGATAGCCGCTGCCCTTTACCTTTCAGTTGCTCCGTCTTGCCAGGAGACTTCTGGGGCAAAGGTTGTTCGACAGACTGATGAAGATGACCTTCTACGGGCAGTTTGTGGCTGGTGAGGACCAGGAGTCCATCCGGCCCCTGATCCAGCACAATAGGGCCTTCGGCGTGGGCTCTATCCTGGACTATGGTGTGGAGGAGGACCTGACCCCCGAGGAGGCCGAACGCAAGGAGATGGAGTAAGGCCTGTGTGGCACCTGCTGGCAACCCCAGCACACCGGGGCTGGGCTGGGCCTGGCTGGGAGAGCTCTGTCCACCTGACTAATGGCAGCCCTCCTGGGTCTGCCAGAGGTTGGGTTCTTGCCCCGTGAGGATGACAGCTCTGGGCTTCCACCGAGGCCTTGTGTGCCGAGGCTGGAGGAGGGGCGAGGATGGGGTCAGCAAACTCTGGTCCCCAGCCCAATCAGCCTGGTTTTGTACAGTCTGCAAGCTAAGAATCATTGTTGTATTTTTAAATGGTTGAAACATAGCAAGGGTAATGTTTTGTGACATGCGAAAATTATATGAAGTTCAAAGTGCTCTCACCCCACGGGGGCAGAATTGAGTGGCCGTGACTCAATGGTGGCTGCTGGGTGCTACCCGGCAGTTTACAAAATATGATTGCTGACACTGGTGTTGGAGGTGCTCTGGCTTCCTGCTCTCCTGCAGCATCTCTTCTGGGGATTCTGACCTACTGGGCCGCCTCCCACTGTCCCACCCTTGCCTGGCCCCTGAGATGATTTCCTGATTAGCAGGTGGGCCCCACCTGGTGGGTGTGCAGACTGCCTCGGGGGTCCGAGGAAAAGGGAATGTGCTGCCAGGAGCACACATGTGGCAGGCGAGCCCAGTGGCTCCTGCCGAGGTCACCAACTGGCTGAAGGGCCCGTTCTCTGGGCAGTGAGTATGGGGACAGATGGGCATCCCCCAACCCACCCTCCTGGGCCATAGGACAGAACTCGAGGACCATTTCACCCTCTGCTTCCTGAAGTAGGAGCCTCATGGGAGATCCAGGCAGAACCAGCCCTTTCTTTGCAAAACGCCCGGTTCCTGGGCTGGTGCCTGCACCCTTCCACCCCTCGCTGGCATCTGGGCCCCTAAGTCCTGACAGCAGCCATGCCTGACCATGTGAGGCTTGGGACAGGCTTGCTGAGTAACCTGCCCTGTCTCAAGCTTTGGTGTTTGCTCTGGCTTGGGGAGGGAAGGGGTGGGGAGGGGTGGGGAGGGGAGAGAAGGTGTCACATGAGGCTCCTGCCCTGGGAACGGAATGTCCCAGCCGAGCTGCTGGTGGATTGGCCTGGGGAGCCAAGCCCCTGCCTCGTGATTTGCTGTCTTGAAGGCGGGGTTCTCCAACTCAGCACCCCGGTGTTCCTAGGGGGGCTGTGGGCTGGGCTGCAGCCTGCCCTGAGGCTGCCTGTTGAATAACAAATGGGCTGTATCCCCAATGGGTCTGGGTGAGGGCTGGTAGTTTCACAATGGGATTTTCTCTCTCTGGTATGAAAAGACTTCTTTCCCAGGGCAATCTGCCTGGCTTCCTCCCTGCCCTGCAGGAAAACACTGGGAGGAGGGCTGGCTTTGCCCTACCATAGGCACTGGAGCCTGTGACCCTGGGCCACCCTGCTGTTGGTGCCCCTTGTCCTGCAGGAGCCCTGCTTTGTGGGCTTTGGGACGTGAACGGCAGTCCCTTCCTGTCCTAATGTGGTGGCTGCCGTCCGATGCCAGTGGCAGGGCTGCTGCCAGGCAGCCCTGTGTGCTCGGTGGAGCCTGGCTGAGGGTGCAGAACCAGGCTCATAGGCACTGATCGAACATCCACACCATCGAGATGCCAAGCATTCTCCATCAGGAGCCCCTGTGTGGGGAACGGAGGGGTCACAGGACCCTAAACCTTGCTCTGGGGAATGATGTAGAGGCCACTGCCCCAAGTTAAAGCCACAGGAGTGGAGTGGGGTGGGGCGGGGAGCGAGCGCAGGTGGTGGGGCCCTGCCCCAGGCATAACCATAAGAGGCACAGAAAAGATGGGGGCGTCTGAACATGCAGGAGGCCCAGCAGGTGCCCTGAGGACGTGGCCCTGGGAGGAGGGGGTCCGGGGGGCTTCCCCAGGTTAGGAAGCAGGAGGTAGGAGTCCGGAGTCGCAGGAGGGAGAATAGCCATCCAGGGAGGGGGTGGGATGGTGTTTCCCAGAACACCTGTTAGAAGGCAGAGGCCAGGAACCTAACTCTAGGAGAGGAGCCTCGCAATGTCCCCCCAGCAGGCTGAGGGCCGTGGGGAGAGGGCGCAGGGCTGGGTTCCTCTTGACAGTTGGCTGTGATGAGGTTGTGATGAGGATGGCTGGGGACAGTGTGGCCAGCAGGTGTGTGTGTCCTGACTGTGCAAACCCAGGGCTGGCCAGGGGTGAGGCCTGGGCCTTGGTCCCCAGGGTGGAGGCCGCTCCTCGGGACTGGTGTGCGCAGTGTCTTGGGTGCTGCCTGGAGCCAGGGCCTGGGGGCCCGCAGGCTTTTCTGTGTTCTTCTCTTGCCTCCTGCGTTTCACCAGGGGAGAGCTGGTGTGAGGGCAGCCGGCGTGGTCTCCCCTCACTTTTCACTTTTTTCTAAAAGGTGTCCAGCCAACAAATTACCTGACGCAGAGCTGAGCTTGGAGGTGGCTGGCTGAGGGGATGGTTGGGGTCTTCCTGCCACTCCTGCAAGCCCCTGGGTCACTCCTGCGGTCCTCTTCTGCCCCCTGCCCCCGGGGGCACTCCATTCCCTCCTCCACATCTTGGGCCTTGCACTTACATGTGCACGCATGTGTCTGCACGTGTGTACATGTGTCTGCACGAGTGTGTGTGTGTACAGAGCATGCTCTTCTCTTCATGGTGACACAACACTCCCCTTCCCCCCAGCCTGGTAACTGCCATCTTTGTCTCCTCGTGATCCACTCGCCGGGCCTGGTCAAGAGTGCAGCCCCGCCCATGCTAAGTACTGTCTGACCTGGGATAGGCCGCTGCCCCCGATCATGTGGCTGTGTGGCCGGCTGGCTCCCCTGTGCCTTTGGAGCTGGGCTGGGGCTTGGAGGATAGAAAGCCAGCTGTGGAAGTGCTAACTGGGACCGTCACATGGCCCCAGGCCCCTGGGGGCCTCTGCGTAGTGGTGTCCCCTCAGTGGAGGGCAGTCTGCCTAGAAGGTGGATACCTGCAGGTTATGGGCTGTGTGGTGACAGAGCAGGCCCGAGCCTCCCGCAGCTGTCAACTGCGGGATGAGGCCCCTGCCTTAGTGCAGATGGCGGGTGCCATGTCATGCCTCCACCTCAGTGGGCCACAACTGCGGGGCGGCCTGGGTCTGGCCTTACAGGTGCCCTCTCTGTCCTGTCCTCATGAGGACTGGGTATATTCAGGTATGATGGCCAGGGGAGGCCAGGGGAGGGTTTGGATTAAAAAAATAAATTGTGGTTGCTGGTTCAAAAATAATCCTGAGGAGCGCGGGTGGAGGTGGGGCCGGCTGTGGGCAGGGGGCAGAGCAAGGGGCCCCGCTCCTTGGCTCTGGGGATCAGGAAGCTGGTGGTTTCCCTCTCTCCGCCATCCTCAGCCCTGACTGGCCTTTTCCTCACAGGAAAGGGTCATGGCTAGCCGGCCTCAAGGACCTACCCATGCCCTGGGCTGTGTATCACTTTATTTCCTCCTCACCCAGTGTAGGGAGGGGGCCTCACCCAGGGGGAGACCCAGGTTCCTCCGGAGCAGGGCTTGTAGGCTGCCAGGCTCAGAGAAGGTGACCCCGGAGGCCGGGGGCGGGCGGGGTGACGTGAGTCACTCTTACCTGGCCAGATGACCCTGCCTTCCTCTTCAGCCCTCCTGGGTCAGGGTCAGGGTCAGGCCTCAGCCTCTACTTCCTCCCACCTGTGCCTCCTCAATGGGACGCGTTTGTCACTTGTAGCTGAGGTGGCGTGACCGCGACCCTCTCCCTCTTCTTCCCTCCTGCAGGTCCTGTACCTCAGCATCGGAGAGGGACGGCCACGGTGAGTGGGAGGCAGCCATTCAGGAACGAGCCCGCTCCCCACCCGCACCCCCCGCCTCCTCCCCGTGCCCCTGGGCACCCAGGCCGTCGTTCTGAGTGGCTGACACATCCTTACGGCCCTCCTGGGGGGCCAGTGCACTCGGCCCTCGCTGGGTCTGGGCTTTGCCTTCCTGCCCTGGGTTTGCCACACGACTAGGGTGACCCGAGGAGAAGGAAGAGTGGGCACCAGGGCGGGCCGGTTTGGGGAGCAGCACAGGCAGGGGGCCGTGTGCTCGGGGTGGCGGGGGCTGGAGCTGGAGTGCAGCGCTGGTGGCGGGATGGGGGCTTGGTGGGGTGGGGAGGTGGCTCAGGCCGGACCCCCACCCCTCCAGGCACCAGTAAGAGGGAGAAGCAGTTCCAGGCCCACCGGGCATTTGGAGACCGCAGGGATGGCGTTGTCAGCGCCCGCACCTACTTCTACGCCAGCGAGGCCAAGTGTGACAGCCACATGGAGACGTTCCTGCGCTGCATCGAGGCTTCAGGTGGGGCCCTGCTTGTCGCTGGCCTGCCGCCCGCCAGGCCCAGCCTGGGCTGACCTCCGCTCGAGGAGATGCTGGTGTGGGAACACAAGGCCGGGCCCCGAGTGTTTGCTCAGGGCTCCATCCCCACCTCTGTGGCCTTGGTCGTGAGGATGACCTGGGCTCACACCTGAGTCCAGCTCCTTCCTGAGGAGCCTGGCTGCCTGCAGGAGGGTGCCTCCCCGCTCCCGGGTACCAGGTGTCCAGATGTGGGCCTGTCAGTGGGCCAAGTGGCCCCCAGTCCCAGACAGGGGCTTGACTCTTGTCACATGACCCCTGGCTCTGCCGAGGGCCACACCATTCCGGGAGCTGGTGCCACGTCCTCATTAACAGAATTCTTCCCCGCGTGGCCTCTGGGTGGGAACACCTGCTAGGGAGGTGAGTTAAGCTGGGAGGTCACAGAGGCCTCAGCGTCCATCAGGTCCCCAGCAGCCCTGCTGTTAGTGGGTCCCACACCTTCTGAACACTTTAAGGAGTGGGAGTGAGCAACGCCCAGAGGCAGCCTCCTAGGAGCAGCGCTGGGCACCCCGGGCAGTCAGGCAGACTCCGGCTGCCCAGTGTCCAGTGCTACGGGCGTCTTCTTGGTTCCCTGCCCACTCTGCCTGGGGGCAGACAGACGGGGAGGGCCCCACAGAAGCAAAGATGTGTGTCGTGGGCTTCCAGAAGCCAGAGGAGAGAATGGGGGTGGCGGTTGAGTGCCTTCTGCCTCCAGCTTGTGCTCTGCTGGACGTTTCTGTGTTCGGTGAACCCCCAGGGGCAGCCCCGGGTGCCGAGGGCATTGGAGAGGAAACGGGCAGGGATTGAGTGGGCAGGTCTCACCAGCTCCTTTGCCCACTGCATTCCTGGACCCACGTGACAAACTCAAACCCCGCTGAGTCCCCGGTTCCCACCTGCATGGTGGGGCATCCGGAGCAGCCGAGTGCAGGGTGTTTGCGGGCTGCATAGGCTCGTTGTCCTTCTGCCATGGGTGGTCAGCCAGCCCAGGCGTCTGGGTCCTCGGTGGGCTCTCCCCTCCTGTTGCCACCCCCCTCGGCCTGAGATTGCCAGGCAGCCACCAGAGCTGCTTCTGAGGGCCAGGCGGCCTGCCCGGGAAGCATGGCCACCATGGGCCTGCTCGGGCCTGGTGGGTGAGGGAGGGAAGATGTGCTGGTGCCACTGCAGCATCTCATTGGGTGGCTGGATTGTTCGTGCTCTGGGGGTCTCAGGGCCCAGGTGCAAGGTAGACTCAGTACCATGTGTTGTAGGTAACTAATAGGAAGAATGGCCACTGCCTGCCTCCTGAAGTCTGTCATATGTCAATGAGAAGTGTCCTAACTCTTTTCTTCTTTTTTTTTCTTTTTCTCTTTTTGGCTGTGTTGGGTTATCATTGCTGCATGCGGGCCTTCTCTAGTTGCAGCGAGCAGGGGCTGCTTGTTGTTGCGGTGTGCAGGCTTCTCATTGCAGTGGCTTCTATTGTTGCAGAGCACGGGCTCTAGAGCACAGGCTCAGTAGTTTTGGTGCGTGGGCTTGGTTGCTCCGCGGCATGTGGGATCTTCCCGGACCAGGGCTCGAACCCGCATCCCTCGCACTGGCAGGCGGTTTCTTAACCACTGCGCCACCAGGGACGTCCCAAGAAGTGTCCTAACTCTTGAGTGGCACAGATTCCAGGCGCAAGCTCAGGCCCTCCCGCCCCACACACACCCCACAGCACTGACGACTCTTCCTGTGGGTTCTCACAGGTGGCGCCAGCGAGGATGGCTTCTCAGCCATTAAGCTCACCGCACTGGGGAGACCCCAGTTTCTGGTAAGTGTCAAAACCTTCCACCCTCAGGGAGTTTGTAAGAACTTGGGGCTGCCGTGAGCGTTAAGTGAAAGCTCGTGTGCTGGGGCCTTGGCCTTGGGAGCCAGGCACACGGGCGGGATGGGGTGGCTCGGGCTACACGGGGGTCCTGGGAGGGGGCTGGGTGTGCGCCTGGGGTGGCAGCTCAGGCCCGCGTCTGCAGCTGCAGTTCTCAGATGTGCTGACCAAGTGGAGACGGTTCTTCCACCAAATGGCCGCAGAGCAGGGCAAGGCCGGCCTGGCTGCCATGGACACGAAGCTGGAGGTGGCTTCTCTGCAGGTGGGGCCGCCCCTCTGCAGTGGGTGTGAGAAGGGGGTGGGCCGGGGAGGAGCCCTGCCCAGGAGGAATTGGCCAGGCGGTGTCCGAGGTGGGTTCCCAGGGCCTGCTGCCCAGCCCCCAGCTGCTGGGTTGGTGGGGAGGGAATCTGAGCAGAGATGGAGGATGTGCTGGGTGGGAGGGTTGGAGGGGGGGCTGGCCCCGCCAGTAGCCGAGCTCTGTGGACCGGCAGGGATGGGCAGGTGTGGAGGGGTGGGCAGCGGGGAGAGACCATCTCTGGAGCAGAAACCCAAGGCAGAAGTGTAGCCAGTCTCAGTACTGGCATAAGAAAGTCAGCCTAGCATCACAGGCCAGCAGGCAGGGGCAGGAGATGTTCTTGAGCAGGGCTGGGAGACGGCAGTGGGACCAACACCCTCTCACTTCTGAAGGAAAGCGTGGTGAAGATGGGCATCGCGTCCCGGATGGAGATTGAGAACTGGTTCACTGTGGAGACCCTTGGCGTGTCCGGGTAAGAGTAGCCCCCGGGCTGAGATTTCGGGACCGGCCGCCCTGGTTCAGCCAAGGCTCTTGCTGAGCCCCAATGGCTTCTCCCAATCCTGGTCTCCCTCTTCCAGGGTACGGGGCCCCCTCGAACCCTAGGGCTTCTTACAGAATTATTTGGGCTGTGGAGTGAGGGTACCACACCCAGACGTCCCAGGACCCATCTGGCAGGCGGGTGAAGTGTGAGGGCAGCTGAGATCCCGGAGGGTCCCAAGCCTCATTGTGAGGAGCTGGGGGCTGGCGGCAGTGTACCATCCCCTCCTGCCTGGTCTCCCGTGTCCAGCTCTTCCCCGAGCCTGATGTGGCCTGGGTGGTCTCGGCCCTGATGTAAGAATATTCATGTTTTGGTTTCTGTTTTTTAAACAGAGGACCGTGTTTACATTTTACCAGTCTTTCAAAACTGAGCACTGAGGCAGGTTCTGTGGGGTTGGGGTTGGGTCTGGGGGTGTTCCTGCAGGGAGGGGGCTGGTTTGGGGCCATGGTGAGGTCACGTGTCCGCATGCTGACACGCCTTCTCCCACAGCACCCTGGACCTGCTGGACTGGGGCAGCCTCATTGACGGCAGGACTGAGCTCTCCAAGCACCTGGTGGTCCCCAACATGCAGGTGACGCTGTGCGCGTCCGTGCCCCCCACCTCACGGTTCTCGCAGGGCTATCACGGAGGGTCCCCGCTCACACCACCAGGGCTTCCTCAGAGTGGCGTCCCCAGGATGAGTGTCCCCACAAGCCAGGCGGAAGCTGTCACCTATTCTAGTTGAGCCTCAGGAGACCCATGCCGTCCCTTCTGCCCAGTGCTGTTTGTTAAAAGGGAGTCGCTAGACTGGCCTGGGTTCGGGGGAGAAGAATGAGACTCCACCTGCCCCTGGGAGGGTGACCAGGTATTTGTGGCCATGCTTGAGCGCACCCCTGAGCTGGGATGGGAGGAAGCAGCAGAGGTGCCTTGGGAAACACCGCACAGATGCTGCCTTTCACAAGCTCCAGCCTGGCGACGGAGGGCCCAGGAGGGGTGTGCTTGAGGCCTCGCCGGAAGTGCCCTGGGCAGTGTTAGTGGGCAAGCGGGGCAAGCAGAGGGCCCCCCGTGCTTCACGGGCCTGCAGGGTGGGTGCCTACTGCTGACCTGCCCAGTGCCCTGAGTGCCACCATCTGGGGCCGATGCCTCCGTCCCCCTGTTGACTGTCAGTCTGTGCTGTGTGGCCAGCCAAGTCTGCCTGTAAGCACAGTTCTTCCTCCATGTCCTCTGCATGCTAGGAGCTGAGTCTTTCCAGGTGATTGGGTGGGTCAAGGGTCACTTCCTGAACTTTGCGCAGGAACAGAAGGGGGACCCATCGTGAGGATCCTGTGGAGGCCGTGGGAGCCGACCCCTTGGGTGCAGGCCTGACCTGGGGCAGCCAGCCCCGTGAGGAAGGGTGTGCTGGCGGGTAGCGTGGTTATGGGACGCTGTGTGGCCGGCGGGACCCTGGACAGGACACTGACCTTAATGCACAAACAGGGTGGCTTGTGGAGAAGGGGGCACGGTGATGAGGCCCACTGGTCCCAGGCACCAGGCACTGGGTATCGGTAGGCCCTGCACCAGGGACGAGAGGCTGCCCACGGGACGGGGGGAGCCCTGGCCTCGAGATCCCAGGTCTGGAGCCCTGCCGTGGCCTGACTGCGTTGCCCCCTCAGACAGGACAGCTGGAGCCCCTGCTGTCACGGTTCACTGAGGAGGAGGAACGGCAGATGACGAGGATGCTGCAGAGGATGGACATCCTGGCCAAGGTCGAGGACCCTGGGATGTTCTGGGGTGGGGGGGCACCTGTGTCACCCGGGCCCCAAACAGACCCTCTCTCCCTGCTGTGCCCCTCAGAAAGCCAGCGAGGTGGGCGTGCGGCTGATGGTGGACGCCGAGCAGACCTACTTCCAGCCGGCCATCAGCCGCCTGACGCTGGAGATGCAGCGCAGGTTCAACGTGGAGAGGCCACTCATATTCAACACGTACCAGTGCTACCTCAAGGTGCACCCAGCGTCTGCCGCGGGGAGACAGGCCCCCATGACCAGCTGCCAGCAGACCCGTCCCCTGGGCCTCAGGCCCCACACAGGGTGCTAAAGGGGCAGGAGGACGATGAAGGAGCTTTTGGAGTCCACGTAACGTGCCTTAATCGCCAGATTTCAAGTGACTGTTTACTCCCGCCCTTTTTAGCTTGGTTCCCTCTAAGGGTCTGATGAAGCCTCTGGGCCCCTCCCCAGACTCATGCGTGTGCCTCAGGGACCCTTGAGCACAAACTCTGGCGGCCGCTCGGGGACCAGCCAGGTGTTTGGAGGACTCAGGGTGGGGTGGGTGTAGGGGCTGCAGGGACAAGGGGAAGTGGGTGCATGGGGTCCAGGCAGGCGCTGACAGCCCCTAAGTCACCACAGTTGCTGGCCCCGGTGCCCCTGCTGACTATACACTGGGGGTGCCCGGGCCCCAGGGAGGCCCTATGGGACACAGGCTGGAAGGGGGCTCATCCTGGTCATCCTCAACTTTTGGCTTCGGCCCACAGGACACCTACGACAATGTCACTCTGGATGTGGAGCTGGCTCGCCGAGAGGGCTGGTGTTTCGGGGCCAAGCTGGTGCGTGGCGCATACATGGCCCAGGAACGTGCCCGCGCCCTGGAGATTGGGTATGAGGACCCTATCAACCCCACGTACGAGGCCACCAACACCATGTACCACAGGTGCGCTGCCCTCTTTGGCTCCCGGAGCCTCAGAGCTTCCCGGGGGCGGGGTAGGGGGGAGAAACCGGGAAGGGGCTGGAGCTGACCCGACGTGACCCTGTCCAACGTGGGAGCAACCTGGGGGTCAGAACAAATACCTCCTCTGCCTTTGTTTTACTTTTTCTAAAACCATTAAGGTGTTGTTTTTTTTTAATATAAAAGTCTACTGAACTGCCTGGGTTGATAAAGATGAGAGCTGTACCCCGGCAGCCCTCCCCAAATGGCATGAGGCCTGTTTGCTTTTTAATTCCACGCCAGGATCGTCCACTGTTTTGCACCTGCTTCTGCCTCTGCCGCGGCAGAGGCTGTGCAGGCCTGACTCACGCGTCACCCTCCACAGGTGCCTCAACTACGTCCTGGAGGAGCTGAAGCACAATGCCAGGGCCGCAGTGATGGTGGCCTCGCACAATGAGGACACCGTACGCTTCACGCTGTGCAGGTTGGCCCCGCCCCCTTCCTGCTGGGCACTCCTGGGTGGGCAGGAAGCGTGGGCAGGCAGTGGGTTTTGGGGGGACATCTGTGGGATGAGCTGGAGTGGCGGCTTTAGGGCCCCCATACCCCCCGAGGCTGGCTGGGCGTTGTGCTGCAGTAGCCAGAAGGCTGTTTGCAGTTACTTGGGTTTTTAACATTAATACCAGACTTACTAAAGTTTCAAATTAAAAAATAAATTTCATTAGGTGAAATTTAAGTGTGAAATGTTGGAGCCCTCAGATGTGTCGCCTCATTTATAAACAATTTCTCAACACTTTAAACTGTGTTTAGAATTTAAGATAATCTGTTTTCTCTTTAAACGCCTGTCCCGTGGAGCATCCTTATAAGTCAGATATAGGAATGAGGTGAAATAAATATACATTTTTTTCTTTTGGTCGTGTTCTGGTAGTTCCCCGACCAGGGATCAAACCCAGGCCCGAGGCAGTGAAAGCACCGAGTCCTAATTACTGGACTGCCAGGGAATTTCCAATCACCACGTTCTTTTATCTCATATCTTTTTTTTTGCGGTACGGGCCTCTCACTGTTATGGCCTCTCCTGTTGCAGAGCACAGGCTCTGGACGCGCAGGCTCAGTGGCCATGGCTCATGGGCCCAGCCGCTCCGCGGCATATGGGATCTTCCCAGACCGGGGCACGAACCCGGGTCCCCTGCATCAGCAGGCGGACTCTCAACCACTGTGCCACCAGGGAAGCCCTATCTCGTATCTTAACCCAAACTGGACCACAGCAGGAGTCCTAGCTCCCCCTCCCCCCGCCACAGGAAGCTGGGCAGGCAGTGGCCTTGCTGGCCCTTGCCTTCCCCAGGAGCAAGGCAGGGGTCCCCCCTCCTACAGTGGGCACCCCAAGCCCAAGGCTTGGGCTGACTAGTGAAGGTGCAGGGTGTGCACCCAGAGGCACTTGCAGGCTCTGCCTGGAGTGTGACTCTGGTCGTCCTAAACCATTAATGTCGTGCTTGTCCTTCTCATACTGGGGCTGCTTTTTCATGGTGTGAAACTGCAACTAAAGGCCATGATTTCTAATACTCTGCACTTGCAGCTGCCTGGCTGTGAACAGGAGCACTGAGGCCAGCGGGGCTACCAGGTGGAGGGCAGACTGTGTCAAGGCTCCCTCTGGAGTCCTGCTGGGCTGGGGTCAGGCTGTTTCCTTGCTGGTGGTTTGCTCTGACTGGCGTCCTAGCCGGATGGACTGTTCCACTTTCTTCCCTCCATCCCTGGGGCCTCCTTGGATGCCCCATCCTATCCCTGGATATGGGATGGCCAGGGACACCTTTTGTGCTCGGGGAAGATTACTTTTGGTTTCTTTTTTTTTTTTAATTTATTTTTAAAATTTTTGGCTGCGTGCATTGGATCTTCGTTGCTGTGTGCAGGCTTTCTCTAGTTGCAGTGCACGGGAGCTATTCTTCATTGCAGTGCGCGGGCTTCTCACTGCGGCGGCTTCTCTTGTTGCGGAGCACAGGCTCTAGGCGTGCGGGCTCAGTAGTTGTTGCTCACGGGCTCCAGAGCGCAGGCTCAGTAGTTGTGGCGCACGGGCTTAGTTGCTCAGCGGCATGTGGGGTCTTCCTGGACCAGGGGTTGAACCCATGTCCCCTGCATTGGCAGGCAGATTATTATTATTATTTTTTTTTTTGTGGTATGCGGGCCTCTCACTGCCGTGGCCTCTCCCACCACGGAGCACAGGCTCCGGACGCACAGGCCCAGCGGCCATGGCTCATGGGGCAGGCAGATTCTTAACCGTTGCATCACCAGGGAAGTCCCAGTTCTGGCTTCTTTGACTTTTGAAGGAACACAGGGCTGGGTTGAAAATTTTTAAAGCTGGCTGTCACTTAGGCTTAAAAGTATGATTCTGTGATGGAACCGTGATCAAAGGTGGTCTGTCCGGCACCAGGGTCCACCCCAAGACGATGTGCACAGAGAGGCCCTGGCCCCTGCCTAGCAGTGCCTACCTCCTGAGGTTTACATCACCATCTCAGCAGCCTGTGGTTGCCCCATTTTAGGTTTTGGTCACAGGCTAGTCCACTCAGACTGACTATGTGCGGACAGTGAAACGTCTAAAGGTATAACCTGCCCTCAGAAGGGCTTCCTTTCACCTGATTTCTGGATCTTGCCACTGGGAGCATGTGTGACCTCCCCATCTTGGCCACGGTGGCCTCCTGCCCTAGACACAGCTCCCCCCATGCCGAGTGCCAGCTGAGTGCTTGCCCATCTCACAGGCTCTGCAGCCCATGCCAGGCCAAGGTCCTGTGCACCTGCTCCAGGGGCCACAGAGCCTTGAACACCTTGGGCTGGTCTTCCCAGGGGCAGCAGTGTGGGCCTGTGATGCCACACATTAGAGACCTCAGTCAGGTTAGCTTTGGCTGAGTTAACAAACCAACCCAAAATTCAGAGGCCTGAACACAGTATGTTCTGTGAGCCAGCAGTGTGGGCTGGGCTCTGCTTCGGGCTGCTTCTGCTGGCCTTGCCTGGGGCCCATCCTGCATCTGTGGTCACATGGGGTCTGGTTGGCCCTAAACGGCCTCATTGTTGCATCACATGTCGGGTGTCCTACAGGCCAGCTTAGGCTTCTCCAAAGGTGGTCTTAGGCTACCAGAAGCCCTGGAGGGGGCAAGCCTCTGCCCATGTCACAGTTGCTATCGTTCTGTTGGCTAAAGAAGTGATGCCCAGCCCAGATATTGCCGGCCAGATGGAGAGAGCCTCTTTCTGTACTGGGCGAAGCTACAGTCACATGGCAGCAGGCATGGACACTGGCAGGGAAGGGGCAGCAGCAGGGGAGGGGTCAGTTTTTGCAGGACGCCACATGAGTGTTCCCACCACCATCAGGCAGCAACACTGTGGCAGCCCTGCTCTCACGGGGGACAGAGACATGTAAGCTGGATACCAGGGCAACACGGTGCAGACTGGGGCCCCGACCTTGGAGCCTAGCCCTGGGGGAAGGAGAGAAACGGTCTGGGATGCCCCTCGTGTGGAGGCCCAGGGTGAGAGGTGCTAAGTGCTCTGGGAGCCTGGGGTGGGGCCCTGAGACAGTGAGGAGAAGGGAGGGGGGCTCCAGGTGCAGGGATGGGGACCAACAGGCCCAGCCTGTTGCATGGGTGGGTGTGAGGACCCAGGCTGAACAACACCCTGCGGGGTGGAAGGATGGGGGTGGGCTATAGAGTGCTGGTGCTGATAGGCCGAGTCTGTATCTGCACTTGCAGGAAGCCAGAGGTAAAAACGTGGGAATCATCAATGCATAGGTATTTCAAACCCTGGGAATTTTTTAAAGATCCTACAAGGGGAGGTGTGAGGATAGGAGAGGGTGTGGACAGAGTTGGGGGCCCCCACCTCAACGTCTGAGTAGCACCAGTAGAAATTCGAGCCACATCTATTAACCCCAAATATTTCATAGACACGTTAAAAAAAAAAAGAAGTCAATTTTGATATACATTTTAATTAACCCCACATATCCAAAGTAGTACCATTTAAACATGTTTTCAGAAAAACAGTGAGATACTCTGCATTCAGTTTTCACACTGTCTCCAAAAGCTCACATGTGTTTGACACTTGCAGTGCACCTCGATTCAGACCACCTGCCTTCCAGAGGCTCAGTTGCCACCAGTAGCTGGTGACTGCCTAATGGACAGGGCAGCCAGCAAGGGGAGGATGAGAAGCTGGAGGTGGGGTCGCAGGGCTGGGAACACAGAGGCAACGGAACTCTGAGGGGTTTGAGAAGGGGATGGTGGGAGGGCTGAGAGCTTCCCAGGCCACACCAAGGGCTGGCCACTGGGTGAGTCTGCCTTGCTGGGTCATAGTGGGCAGCAGGGAAGGGGCCATCGGGGAGCAAGCACAGCAAGAGGGAGGCTGGCTGGGGAAGGGGGGCACTTGGTGGCCTTGGGCTGAGGCAGCAGCAGCAGGGACGAGGCCTGGTCTACGCAGGAGAGAGCCTATGTCCACGCCCTACCCTGTGGGTGGGGATCTGGGGGTGGAGGGAGGGTCTTACTCACCGCCCTGCCTGTTCACAGGATGGAGGAGCTGGGCCTGCACCCCGCCGATCGCCAGGTGTACTTTGGACAGCTTCTGGGTATGTGCGACCAGATAAGCTTTCCGCTAGGTGAGCTGGGCTTCCGGTGGGGGGCGGCGGGGGGGCAGGGGCAGAGGCGCTGGGACTCACCACCTCCACCCCTGTGTGCAGGCCAGGCAGGCTTCCCCGTGTACAAGTACGTGCCTTACGGCCCTGTGATGGAGGTGCTGCCCTACCTGTCCCGCCGAGCCCTGGAGAACAGCGGAGTCATGAAGGGCGCTCAGAGGGAGTGGCAGCTGCTTTGGCAGGAGCTCAGGCGGAGGCTCCGCACGGGCAGCCTCTTCCACCGCCCGGCCTAGTGCTGTGGCCACGTCCCAACGCATCCTTACCTGGGCTGCGACCACCCAGGGCTACAGCCCGACCCCAACCTCACACACAACACCTTTTACATCCCAAACTCTGAGACCCCGCTGGCCCCTGCCTGTGGGCACCCAGGTGCAGGCTATGTCCGTTACCTGCCAGAGCTGCTGGGAACTGTCAGAAACTGCCCTCCAGTGAGCAAGCATGGCTGCATCTCTGTCCACCCCCACGACCTTGGGCCTGAAGAACCACCTTCTGCAGGGTCTAATCCATGGGCCCTGAGCCCCACAGGTGGGCAGTGGCTGACTGGGGAAGCTGGCCTGTCAATAAACCACTATTTCTGCAGCTAAGAACCCTTGACTCCAGGCCCACGATGCTCTTCCCTGCAGAGCCCTCACGTGCAGTCAGTGGCAGAGGGAGTGGCTCCGATGGCCCGAGAAGCCTCATGCGCCCCCGGCACACCTTGGGCAAGGTGGACCCACCAATACCTGCCTTCAGGCCGTATTGCAGACCCGGACACGCAGGGCACTGGATACCCCCTCACCTCCAACCCCACAGCTGGGGCTCAGACCAATGCAGACAGCACACTCCCCAGAGTGGGCTTGGTGCTTCCCCGTCCTCAGACCCTTCCTGCTGCTCTGTGCCCTTCACCCCAGAGGCCCCAGTGACCCACACCAGGCTCTGGCTGCTCTGACAGCCCCACAGAGCAGACTGGATGTGGCCCTAGTGCCCTGGGACTTGCCCCAGGGAGGGGCCTCTGGGACATGGGGGTGGGGGCATCTTCTGCTGATTCCTCTGTAGGCCACGGAGCCCCCAGGCGAGGGCGCTAGCTAGGCCCTGGTCACGACCGGCACCACAGAGCTGTCATGCAAGCCACGTGCAGGCCATGCTGAGGCGTCTTTATTTCTTGGGGTCACATGCAGCTCATGAGCCTTTCCTACTCAGGGGCTGCACCTGCCAAGGGAGGGGCCGAGAGCAGAAAACATCAGAAGCCTGGGGCAGACAGCCGGAAGGCTGGGCCCACTCTTCCCTTTACCTTCCCACCCTAGCTTTGGACAAAAAAGCCCAGGTGAAGGTGGGTGGCAGACGCAGCCCAGGTCCACCTAGCTTCTCCTCACGGGGTGCCCCTCCTGCAAGCAGCTGGGAGGGTGGTGGCCAGACTTCAGGAAGATGAGCGCCACTCAGCTTTCTGCTGCCTTTGGTGACTGTGGGACAGGGCTGTCTTCCCAGCCAAGATGGGCAGCGGGTCACTGGCAGAAACCCTGCCGGGTCATAGTGCCACCTTCCCCACCTGGCAGCCCCTCTGCTGCAGCTTCCGGATGAGTTCCAATAGGTTCATCTGCAGCGTCAGCTCCTGGGATGCAGAGGGGCCACTGTGAGGTCCCCTTTAGCCCTGGCAAAGGCCCCAGGAAGCAGCCTCCTTTACCCAAGGACCCGGGGCAGATACCAGGACCTAGAGAGCACCAGGCTTGAGCCCATGGGGATGACTTCCAGTGAAGCCTGGCTACCGCCTGCCAGAAAGGGGCAGGTGCTGGGACTCCACCTGTGGCAGGGCCTGCAGTTGCCCTGGCTTGGCACAAATGGAGGAGTGTGCAGGGATGTAGGGGAACTCACACGAGGCCCTGCAGGGCATAGCGAAACCGGGGGAGGTGGGCAATGCCCTGTAGCCACATGGCTTACCCTCCAGTGGTGGAGGCAGTGTGACCGGCCTCCATGCTGAGCACAACGCAGAAACCCTTCCTGGAGCCTCCCTAACTCACCATGTCCCCTGTCTCCACACACCCTGGGCCTGGGCTCCCCAGCAACCAGCTAAAACCCCATATGGAATCTAGCCTTGGGGACCAACATCCCCTGGGCTGTGCCGGGGCAGGCCTGTGCCACTGACCTGCGGGTTGGTGGTCACATAGAAGCCGGCGACCCCTGCCTTCTCCAGTGTGCTCTGTTGGTCCGCCACCTTCCGGTCCAGCTCCAGGACAATCTTCTGGTCCATCGCCCGCTGCTCCTCACGGATCCGGTGCTCCACCGCCTGCCACGGTGAAGGCAGCTCAGGGGCTCAGCCTCCTGCCCATCAGTGCCTCACACACACACTCCTGGCCTGTCACCTCCTCTGGCCCCTCCCCACCTCCCAGTGGATCTAGCTCCCAGACTATGGATGGAGCCCATACTGCACCCAGGTCTGTCCCTCCTTAGCCACACAGAACCCTGCAGAGGGGCTCAGATGACCTGCCCCAAATGCCCTTCCTCCAGCACCTCCTGTCAGGTGTCCTCCCTTTGCTGTGCCAGGCCTCGCCCAGCCCTGACATCTCAGGACCACCATGAGCTGGCCAGATGCTGGCTCCACCTCTGCTGACTGTCAAGCTGGCCACCATCTCTGGGCCTTTGCATATGTTTCCTCCCCACTGGAGCTGTGGCCAAGCCTGGCTCAGCAACTCCTCCTTGCATGCCCTGGCTTGGGGCTGCCTTGGGACCCTGCACACGCCTCCACATGCACCCCACCACCGGTGGCTTCTTGGTTATGGGTGGGCCTCTGCGTTGTTCCCAGGCAACCTGGGAGCAGGACTTGCTGGCTCCATCATCCCATCACGGCCCTCATCCCCAAGGCCACGGGGCACAATGGCCCCCACTCACACCTGCCCTGTACAGGCCCAGCCCATTAGGAGCTGCTGTCTCGAGGAGCAGGTGGAGGGGACTGAGGGGATCATACACTCTCCACCCACTCCAAGCACACCCCAACCCTGACAGTGAAGAGCCACATGTGGGCACATGGAGCCTTCGTGGCCCACCCCAGACTGGCCAGCAGCTCCCAAGCCACCCAGAGCCCCTCCTCTACGGCCCTCTCAGCAGAGCCCAGGTGGTGCCCACCCTGCCCACACCCCTACCTCTAGCTCACGCTGCTGGGCCGCCTGGAGCACAGGCAGGTTGTGGGGCCGGCAGGCCTGTTGGGCTTCCTGGTGTTTCTGCCGCAGCGCCTGCCTGAGCACTGGAAGGAGACAAGACCAGAGGGGCATCAGCAGGTGGCAGGGGGTAAGAAGGAAGGGGCATGCTCCAGCTGTCCCACACCACAGGGAAGCACGGCAGAGGCGTGGATGTGAGGGAGGCCTGCACCGGGAGCTGGGTGGAGCTCTGGACACCCAGCCCTCAGCCCACTCAGGTGGGCCCTCACCCAGGGTATGGCCCTTCTCCAGCAGCAGGGCTCCAGGGCACTAGAGGAGGGCGAGGCCAAGCGTGTGGTACGGGGGTAAAGCCAGGGCTGCAGCCTGAGCTCAGAGAATTGGGGGTAGGGAGGGGGGAGACTGCGGTCTGGAGGTTTCTAGGCTCAGATGCTGGCTACAGGCCAGGAGTCCGGCGTGACCTGCCATCATCCAAGGGACATCCACTGAGACATCCAAAAGACCACCCAGGCAAAGGCCTGGGAAAGGAGGATGAGGAGAGCGGCCTCTGCCCTGGGGTGTGGCAGTCACTCCCCCTCAGTGCTGCCCTTGGTGGTGGTGAGGGGTGCAGAGCCACCCTGTACCCTATCCACGGCTCCTAGAGGAAGTAGGGTGGGCACAGACCCTGGGGGGCCCAAGGATGTGATGAAATAAAATTCATATTTTAAGGTAAGACAAGAAACATTTAAACAAAAATTTTTTCTGCCTATCTGAGCCTCCTCCCTCCCCTCCGCTGTGCATTGTGCATCTGCATTAAGCATGAACCGGACTCCCCAATGGCAGAAATACCTGCTCAACCACAAAGATCAATTTTTCTCCTTCTGGTGCCAGCCATGTAACTCCTTAGGAGGTAACATTCCTTTCTCAGTCCTGTAAGGGGTCATGATGACCCACCACTGGCCTTGTACGTGCAGACATCTTTGGCGGACTTTATGTACAAGGCCACTATATCATTTCCCTTAAAGACAGCGATTGGTGCAGAACAGACTGGTCAGACGACCTGGGGAGACACTGGGCTGGAGTTCTCAGCTTAAATACTTACTGATGACCTTATTAATGTCACTAGCTATATTTCTGCCTATTTTACAAGATTATTGTTTCTTTCATGACCAAATGTGTGGCTGAGCCTCCAATAAAGAATGATGACTAGAAGATCTGAAACAACTGACCAAATACATAGTTCTGTAAGATCAGGGATTGTAATAGTGTAGCTCTAAATGTGGGAAGAAGCAACAACAGGGCAATAACAGACTAGTAGGACAGGTGGCCTGGAGGCCTTGGGCTACTGTTAGTTAACAGGGTCTAGTCTGGTAACAGCACATTGAGTGGCCTATCAAGGAAATCCTCGCCTGACCTGGGAATTAGCATTCCTAACACCGTGGGACAAATTGGTCATGGAATGCCTCCCAAACCTTGGTCGAAATTAAGACTGAAAGAGGGGCTTCCCTGGTGGCACAGTGGTTGAGAATCTGCCTGCCAATGCAGGGGACATGGGTTCGAGCCCTGGTCTGGGAAGATCCCACATGCCACGGAGCAACTAGGCCCGTGCACCACAACTACTGAAGCCTGTGCGCCTAGAGCCCATGCTCCACAACAACGGAAGCAACCTTAATGAGAAGCACAGGCACCACAACGAAGAGCAGCCCCAGCTCACCACAGCTAGAGAAAGCCCGTGCGCAGCAACGAAGACCCAACGCAGCCAAAAATAAATAAAGAAGAAAAAAAAAACCTGTCCAGCCACAAATGCCAACAACGCTGCTGTTGAAAACCCTGGTCTAGAGGAATGCTGAGGACCCCTGGTGAAGCCCTGTGGTGTTGCACATACTTACGGACACGAAGAACTTTGTCAAAACTTCAGTTACTGAATGTAGCTGAAGAACGCATAAGTATTCATTATATTATACTTCCAACTTTTCTAAATACTAAACCTTTTTCAAATAAATAAAAAGTTGGGGAAAAATAAAATAAGAAAGGTGGGAAATCCGAGGGGGCGGGAAGAGCTGCCCAGCATACCTCGCAAGAAGGGGCTCCGGAGGCCCCTCCCATTCCCAGTAGGGATGCCTAGGAGGGGCCAAGGCTCCCAAGGCTTTGGCCAAACGCGTGGATCAAGTGGAAAAGTTTTCGGGTCCTGGAGGGTGTCTCAGGGCTCAGTGCAAGGGAACTTGATGCGCGGCGGAGAGGGAACTGACACTAACGGGCGCTGCAGAGCTGTCAACACTGCAGGGCATCACTGCGGGCGGCCAACCGCCAACACCAGACCTGCCAGTGGGCTGACCAAGCACAGAGGCCTCGGGCCATCCTGCCTGGAAGGGGAGTGAGGGCACGCGGGAGCGCGAGCAGGGAGTTTCTGGATGTCCTGCGAAAAGATGACTGTGCAACTGACAAAGTAAAACCGACTTGACCCATTTGTCATCAAAGGCCCCGCGCCCTCGATCCGGTCAATTTCAAGGGCTTCTTTCGAACGGTACCCGCGGAATGCCTCCGCCCGCAGAGACCGGAACTGACCAGGCAGGCCGAGCTCCCGCGCGGGGAGCTGGGCCGTCCCGTCGCCCCCGCGCACCTCGGTGCTCGTTCTGCAGCCGCAGGCGCTGGTTGTACAGGCTCTTCTCGGTGAGGTGCTGGATGTCCAGCAGCCCCTGCACGATCTCGAAGACGGTGCCGTCGAGGAGCGCCAGGGCCAGGTCGCTGAGGGTGGTGTAGGACAGGCGCTGCTGGAAGGAGCTGCGGAAGGAGGGCGCGGTGAGCGGGGCGGGGCCGAGCCGCCTGCCTGCGCGCCCCGCCCACCCCGAGGCCGCGCACCTGGGCAGCTCCTTAACCAGGCCCTGCAGCGCCGACAGTAACTGGTAGTGCCGCTCCTGCTGCCGGGCTCCGTCCACCGCCTCCTCCAAGGCGCCGGAGTACCGTTCCATGGCGCCCACACCCTGCCAGCCGCCACCGAAGCGACGCGCGCCTCCTACGTCAGTCCTCAGCGCGGCGCACCCCGCCCCCTTTCACGACAGTCCTGAGCACAGCGCGGCCAGCCTTTGCGTCATCTAGAAGGAAGCTGTCTCGGCCCCACCGGGGAGCGTCCAGCATTGTCCCCGCCCCTTACCCTGCCTCCCCGCCCACGCGACCTCGGAGGCGTACTCCACAGCCTCAAAATCGCGAGATTTCTGAGAACCCCGCCCGCGCGGTGGGCGTGGACCTAGGCCCCGCCCCCGCCCCGCCCTGCATTGTAGACTGTGCTATGGGCAGCCTGTGCTTTTTTGCTTCAGTTGGCTATTTTTCTGGAATCAAATTACAATAGGGATTAACAGATTTTATTTTTTTATATCTGGAGAAAAGGATTTGTTAGTTTTATAATTTTTCTTAAGAACAAGCATATGTATTTAGTAGCTCCACTGCATTAGAACAGTTTTAAGTCACAGTGACTTGTGAAATCCACCTTCTCCAGGCCTGTGTGTTGAGAGCTTCCTGTCTTATCAAGTCATGGGTGGAGAAGAAAAGGCTGTCCTGTTAGGTGGCAGGATGTTTACAAGTGACACTGCTTCTTCTAAAACATTGGTTCTTTTCAGACTTCAATTTTACACAAAGACTAGAGTAAAATGCTAACAGTAAACCCGCCAACTAAAAATTGGCACTTGCCATCTACCTCTACAAGGATTAAATCCCAAGCCTGTTGCAAAAATCTTGCCTCCCTGTGCACTGATGCCAAATAAAAATATGGAGACAGATGCTTGTAAGATAGGAAGTAGCGAGGCTTAATTTTCTTTGCTAGGCAAAGGGAAGACTGTAGGCTAGTGCCTCAAGAACTGTGCCCCACCCCGCCAACCTTCCTGGGGAATTACAGGGATTCTTATAGGGGAGATCGCAGTCCGAAGTGAATGACAAGGATCAAAATGGTGAAGGTCATGCATTCTTCTTCTTGCATTACTTCAAAACAGTCACCGCTGGAGTCAAGCAACCCGGTAATTGCGTCCGGCAGCCCGGTAATTGGGTCCGTTAGTCTCTGGGTTATCGGTCTTTGACCTCCTTTCTGAAATGCAAACAACTACAAGGGGTGATTTGCTACAAGAGGTTACAGGGGGAGCAAATACCAGGTGCAGAATGTCAATTACAAAGGATTGGGGGTGACAGGTTAGCTTTGTGAAGGACAATTCTAACTACAGACACTACAGATTAGTAACAGTTAAAATAAAACTAGGATTAACTCTTTCAAGCCAGGTTATGTTTCTTCTCTAACCTGTTCAGTGTTCCCTTTATTTTCCTTGTTTTTAGGAGAGGGAAAACTTCATTTTTAGTTTTGCTGCAACAATCCTTACCCTAAAAAAACCTCATGATTTCTTTTTTCTTAAATAAATTTATTTATTTATTTATTATTTTTGGCTGCGTTGGGTCTTCATTGCTGTGCGCAGGCTTTCTCTAGTTGCGGAGAGCCGGGGCTACTCTTGGTTGCGGTGCGCGGGCTTCTCATTGTGGTGGCTTCTCTTGTTGAGCACGGGCTCTAGGCACGCGGGCTTCAGTAGTTGTGGCACACAGGCTTAGCTGCTCCGCAGCATGTGGGATCTTGCCGGACCAGGGCTCGAACCCGTGTCCCCTGCATTGGCAGGCGGATTCTTAACCACTGTGCCACCAGGGAAGTCGCCAAAACTCGTGATTTCTCACGGACAAATATTTTCTGACTCCCACCAGAGTCAGTAACAATTATTGCCAGGCAACTTTTAACAACCTTGTGTCTTTTTGTCTTTATAAGCCCCTGACCCTTTCTCTTCCCTAGAACACTCTTTAAGGGTTACCTGAATCTGTGTCTCCTGCCAACTAAAAGTTGTCACTCGCCATCTGGCTCTGCAAGGATGAGGTCACCAGCCACTGCAGTCTCAAAAGACACCCTGAAAGGAGTTCAGGGTAGAGATCAGGAATGAGGCACTCTGCTCTGGGAAAACTGGCAGAACAGGTCTTCAGACAGATTTTATGAGCCCAATTTCTTGCATTTTCTCGTATCAGAGAAGCACTAGCATTGGGACTTCCCTGGTGGTCCAGTGGTTAATAATCTGCCTTCCAATGCAAGGGACATGGGTTCGATTCCCTGGTTGGGGAACTAAGATCCCACACACTACGGGGCAACTAAGCCCATGCGCCGCAATTACTGAGCCCCCACTCTGCAACTAGAGAAGCCCGTGTGCTGCAACGAAGAGCCCACACGCTGCAAATGAAAGATCCCACGTGCTGCAACGAAGAGCCCACACGCTGCAAATGAAAGATCCCACGTGCTGCAACTAAGACCCCATGCAGCCTAATTAATTAATTAATTTTTAGAAAAAGAAAAGCACTAAAATCATTAACTGAGTCCTCGTGACTAGCAGCAACCACCTCATGACCAGCTGCAATCTTCTGCCAACGTGTGTGCTTGACTGCACGTATCTCCCTTCACCAAAATCACATATATACTGACCCCACCCCCACCCCCACCTCTTCAGAGCAGTTCCTCAGGGCTATCTCAGAGACTGTCTCCCAGGCTATAGTCCTCATTTTGCCCCCAAATAAAACATAACTCACAACTCTCACGTTGTGCTTTTTTTTTTTTTTTTTTACAGTGGACACTCCCAAACACAATTCTTAAGATCCCAAATAAACCCTTTTCCTGTTTGCAGTCTCCTGCATTTTTTTTTTGGTTGTCACACTTAGCATTATATATGTAAGATTCATCCATGTCTTTGCATAGGTTGATGGTTCATTTCTTTCCATTGCTAAATAGTATTTAATTACATGTGTATGGGAGGAAAAATAATTTTCCCTCTATACTTCTGTGTTCTTAGTTGAGATCACTCCTGTAAGATACATTAACAAAAGAAAAACAATCAGAAGGTTAATAATGTACATACATCCTGTGAATTTGGGAGATACCCAGGAAAACTAACTAGTAAGTCCCTGAAATGGCCCAAGCCATCTCCTCAAATGCCATCCTCAGCTAAAAACAAAAGAAAGGTGTTAGGGGAGGGGAGAACCCGGTTAAAGGAGGTTATCAGGCAAAGCACAGTAAAAAAAGGGTATGGTTGTTATGCAGATTTAAGTCCAGGCCTTCTCCACTGATAAGAGTTTCTTGAGATAGCCATCCTTCTATTCCTGGTACTGAGAGGGAGACACCTTTATAAATGTAGATTTCCATTATAAATGTAAATTTCCCTCCCCAAAAGGGTAACTTCTACTCGAATTTCAGAGATTCTCCTGTGTCTGTTTTTTTAAATTAATTGGTTCAAAATAATCCTTATGCCAAAGAGGCATATATGGGGGTGTCATATTCCGCTCCCCTTAACATGGATGTGCAAGTTTTTGTGTGAACCCGTTTTCAATACTTTGGTGTCTATAACTAGGAGTTAAATTGTTGCACCATATCATACTGTACATTAACCTTTTGGGGGAAATATCAAAATCTTATACACATAGGCTGCACCATTTTACATTTCCACAAGCAATGGTTAAAATTTCCATTTACGGGCTTCCCTGGTGGCGCAGTGGATAAGAGTCTGCCTGCCGATGCGGGGGACACGGGATCGTGCCCCCGGTCCGGGAAGATCCCACATGCCGCAGAGCGGCTGGGCCCGTGAGCCGTGGCCGCTGAGCCTGCGCGTCCGGAGCCTGTGCTCCGCAACGGCAGAGGCCACAACAGTGAGAGTCCCGAGTACCACCAAAAAAAAAAAAAAAAATTTCCATTTGCTCTACCTTGTTGCCAATATTCATTATTTTTTATTTTTCTTGACAATAATAATTCTAGTGTGTTTGAAGGGGTATTGCATCGTGGTACTCATTTGCACTTCCATCATGACTACTGATGTTTGACATCTTTTCATGTCTTTGCTGACCATTTGTACATCTTGTCTGGAGAAGAGTCAGGTCAAGTCCTTTGTGCGTTGTAAAATTGAGTCCTTTGTGTTTTTGTTGTTAAGTTTCTTTTAAAATAATTAATTAATTAATTTATGGGGGCTGTGTTGGGTTTTCGTTGCTGCACACAAGCTCTCTCTAGTTGTGGTAAGCGGGGGCTACTCTTCGTTGCGGCGTGTGGGCTTCTCATTGTGGTGGCTTCTGTTACTGCAGAACACAGGCTCTAGGCGCAAGGGCTTCAGTAGTTGTGGCACGCGGGCTTAGCTGCTCTGTGGCATGCGGGATCTTCCCGGACCAGGGCTCGAACCCATGTCCCCTGCATTGGCAGGTGGATTCTTAACCACTGTGCCAAGAGGGAAGTCCCTGGTAAGTTTCTTGATATAGTCTAAAAATAGACTTTTATTAGATATAAAGTGTGCAAACATTTCCTTCCATTCTGTGGGCTGTCTTTTCATTTTCTGGATAGCAGTTTTGATATGATAAAGTTTTTAACTTTGAGGAAATCCTATGTATCTATTTTTTTCTTTCATTGCTTGTACTTTCGTGTCAGATCTAAGAAACTATTACTAAATGTAAAGTGATAAAGATTTATTCCCTTAGTTTATTTGAGAGATTATAGAGACATCCCTCGGTATCCACTTTGCTAGGGTTTAGGTCTGTGGTCAGAGTCAGTGTCAGGGCTTAGGGGTCAGGGTTAGGGTTAGGATTATGGTCAGAGTTGGAGAATCAGGATAGAGGGTGATGGTTAAAGGGTCAGGGTCAGAGATTAGAGTTTAGGTGTCAGGATCAAGGGTCTAGAGTCCAAGGTTAGGGTTGTTAGGTTTAGGGTTATAGGTTAGGGGTTAGGGTTATAGGCTGTGGTGTTAGGGTTAGATTTAGGTTTAAGCATAACCCACCCTCATCCCCCTTCTCCTTCTCTGAGGCTTCCAGGATGGACATTATTCTCCCAGGTTCACACATTAGTCAGGTAGGTGAGCTGTATCATTGTGTTTCTGTCCCCCAGTCTTGGGCTCTGAGAGAAGAATGAATGTCTGTACTTGTCTCTGTTTTGAATCCAACTCAACCTCAGTCAAGGGTTGTGGAGGGCATCAGAAATCAAGCAGTTTCTGTCAGCCTTCCCTCCTGCCTGGAAAGGATTGTGCTGGCCCCACTCTGCCTGGGCAGTCCTAAGTTCCAGCACAGCTCTGATGCGAAGGCACTCAGAAGACATGTGCGGATTTATTCAGGACTGGGTGCAGTGACTGGCTGACCCTCAGGTGCTGCCTTTTTGAGGGCTGCTGAGGCCCTCCTGTGACTTGATGAATCCTTTGTCCCATCTGAGCGGGCATCAGTAGAAAATCAAGTCTCAGACAGGAGGATAGCCCTTGACCTCTGAGCATCCACGCAGGCATGTGTGGTTCTCCAGCTCAAGCCAGCCTGGGCCCTGTCAAGCTCTTGTTGCCAATTACTGAGCCGACCATGTAGCTGTGCAGTTGAACGGCTACCTGGGCAGTGTAGACATCCCCCTGGATGTTTCAGTTCCCTACGTCCATGTGATTGAGAGAAGTGTCTCTTCCCTCACAGCCTCGAAGCCGGCCAAGAGAGGTAATAACCCTCCAAACATGGAGTGTGGCCCTGGCCACAACATCCAAACAGCAGACTATTACCCTAAAATTCTTTGGTTTTCCAGTTGTAATAAACTTTGACACTCGTACTCGTTAAGACTCAAAGATATGGGGGCCACTGGGCCTCCCAATGGGCAGTTTCTCACTGAGGCCACATGGTCTCAGTGAGCCATGTGAGTTTAGGGCTCAGCCCTTGTGTCCTCCAGAAAGCTTGCCAACTGTGGATTGTGTGGCATGGAATAACCCTTGAAGCTCCCACTGCTTCACTGAGCAAGAGTTTACTTACCACCCAGCATTTGGTCTCTGCTCTTTGTAAAGGAGAGAGAAGAGACTGGAAAATGAGCAATTTTGTTCTTCAGGAATGGGTGATTAATGTGGCCAGGGGGCAGGTGTGACTCCTGGGCTCCCACCAGCAGGGACGTGAATGAAGTCTGTGTGCCTTTTGAGGCACACAGGCAATCAGGGCCAGTCTCTGATGTGAGGACCTGATGCCCAAAGCAAGAGCCTGGAGTTTACCACCAACAGCTAAGTTGCTATTTTAGCAAGTGGAAGAGCTTTTTGCCATCAAGGGAGGACAGCAAGAGCCATGGATGGGTGGCTGCAGCCCCTGATCCTAACTGAACCCCTTCCTTCTTTGGGCTTCAGATTCCACAGCTGTGCAGTCATCTGTCAGTGATACAGAAGCAGTTGCTTTCCCTGACTGGGTATCTGTTCTCATGGCCAAGTCCAGCAGCTCAGCTTTCCTTGGGGGAACTGCTTGTTACCTGCTTCCAACCCAAACATTTCCAGAGGGCAGACCCCACATTCCACCCACAATGAAGATGGGCTTCTGATCCACGTCTAGCCAGTCCTAAGTTCTATCCTCTTGGTGCTCTGATGGGTTCAAGAATGAGAATGTGACCCAAGCCAAAGGCATTTTAAACCATGGCTTTTCATGGGAAGGAGAGACCCTTTCTGGTAAAGTGGACATTGAGTGGTATCAGCCTGCAGTTGCTCCAGGAGGCCCTGGATGCAGTGAGAGAGACTGTTCCTGTGAATGGGGCCACCCCAAAGCAGGACAAAGGATTGGCGAGAGACCAGATCACACTGCAAGAGAGTATTTTCTACAGAACTGTCACAATTCATGAACAAATATCGATACCTTATTATTAACTGAAGTCCATATTTCATTTAGGTTTCCTTCATTCTAACTTTTTGTCTTCCAGGATGCCATCCAGGGTATCACGTGACATTTAGTCGTCATGTCTGTTTAGGCCCTTCTGGGCTTTCACAGTTTCTCAGACTCTCCTTGTTTCTGTGACACTGACATTGGTGAGGAGGTCTGGTCAGGTATTTTGTAAACTGTCCTGCGCTGGGATTACTTGGTGTTTTTCTCATGATTAGGCTTGAGTTATGGGTTTTGAGTAAGCAGATCACAGAGGTAAAGTGATTTCTCATCACTTTATATCAAGGGAACAGGCTCTCAAGGCAACTTATCATTGTTACCATTAACTTTGGTCACCTACCTGAGGTAGTGCTTGTCAGATTTCCCCACAATGAAGTTAATTTTTTTCCCATTTCCATACTGTGTGTCTTCTTTAGGAGGAAGTCACACTGGGAACCAGCACCTATGGAGGCAGGAGTTAGCTCCACTTCCACACTCTGTGGATGGCTGAGTGTCTATATCAATTATTTGGAATTCTTCTACATAGGAGATTTCTATTCAACCCCATTCATAAAAATCCCTATGCAGTTACTTATTTTTACCAACATGGACACCTATGGATAGTTTTTTTATTTTTATTTTTTAAACTTTGTGTTATTATCCAGCAATCCAGATTTGGTTGCTAAGTTCATTCCCACTTTGGCTATTGAGAGCTCTTTCCATTGGCTCCTGTTTTTTGACATCATTTCATCATGTGGATTTGTTTTCTTGGTACTTCCTTACTTTCTGATACAAGATCCAAGATTGGCCTGGCTCATATATTTACTGTCTCAGTCCTAGTGTCAGCCATTTCTTCAAAGAGCTCTGGATCCTTTTACTAGAAAATGGTATTAAAAAGTTACATACAGCTTTCCGGGTGGTGGGGACGGAGGTGGGCTGGGCGGGTCCGCGAAGCCTCGGGGCCCATGCCGGGATCCCCGCCCGCCCCAGCGCCCGCCGCCGGTCGAGCCCTGCGCCCGCGCCTCCGTCCAGGGTCGCCGGTGGCCGGAGGTGCGCCCAGGTCCCCAGGACAGGCGGGCGCAGAGGTCGCTTGTGTTGGGGCGGGAGGTGCGGTGCGACGAGGTTCCGACACCTCCGCGGAGCATCGCAGGTCCGGAGATGGGGTCGCCGCGGCTTGCTATGCTCTCCGCACTTTCCCGGCTCTGAAGCCTCGAGAACACCGCTAGGCAGCAGTAGTTTAATGGGGAATTTGCCTTTTGGGAACTAGGGGCCTGCGGGGGTCTCAGTTCTTGGCTGGCCCCGGAACACGAGGCTGCCAGGCGTGTGACGGCAGCAGGTAGGAGTGAGCCGCTGGTGCAGTGATGAGCAGGAAAGGAAGGACACTGGCTGTTGGTCTGTGAACCTAGGCAAGAATGACCAGCCAACACAATCCAGACCAAGGTCCGTAGGCCCAGCTTGTTCCTGTGCGGCTGGTCAGTGGAACAGACCTGCAGGTGTGGCTCTTGTCACTCTCGGACTGGCTTCAGGTCAGATCCTGCTGATGAGCCCAGGGCACTGCCCTCAGTTCTCCAGGACAGTGAGCCTGAGTGGAGCCAGGGAGGTGTGCCCGACTCAGCACCGTGGCCACGGCCACGCACGTCCAGTCTGCCGGCAAGGGCAGTGGGGAGCCGGAGGAAGTCATGGCCTTGGGAATGTCCTCTGATGAAAAAGAACCTGCAGGCTTATAAAATAACTTTTGTGTGGAACGTTGGTGTGCTGAAAAGCCGTTCTGTGTGCTTTTCCCCCTTGGTGTGGATCATCAGTGCTGAGGCAGCAGGTGTGATGCAGAAGTGTGAGCAGAGACCGTCTGGAATCCCCAAACTCCAGGGAAACTAGAGGTGACAGCAAGCCAGTGAAGAGGACAGGAGTTAGGGGGCCGGTGGCAGTGGCGGCAGCCCAGCAGGTTCTCCTGTCTCAAGGCCCTAATCCTGGCTCCAGCCGGCTGGTCAGGGGAGCTGCAAAGTCTTCTGGGCGAGCAGAGCTCACAGTCCTGAGCTGTTCTTTGCTGTGTTTGGGTGATCTCCCCCCATCCGGGGGGAGAAATCTAGATTAGTGCTTTAAGAATGTGGATCTCATAGCTGAAAACTTGGAACACGTGTTTTCAGCACAAGGTGTTAAAGTGAACGGAAGGATTTAACGCCTTTTCAAGGAGGGTGTCTCCATGTGGGCAGAACTAGAGAATAAATGGGTCTTGAATAAAAGAAAAAAAAACCCCCAAAAACCCAAATATATGGTTACCAAAGGGCACACAATGATTCTCTAACATAGTACCCTAAGTGAAAGAAGCCAGGCTCAAAAGGATGTATCCTGTATGACTCCACTTATATAATATTCTTGTAAAGATAAGACTATAGGGACAGAACATATATCAGTGGCTATGAAGTGGGGGAGGGACTGACTACAAGTGAGTATGGGAGAATTTCCTAGCATAATGAAATTGTTCTATATCTTGATAGTGGTGGTTTTTTTGTGTGTGTGGTACGCGGCCCTCTCACTGTTGTGGCCTCTCCCGTTGCGGAGCACAGGCTCCAGACACGAAGGCTCAGCGGCCATGGCTCATGGGCCCAGCCGCTCTGCAGCATGCGGGATCTTCCCAGACCGGGGTACGAACCCATGTCCCCTGCATCGGCAGGCGGACTCTCAACCACTGCACCACCAGGGAAGCCCGATTGTGGTGGTTTTTACATAACTATATACATTTGTCAAAAAGGTAGAACCATGCAATAGAATAGGTAAAATTTATAATTATATAATTTAGAGTTATACCTTAAATAAAAATACAGTAAAAAACCTTTCCAAGAATACCGTAAAAAAAAAAAAAAAAGAAGCCAAGGGATAAATTAGGATGATGGGATTAACAAATACAATCTATTTCATATAAAACAGATATTCAACAAGTATCTATGTACACCAAGGAAGGGCTATCAATGCTCTCTAATAACCTGTATGGGAAAAGAAGCAAAAGATGCATAGATATATGTACATGCATAACAGAGAAGATTCTCTTTCCTACAAAATACACATTGTATATCAATGTTACTCCAAATAAAATAAAAATTAATCTAATTTTAAAATGATAATGAAAGAGACGATTTGGGTGTATGTTCTGGTACATTCCACTCTAACTTACAAGGTCCAAAGAGGATTTTTCCTAAGGCTCTGGTTGCCGGGATAACCGCAGTTGGGCCTGAGGAAATCCTGCTATTTGTGGCCATTTCCCACAAAAGCAACCTCGAAAAGATTGCTTATGGGTAATGATATTCACAAGGACTGCTGGGCTCTAAATGATACCGTCCCTAAGAAATGTCCATGGGTAAGTGTTCAAAATGATTGAAAACAGGGCAGACTATCAAAAAGGCAATTTCAACAGGTAGCTTCTACTCACACAGTTTTTGAAGAAAAAAAGCCCATAAAAATATGCTCAACATAGCAGTTAGCAGACACATGCAAATCAAAACTACAACGAGGGATCTGCTTCCACTGGTCTAAAACACCATCACCAAACTTTCCAATGAATAAATGGTGGAGAGGGCATGGAGAATAGGAAATTATTTTATGGTGCTGGTGGGATGTAAACGGTAACAACCACTGTAGAGAATGTTATGGAAGTGCCTTTAAAATGTAAAAAAAAAAAAAAAATCTACCATATGATCCAGTATTGCTACCCCTAAGAATATACATGGAAAGAACCAGAATTCTAAAAGACATGTGCATGCAAGTGTGCACTGCAGCACCAGTTACAAGATGTGGAGACATACAAAATGTCCATGGAGAGATGCACAGATAAAAAAGATGTGATACATGTACACAATGGTATATGACTCCGTCATGTAAAAGAGTGAAATAATACCTTTTGCAGGATCATAGAGAAAACTAGAGATAATCATACTAAGTTAAGTCAGTCAGAATCAGAAAGACAAATATTATATGATATCACTTATAGTTGGAATCTAAAAATATTTATCATTGAAATAATTTAGAAAACATAAACGGACTCAGGGACTTAAAAAGCAAATATATGGGGCTTCCCTGGTGGCGCAGTGGTTGAGAGTCCGCCTGCCGATGCAGGGGACACGGGTTCGTGCCCCGGTCCGGGAAGATCCTACATGCCTCAGAGCGGCTGGGCCTGTAAGCCGTGGCCGCTGGGCCTGCGCGTCCGGAGCCTGTGCTCTGCAATGGGAGAGGCCACGACAGTGAGAGGCCCGCATACCACACACACACAAAAAAAGCAAACATATGGTTACCAAAGGGGACAGAAGGGGACAAGGGATAAATTAGGAGGATGGGATTAACAAATAAAAACTATTACATATAAAACAGATATTCTACAAGGATCTATGTATACCAAGTAAGGGCTATCAACATTCTCTAATAACCTATATATAGGGAAAAGAAGCCGAACATACATTGATATATGTATATGTATAAATGAAAATGATTCTGTCAACCTGCAATGTACACAACAGTGTATATCATTGTTACTCCAATAAAAAGTAAAACTCAAATTAAAGAATTGGTAATGAGACACAAGATTTGGGTGTTTGTTCTGGCACATTGCTCTCCAATTTACAAGCCACAAACAGGGTTTCCCCTAACGCTCTGGTTGCAAGGGCAACCAGAGTTGGGCCCCAGAAATTCTGCCGCCTTGTGGCCGCTTCCCTCAAAAGCAACCTCAAAATGACTGCTTATGGGCACTTAATACTCACAGTGACTGCTGGGCTCTAAATGATACTTGCCCTCAAAAAAGATCCAGGCCTAAAAGTTCAAAAATAATTGAAGACATGGCACTCTTTCCAGAAGGCAATTTCGACAGGTAAATTCTACTTAACACTGATTATGAATAAAAACAGCCCATCAGAACATGCTCTACATAGCAATTAGCAGAGACATGCAAATCAAAACTACACCGAGGGATCACTGGCACAAGTGTGAATAACCATTATCAAAAATTGACAATGAATCAATGGTGTACAGGGTATGGAGAAAAGGAAACCTTTTTATGGTGATGGTGGGATGTAAATCGTAACAGCCACTACAGAGAACATTATGGAACTGCGTTTAAAAAGTAAAAATAGTGCTACCATATGATCTGGCAGTGCTACCCCTAAGACTATATGCGGAGAATACAGGAAATCAAAAAGACACATGCACCCAGCATGCACTGCAGCACCATTTACAATACCGAAAATGTGGAGACATACAAAATGTTCACAGATGAACAGATAAAAAAGATGTGATACATGTACACAATGGTATCATTCTGCCATGTAAAAGAATGAGATAATGCCATTTGCTGGAACACAGACAAACCTAGAGATAATCATATTATGTAAAGTAAGTCAGAATCAGAAAGATAAATATCATGATATCACTTACAAGTGGAATCTAAAAATAAACACCATTGAAATAATTGAGAAAACATAAACACACTCAGGGATTTAAAAAGAAAATATATGGTTATCAAAGTGGACAGAAGGAGTCAGGGATTAATTAGGAGGATGGGATTAATAAATTCAAATTATTTCATATAAAAAAGATATGGAGGGCTTCCCTGGTGGCACAGTGGTTAAGAATCCACCTGCCAATTCAGGGGACACAGGTTCAAGCCCTGGTCTGGGAAGATCCCACATGCTGCAGAGCAACTAAGCCCGTGTGCCACAACTACTGAGCCTGTACTCTAAAGCCTGTGAGCCCACACACTGAGCCCACACACCACCACTACTGAAGCCCACACACCTAGAGCCCATGCTCCGCAACAAGATAAGCCATAGCAATGAGAAGCCCGCACACTGCAATGAAGAGCACCCCCACTCGTCGCAACTAAAGAAAGCCTGAGCACAGCAACAAAGACCCAACACAGCCAAAAATAAATAAATAAAATAAATAAATTTTTTAAAAAAAGATATAGAGCAAGGACTTACATATACCAAGGAAGAGCTATCAACTCTAATAACCTATATGGGAAAAGAAGCCAAAGAGGCATAGATATATGTAAATGTTTAAAGGAAAAAGATTCTCTATACCCACAAACAACATAACATTGTATATCTGTGTTACTACAACAAAGAATAAAAATTAATGTAATTTATTATTTTTTAAAATAAATTTATTTTATTTATTTTATTTCTGGCTGAGTTGGGTCTTTGTTGCAGTGTGGGGGCTTCTCATTGCGAGAGCTTCTCTTATTGCGGAGCATGGGCTCTAGGAGCACAGGCTTCAGTAGTTATGGCTCACCGGCTCTAGAGCACAGGCTTAGTAGTTGTGGCGCATGGGCTTAGTTGCTTCGCAGCATGTGGGATCTTCCCAGATCAAGGCTCGAACCCGTGTTCCCTGCATTGGCAGGCAATTCTTAACCACTGCGCCACCAGGGAAGCTCAATTAATGTAATTTAGAAAGTGGTAATGAAATATCAAAAAAACAAACAACCCAATCCAAAAATGGGCAGAAGACCTAAACAGACATTTCTCCAAAGAAGATAAACAGATTGCCAACAAACACATGAAAGAATGCTCAACATCATTAATCATTAGAGAAATACAAATCAAAACTACAATGAGATATCATCTCACACCAATCAGAATGGCCATCATCAAAAAATCTACAAACAATAAATGCTGGAGAGGGTGTGGAGAAAAGGGAATCCTCTTGCACTGTTGGTGGGAATATAAATTGATACAGCCACTATGGAGGTTCCTTAAAAAACGAAAAATAGAACAACCATACAACCCAGCAATCCCACTACTGGGCGTATACCCTGAGAAAACCATAATTCAAAAAGAGTCATGTACCACAATGTTCACTGCAGCTCTATTTACAATAGCCAGGACATGGAAGCAACCTAAGTGTCCATTTACAGATGAATGGATAAAGATGTGGCACATATATACAATGGAATATTACTCAGCCATAAAAAGAAACGAAATTGAGTTACTTGTAGTGAGGTGGATGGACCTAGAGTCTATCATACAGAGTGAAGTAAGTCAGAAAGAGAAAAACAAATACTGTATGCTAACACATATATACGGAATCTTAAAAAAAAAAATAATAAAGGTCATGAAGAACCTAGGGGCAGGATGGGAAAAAAGACACAGACCTGCTAGAGAGTGGACTTGAGGACACGGGGAGGGGGAAGGGTAAGCTGGGATGAAGTGAGAGAGTGGCATGGACATATATATACACTACTAAATGTAAAATAGATGGCTAGTGGGAAGCAGCTGCATAGCACAGGGAGGTCAGCTCGGTGACCACCTAGAGGGGTGGGATGGGGGGGTGGGAGGGAGGGAGACATAAGAGGGAAGAGATATGGGGATAAATAAATATGTATAGCTGATTCACTTTGTTATAAAGCAGAAACTAACACACCATTGTAAAGCAATTATACTCCAATAAAGATGTTAAAAAAAAAGAAAGATAATTTTTGTAAAGAAAACAACTCTTTGTAACATGAATAAAAGCTAATCAGTTCTATGCATCAAAAAAAAAAAGTGGTAATGAGACACAAAATTTGGGTGTTTGTTCTGGCACATTCCACTCTAATTTACAAGCCCCAAACAGGATTTCCACTAAGGCTCTGGTTGCCAGGGCAACCAGAGTTGGGCCCGAGGAGATTCTGCCGCCTTGTGGCTGTTTCCCACAAAAGCAACCTCAAAACGATTAATTATGGGCATTTAACATTCACAAGGACTGCTGGGCTCTAAATGACACTTGCCCTCAAAATATGTCCAGGCCTAAATGTTTGAAAATAATTGAAAACACGGCACACTTTCCAGAAGGCAATTTCAACAGGTAAATTCTACTCACACTGTTTATGAAGAATAACAGCACAAGGAACATGCTCAACATAGCAGTTAGCAGACACATGCAAATCAAAATTACAATGAGGGATCAGCCTGCACTGGTCTAAAACACCATCATCCAAATTTACAATGAATAAATGGTGGAGAAAGCATGGAGAAAGGACATGGTTTTATGTTGCTGTGGGATGTAAATGGTAAGAGCCACTATAGAGAACATTATGGAAGTGCCTTTAAAAGGTAAAAAAGGATCTACCATATGATCCGGCAGTGCTACCCCTAAGAGAATATGCGGAGAAAACCACAATTCGAAAAGACACATGCACCCAAGCGTGCACTGCAGCACCATTTGCAATATCCAAGACGTGGAGACATACAAAATGTCCATGGACAGATGAACAGATAAAAAAGATGTGATACATGTATACATGGTATATGACTCCGCTATGTAAAAGAATGAATTAATGCCATTTGCAGGAACATAGAGAAAACTAGAGATAATTATACTAAGTGAAGTTAGTCAGAATCAGAAAGACAAATATTATATGATATCACTTATAGTTGGAATCTAAAAATATGTACCATTGAAATAATTTAGAAAATATAAATAGACTCAGGGACTTAAAAAGCAAACATGGTTACCAAAGGGGATCGAAGGGGACGAGGGATAAATTAGGATGATAGGATTAACAAATACAACCTATTTCATATAAAACAGATACTCAACAAGGATCTATGTATACCAAGGAAGGGCTATCAACACTCTCATAACCATTATGGGAAAAGAAGCTGAACATGCACAGACATACGTATATGTATAAATGAAAATGATTCTGTATACCTGCAACATACACAACAGTCTATATAAATGTTACTCCAATAAAAAAAGTTAATCAAATTTAAAAATTGGTAATGAGACACAAGATTTGGGTGTTTGTTCTGGCACATTCCTCTCCAATTTACAAGCCACAAACAGGGTTTCCCCTCAGGCTCTGGTTGCCGGGGCAAAGAGTTGGGTCCAAGGTAATCCTGCCGCCTGGTAGCCCTTTCCCAAAAAACAACCTGAAAGCCATTGCTTATCGGCACTTAATATTCACAAGGACTGCTGGGCTCTAAATGATATTTGCCCTCAAATAATGTCCAGGCCAAAGTGTTCAAAAATAACTGAAAACACAGCACACTTTCAAGAAGGCAATTTCAACAGGTAAACTCTACTCACACTGATTATGAATAAAAACAGCCCATAAGAACATGCTCAATATAGCAATAAGCAGAGACATGCAAAACAAAGCTACAACAAGGGATCACCTGGCACCGATGTGAATAACCATCATCAAAAATCGACAATGATAAATGGTGGAGACAGCATTCAGAAAAGGAAATGTTTTTTTTTTTTTTTTTTTTTTTTTTTTTTTTTTTTTTTGCGGTACGCGGGCCTCTCACTACTGTGGCCTCTCCCGCTGCGGAGCGCAGGCTCCGGACGCGCAGGCTCAGCGGTCACGGCTCACGGGCCCAGCCGCTCCGCAGCACGTGGGATCTTCCCGGACCGGGGCACGAACCCGTGTCCCCTGCATCGGCAGGCGGACTCTCAACAACTGCGCCACCAGGGAAGCCCAGGAAATGTTTTTATGTTGCTTGTGGGATGTAAATGGTAAGAGACACTATAGGCAACATTATGGAAGTGCCTTTAAAATGTAAAAAAGTATCTACCATATGATCTGCAGTGCTACCCCTAAGAGTATATGCGGAGAATACCAGAATTCAAAAAGACACATGCACCCAAGCGTGCACTGCAGCACCATTTACAATACCCAAGATGTGGAGACATACAAAATGTCCATGGACAGATGAACAGATAAAAAAGATGTGATACATGTACACAATGGTATATGACTCCACCATGTAAAAGAATGAAATAATGCCATTTGCAGGAACAGAGAGAAAACTAGAGATAATCATACTAAGTAAGTCAGAATCAGAAAGACAAATATTATATGACATCACTTATAGTTGGAATCTAAAATACACACCATTGAAATAATTTAGAAAAGATAAATAGACTCGGGGACTTAAAAAGCAAACATATGGTTACGAAAAGGGACAGAAAGGGGCAAGGGATAAATTAGGAGGATGGGATTAACAAATACAAACTATTTTATATAAAACAGATATTCAACAAGGATCTGTGTATACCAAAGAAAGTCTATCAACACTCTCTAATAACCATTATGGGAAAAGAAGCCGAACATGCATAGATATATGTATATGTTTAACAGAAAAATATTCTCTAGCCCTACAACGAACACAACCTTGTATATCAATGTTACTGCAATAAAAAATAAAAATTAATCTAATTTAAAAAGTGGTAATGAGACAGAAGATTTGGGTGTTTGTTCATGCACGTTCCACTCTAATTTACAACCCCCAACAGGATTTCCCCTAAGGCTCTGGTTGCCGGGGCAACCAGAGTTGGGCCCAAGGAAATTCTGCCACCTTGTGGCCGTTTCCCACAAAAGCAACCTGAAAGCGATTGGTTGGGGGCACTTAATTTTCACAAGGCCTGCTGTGCTCTAAATGATACTTGCCCTCAAACAATGTCCAGGCCTAAGTGTTCGAAAATAACTGAAAACAGGGCACACTTTCAAGAAGGCAATTTCAACAGGTAAATTCTACTCACACTGATTATGAATAGACACCCCATAAGAACATTCTCAACATATCGCTTAGCAGAGACATGCAAATCACAACTAAAATGAGGGATCACCTGACTCCCGTCTTAGAGGCCATCATCAAAAATCGACAATGAATAAATGGTGGAGAAAGCATGGAGAAAAGGAAATACTTTTATGGTCCTAGGGAGATGTAAATGGTAACAACCACTACAGAGAACATTATGGTAGTGCCTATAAAAGATGAAAAAGGATCTACCGCATGATCCGGCAGTGCTACCCCTAAAGAGTATCAGGCAGGAGATAGATGGGTTCCAGGCTAGACATTTACAACTGGCCTCCTGTTCACACTTCTTGGGGTGAGAAGATGGGCTCCAGGCCAGACATTCATTATCAGCCCCCTGTTTACATTTCCTGAAGCAAGAGAAAAACGGGCTCCAGGACTACAGATTTATGACTGGACTCCTGTCTATATTTCGAGATCTGCACCTCGATATAAAAACCAGCAACAGAAATAGGGTAAATAACTGGACATTGGACATTTTAATGGCAGGGACAGAGTGGGACTAAACCCTGTTAAAAGATCAAGAAGGGCTTCCCTGGTGGTGCAGTGGTTAAGAATCTGCCTGCCAATGCAGGGGACACGGGTTCAAGCCCTGGTCCGGGAAGATCCCACATGCCGCAGAGCAACTAAGCCCATGCACCACAACTATTGAGCCTGCACTCTAGACCCTGCGGGCCATAACTACTGAGCCCACGTGCCACAACTACTGAAGCCCACGCTCCACAACAAGAGAAGGCACTGCAATGAGAAGCCCGTGTACTACAACAAAGAGTAGTCCCCGCTTGCCACAACTAGAGAAAGCAGCCCCCATGCAGCAACGAAGACCCAAAGCAGCCAAAAAATAAATAAATATATATATTTTTTAAAAAGATCAAGAAGTCATACATTTCCCATCCTTGGGGCAAGGGAAACATTGCACATTCACAGAAAGGCTCATTGGGGGTCAAAAAGGAGGGGGTACCACTTCATAAAATGTTATGCTAAGGCCGTCCCATAGGCCTCTGGGCTGTAAATCTTGGAAAAACGTTGCACACGCATGTTGGGGAGGACCCTAGGGCAGGTCAGGTGTGGGGAAAGAAACCAGATAATTGGCCAAAGGTAAACCAAGACCCAGAAGAAGTGACCTATATAAGTGACTTAACCGCCTCTTTACTGGGCTCCTCCTCATTAGGGAGGGCGCCCACACCCTTTCTCTCCAGGTGTGCATCTCTGCCTTGCTTCTGTCTTAACAAACTGTCTCTCTGTGTGCTCTCCCACCTGTTGTGCTATGTCTCTAATAATAAGCTTTGTACCTGTTTTTAGTTTTTGCCTCCATGAGAAATGCATTTTTCACTGCGGGCAAGAGCCAGGGGGTGTGGTGGCTAGGATTCCCGGTTTTCATCCAGGCTCCCCAGGTTCAATTCCTGGGCAAGGAATTAAGATCTTGCTTCACGCCACCACCCACTGATGCCTCTCTAAGATCAAGGTTCCCACCTCCTGCCTCCTTCCTTAGGGTCGCCCCACCTATGGATGACAATACCCACAGCAGAGTGGTGTTTCAGGAGTTGGGATTTGTCCTAGGAGCCAAGGGTAAGGGGGAAAAAGTAATGAGACATAAGCCTTGGGTGTTTCTTCAGGCACATTCCACTCTAATTGACAACCCAGGAAGAGGACTTTCTCTGAGGCTCTGGTTGCCCAAGTGACTTGAGTTGGGCATGAAGAAATGCCGCCGTCTTGTGGCCGTTTCCCGTAACAACTTTAAAACCGGTGCCGATGGGCACTTAATCTTTCTTTACAAGGCCTGCAGGGCTCTAAATGTCGCCTACCCTCAAGAAATGCCCTGGGGTAAATCATCGGAAAAGAATTCAAAACAGGGCCAACTTCCAAGAAGCCAATTGCAAGAGGTAAATTATACTCACACTTTATAAAAAATAAGCACATGGAAAGATACTCAACATCACCAATTATTAAAGAAATGCAAATCAAAACTACAATGCGGTATCACCTCACACCAGTCAGAATGGCCATTGCCAAAAAAATCTACAAAAAATAAATGCTGGACAGGGCATGTGGAAAAGGGAATCCTCCTACACTGTTGGTGGGGATGCAATTTGGTGCAGCCACTGTGGAGAACAATATGGAGTTTCCTTAAAAAACAAAACATAGAGTTCCCATTGGGTCCAGCAATCCCACTTAGATCCGGAGAAAATCATAATTCGAAAGGACACTGAAGTCTGTGAGCTCTGGTGCCCCAATGGGATTCATTCCCAGTGGGGACATGAGCGGGTCCTGCAGTGGTTCTGTTTTCCACCTGGGCCGCTTTGATGAAGCCATGGCAGCAGTGGGCCCAGAAGTCTCCTGGCGGTGTTTCAAACTGTCATAGCAGTTTTACAAAGGAACGAGAGAATGAAGCTGAGCCCTTGACGGCCACTCCTTTCTGGCTCTGAGTTGCTTCTATCCGGACCACCATCACCTGCACAGTCTGCTGTGACCCACCTGCCTCCGCCTGGGCTTTCCTTTTCCTCCCTGCGATGATTCCAGTGACATTTCCAGCCTGGACCACTCTCCCAGGCCAGACACCTCTGTCCAGCCACTGCATCCCCATCTCACCTTGGGGGCGAACATCCTCCTCAGAGGACTGTGATCCTGCTGCTCCCCACACCCAGGAGGCACCCACCTCCCCTGGCTGCTGAGCCCAGACACCTGGTGTAACGGAGTAGGACCCTACGGGGCCTTCGGGGGACAGATCCCTTCCCCCACGTTCTCGGCTGTAGCTCCTCTCTGAAGTACCTAGAGAATAGTATCTGATGCACACTTCCCGAGTTGTTTTACAGATACTAAAACCACCACCAAATGGAAGAAATTAACTACTTGATGATCATGAACAGGTAACCTCAGAGCTACTGGTGCCTAAGAATTTACAAGGTTAACCGCCATTACCTCACCATCAGCCAGAGAATTGTGCACCAGATGATCACATACCCTGAGACCCCTTTCTCTCACCTGGCCTTTAAAATTGCTTTCTTAAAACCCTTCAGGGAGTTCGGTGTTTAGAGCACAAGCCACCTGTCCTCCTTGTACTGGTGCTTTTACAATTAACGCTGCAGTTTCCTTCATCACACCTGGTATCAGCAGACTGGCTTTATCATGCATGGGTGCGTGGAGCCAAGTTTTGTTCCGTAACACTGGGGCCTCCCGGGCTCCCACTCTCCTTGTGCCCCAGTGACTGTCAGCTCCTGTTCCAGAGTCTATGGCCAGTCCCCACGCTAATTCCCCTCTACACCCACAGCCCTGGAACAAGCCTGATCTCGTGCCTGGTTCCTCCATCAGGCCCTGACAAAGCTCCCTGCCCCTGTAACAGGGAAGAGCTAAATCAGACTCCAAGTTCAGATCTGTTTCTTTGACTTTAGCAAAGGTTAAAGCTTTTCATTGCTTTTGTTATTATAATCATACATAATGGCCTGCCTCAGGGAACCCCGACCCTCTGCCTGAATGTTAAACCAAAGTGCCTTTGTATATCCTGACCCTGTCCACCTGTGGATGGCTGCAAGAAAGAAGAAACACATCCACTCCCCGAGGCTGGCCATTCCAGGGGACATTTGCAAATCCTACAGCCTTTTTACTTTGCTTCCTCAACTCCTCCCCATCTCTGTTCCAGATGCGCAGGCCCAGTGGCCATAGCTCACGGGCCCAGCCGCTCTAAGGCATGTGGGATCCTCCCAGACCAGGACACGAACCCATATCCCCTGCATCGGCAGGCGGACTCTCAACCACTGTGCCACCAGGGAAGCCCATGAGATAGTTTTGTTCTGTGTGTACACCCACATTGGCACCTTCAGTCTGAACTGCAGACCTTTGGCTTGACCACCTCCACTGAAAGCATTAGCTTCACCTGCTGTGAACCAACTCCTATAGGATTTCCAGAACCACAAAGCACTGAAGAGCTCATGCTGATGTATAATCACATTTCACAGCACCCAGGACTGCATGCTGGTGTCCGGGCAACCCTCACAGCAGAGCCACCCAGCTGCCCACCAGAACCTATTTTCCTTTTTCCTGCTGATGGCTCCCCTGCACCTCCCAGCCTTCCCACCCCTTGCAGCTGGGGCACAGTGTCTGCTGTTACCAAGGGGAAGTGGTAGAGGTGGTGAGGGCCTTGGCCAGTCTGCATCCTAGGACAGTGGGCTTGGTGCCCACATGGTTACCCCACCCTGCTGGTTGGAGCACTCCACCCGGGAGCAGGTAGGAGAAGCAACTGGGACAGTGCCTGGGTCCAGACACCCACCTGCCCTGGACTCTCACATGAAAGGGACAGAGACACCTTGAGCCTCAGCCCATTTTGGGAGACACTGTGTTCCAGCAACGAACATTTGCCCTAAAAGCCAAGGTGCTTTACAAATCCCTCCCCAGCTGTTACAGAAAGTCAGGCTTAATCTCATCACACTTTTCTCAAACCATAGCTCACACTGAGACCACCACTCAAGTGATGGTGCTTCAAAGCAGTTTCCTTGACAACCTTGACAAACCTGTTTGGTTTCCTTGACAACCAAGGAAGATTGGTTCACAATCTCCCAAACTCTTCTTCAAACATTCCTATTCTAGGCTTGATGAGCCTAAAGTGACAGTGCTGTCATCACACACCAGAAAGCAATTCCTGCAAGCCCGTAGTTTTGTTTTTTTTAATAAAGTTATTTATTTATTATTTTATTTTTGGCTGCATTGAGTCTTCGTTGCTGTGTGCAGGCTTTCTCTAGTTGCGTCGAGCGGGGGCTACTCTTCATTGCGGTGCGTGGGCTTCTCACTGCGGTGGCTTCTCTTGTTGCGGAGCACGGGCTCTAGGCACATGGGCTTCAGTAGTTGTGTCCAAGCCCGTAGTTATTGGTTACGTGATGCTATTGATGATGAAATCCCAGAAGAGCCAGCTTCGCAAGGTAACCAGTTTTGTGCTTGGTACTGGGCCCCTTTCCACGGACAGAGTGTAGTGGCTGTTTTCCACAGCCCCATGGTGGAAGAGCTCACCAGGCCTTGATCCTTTCCGGGTGCTTCCTGGGTCCTCATTCTCCCCAGACCCACACCCACGTGGCTGCTGTCTGTGCCAGTCTATACGGGACCCTGGTAATCTCCTAAAATTAGAGGGTTATTTCATACACAGATAATGGGTTGAATGGTGGCCCCAAAAGATGTGTCCCCCCAGAATACGTGAACAGGACCATATTTGGGGAAGGGGTCTTTGCAGATATAGTTAAGGATCTTGAGATGAGGTCATCTTGGGTTAGGGTTAGAGTAGCCTTAAATCCAATGACAGTGTTCTGGTAAGAGACAAAAGAGGAGAGAAGCAGACACAGAGGAGAAGTCACGTGAAGATGAAGGCAGAGACGGGAGTGATGCAGCCGCAAGCCTGGGGATGCCTGGAGCCCCCAGAACCTGGAAAAGGTAGGAAGAACCTTACCCTGGAGCCTCTGGAGGGACGTCAGTCCTGCAACACCTTGATCTCAGATGTCTGGTCTCCAGGACTGGGGGAGGATAAATTCCTGTTGTTTTAAACCACCCCTGCCCCTGCTTGTGTTCATTTGTTACAGAAGCCACAGAACAGTCACACAGACCCCGCTCTGCAGGATCCTGGAAGTGTAGGTCTCACTAAAGGCAGACAGAGGCTGCACTGCGGAACCCTTTGAGTCAGCACTGGGCCCACAGAAATCCTAAAGCAGTGGCTGGACACCAGAATGTTGGGGGGTCAATTTGGAAGCCCATCGCTAAGGGTGCCGGCTGCACACGGCCTCCCAATGTTCTTACACCTATATATGTGGGGGGTAAGTATTTCAATCCTGATTCAGGACCTTTGATGTCACCATTCACGCTGCTGATTAAGAACCCGCCAGTTACACAGATGAAAACCCTATCAGGACACTTGCTACACCAATGAACAATTCTGAGGTTGGTCAGAGGTGGGGAATTTTCTCTCATGCAGCTAGCAGCCCCCTCCCCGACCCAAGGAGCGTCCTCATTTGGAAAGCTGGTGTGGGCATCTCTGAGCAAACCTTAGCTGAGCCCCAGGCCAGCTGCTCCTGAACTTTATCCACCCTTGCCAGGGAAGCAAACATAAATATGTGCAAGGACCTTACAGGCTGGAGGAAAGGGCTTGGAGCCACGCCAGTGACATCACACTTGCTAAGTTGGCTCCTGCAGGCCATGCGGGATAGTGCTGGTCCTGGGTGCTCTTCTGGAAGCTTTCTATTTACCTACCTGAGCTACCCCTCCTCTCCTGGCCCCCATTGCCTTTTTTCATGCTTCCTCACCTCTGCCTGGGGAGAACTTCCAATGGCAGGTACAGGTGACACATCCTCTTCTTTACTTAGCAGGTAGCAGCCTGGCAACTCCTGTGGAAGGTCCAGCAGAGCCCGACTCAAACCGGGCCACCCACAAGGCTGTGGCCCCTCCCTCCCTCCCACACGCCCAGCCCCGCGGTGGCTGATGGGGCAGAGAGTATGGCCTCAGATACAGCTGCAGGTGCTCTTGCTGCCTGGAGCAGGGGTTAATACAGAGCTCAATCCAGGCACACCTGGGGAGGGCTGGCTGGCCGGGTCAGGTTGCTTAGGCCAGCCAATCCTCACCCATCAGGGGCTCAAGATGCAGAAAATGGGTCTTACTGCACTGGCCAGGTCCAAGTAACAGGTGTGGGGTCCTGAGGGTCTGGACAGACAAGGGGCTGCAGCTCTGGCTTGTTTTCTAATTATTTTATATGGTCGAAGAGTGAGAGAAAATTTCAAGAAGACCCTCTCCCACTGAGAAGAACCCAGGAGTTAGGGAGAGGAGGGGTGGTGGGTGGAGACAGGAGCCCAGTTCCCCAGGTGCAGCGGAAGCCTCTGGAAAACCCGGTGGAGGGAGGCCACATGAGTGAAGCCCAGGGTCACAGACCTGTCCAGGAGCTGCTGTTTGTTAGTTCAGGTCCTGCTCTGAGGTGCTCAGGGTCAGCTCTGACCAACAGGTGGGCTGGAGATACTCTGCAATGAGGGCTGTGTGCACGATTCCTGTGTGCTGAGCCCTGTCGGGGTGCCTGCCCAGATGGGCCCTGTGCTCTGGGAGGGGCCTGCCCACATGAGCCCCGTGGGCTGCTGGGCACCTGCCCAGATGTGCTCCATATCCTGGGAGGGGCCTGCCTAAGTGGGTCCCATGCCCTGGGAGGGGCCTGCCCATGAGAGCCCTGTGCGCAGGGAGGGGCATGTGAATGAGCCTCCTCTCTGATAATTTCCTGAGAATATTGGTGGGGGGGCATTCAGGCAACAGATCAAACAGCTTGCTCTGGATGTTCTTGTGGGGAAGTGGGGACGTAGCAATAGGAGCTTAGCCTACAAAACCCCAGAACCACTCCCAAATCAGCTCCAGAACCACTTCTGGAATGGCAAGGAGAAGTGGGTCTTCCACCTACTAGATGTGGAGGAAAGGGGTGGGGTCTTCAAGGCCACCCTCACCTTTGGGGACTTGCTGGGAAGCTCACAGGACTCAGCACACATGTGTGTGCTAACAGCTGACATGGGTCACGGTGCACAGTAAGGAGGCACGGGTGGTAGGGCCCCTGCTCCAGTCACCTCATGACCCTTCATGCCCCCTCCTTCCCTCGAGAGTCTCTAGCGTGTCTCTTCCCCCAGTGACAAGAGCAGAACCATGACAGTTACCCCCACCCCCCATTCCCCCAGGGAAGCTCATTAGAGACTTGGCACCCAGCTAGGGGCTGGTCATGTGGTGTTGTCTGCCCTCACCCTCCAAAATGCCAGTGCCCAGAAGGGGAGCCGGGATTCAGCATGAACCACATGGTTTGTGCAAACAGCACAGGCGCAGGGGGCTGCCCCTAATGGGAGGAGGGAGGGTTTAGATCAGGGCAGGGAGCTGCTCACCAGCTGTAATAGCTTCCTGGGGCAGCTGTGACAAATGACCACAAACGGAGGCTCAGAACAACAGAAACCTGTCCTCTCTCAGTCCTGGAGACCAGACATCTGAGATCAAGATGTCCCAGTGCCACCCTCCCTCCACAGGCTCCAGGGGAGGGTCCTTCCTGCCTCTTCCAGCTTCTGGGGGCTCCAGGCATCCCTGGGTTTGTGACCACATCTCTCCCACCTCTGCCTCCATCTTCACATGGTGTCTCCTCTGTGTCTGTGTCTATCCACTGGTTTCTTAGAAGGACACTGTCATTGATTCAGGGCCACCCTGATCCAGGATGACCTCATTTCCAGATCTGTAACTAATTATACCTGCAAAGACCCTACTTGCAAATAAGGTTACAGTCTCAGATTCCGGGGGGCCTGACGTGGACACAACTTTTGGGGGCCCCCATTCAACCCACTAAGCAGCCCAATTCCCAAATGCCAGCTCATCTTCCTCAGGACAGCATCAGGCTGGTGATGTTCTGTCTTTCTGCATGGTGGTGTCTCTTTTTTTGTGGTAACTTAGTGAGGTTGGGTCGGGGGTGCTGCTGGCTGACCTCCCAGTCATTCCAGAGACCACGCTGAAGTGTCCTCCCCAGGAGTGTGGGAGCATGGCCAGGCTTCCCCATGCATACTCTACACTGACCGCTGGGTGGTCAGACACCTGCATGGGCTGGACCGGTCCCCGGACCACTGCACCTTCTACCACATCCACAGCCTAGTGCCCTGTGTGCGGGCCTACAACCATGATGTGTGGACCAGCAAGATTGGTGGGTGCCCTCCTGCCTGCCACGTGGCCTCCAGCCCACCACAGACCCTCCTCTAGTCCTGCTGTGGACATCCCCATCCAGTCATGGACCCCTGTTCCTGCCATGGACACCCCCATTCCATTAGCCCCCAAGAGGCCTTCTGGGAGGGGTGAGAACTTGACCAAGAAGAAGACAGGGCAGGCCCTAACTGCAGCAGGTGTAGGCAAGTACTGGGGGTGCTTGGCTGTTTGTCCCCCAAAGGCCCAGAATGTGGATGTCTGAGCCATGAGGGCTCTGACTTCAGGGGTCCACCTCCACCTGGGCTCACCTGGGGGGTCGCTGCAGGGAGAGTGCATCCTTGGGTGATTTTCCAACTCTCCCCACCCTCAGCCTCACCCCCAGGGCCCCCCTGGCCCCACCAATAGTCTTTAAATGGTATCTGTCACCCAACAGATCTGTGTGAGAGATTTTAATATTGTGTGGGAGTCCAGTGACCAGTGCCCCATGTGTCCTGTGTGTCTTGGGAGGGGAAGGCACCTCACTCTCACATTACTGCCCCAGTGCACCTGAGGGCGGGGGCCGGGGGGGTGGGGCAGACCCGGGCTTTGTTCCGGCAGAAGCTCCCTTTCTGCAAACAAGTCTTCCCCCACTCCTGTTCTCCTCCTTGGAGGCTCAGGAGGCCACAGCATCAGGGCACCTCCAGCACTGGGACTCCACCCTAGGGAATTTCTCAAGAGCAGGGACCAGGCCTGAGGGCTGAGGGAGGAGGGAGCCGGCCTCTTCGTGATCCACGGGGGCCAGGATGCCTCCTACCCAGGAGGGCCTTGGACTCAGCTTAACTACCACCTGGGGTCTCCTACCCCTCCCATGGTAGAGGGGCCCTTCAGATTCCAGGGCCCAAGACCTCCCCCCACTTCTGACCCCGACTGCAGAGTCGGGGACCCAGAGACCCTTTCCCTGGTTCTTTTTTTCTTGGAGGCTCCCAGAAATCCCTGAAGCTGTTATAATCAGGGTTTATTATGGTGAAGGATGCAGATTAAAATCAGTCAGGACAGAGGTGAGGAGCAGGGTCTCCTTACATCCTCGGCTGTGGCAGCCCAGGGAAGCTCACCTGAGTCCTGAGGTGCAGGGTTTACTGGGATCTGTCATGTCAGCATGGGGACCACCATGTGCCTGATCTCGGCCTCCAGCCCCCGAGGGGGACTCAGGAAGCCCCACTATGCATCACGCCAACAGTACAGATCAGCATGGAGCAAGGCCCACGGAGCACAGACACTCCCTCAGACTCAAGGTGACCTCCTGGAGTCAGGAGCAGAGGCCTGGCCTCTCTGTGGGCAGGTGAACCTGCACTGCACAGGCCCTGGTGCAGTGCCCATTCCATGTGGTCAGCATGGGTATATGAGGGTCAGCCAGTGCCCTTGTGCCTCAGCCTGTGACCACTGACCACGCTGTCCTGCTCTGCTCACAAGACCAAGGCCAAGGGAGGGACAACGGGGGTGGGAAAAAAGTCAGTGACAGTCAGATTGGGTGAGAAAGGGTCCAAGGAGCGAGAACCCGGCTGTCGTTGCCTGGTGAGCTGAGAGCTGACGTCCACCCTACCTGCAGTCAGTCCATCTCCCCACATTCTGCGGTGGGGCTGCCTTTCCTGCATCCTAGGGCAGGGTCATGCCTGTGTATACAGCAGGATGCACAGCAATGCATGCAGCAGGCCTGATGCCTGCCCTCGCCAGTGAGTTGGGGGTTTGGTGAGGGTGGAACATCCCGACAGGACATGGGGCCGACCTCGGGGAGGATGTAGGAGTGAAGCATTTGGGATCGTCTGGAGGGAGCCCTCACCTGTCTGCACAGGTGGATTGAGGACACCCACCAAGGGTGGGCAGGCGGGGGAGCCCAGGGAGGGTCCTGGGTCAGCACTGAGGCTGGATGAGGGGTGTGGAGCTGGGGGTGATGGCGCTGGGGAGAAGGGGCTGATCGCCGGACAGTGAGGAGATGGACCATCCGAGACAGGGGTAAGCTGAAGACTGTGCCCCATGGGAGGACGGAGACCAGCAGGCGGCGCTGCAGGCGCGGGGATCAGGGCTGCCCCTGCTGTTTGGTGCCTGAGACCCACACCGCTGGAAACCACCCAGTGTCCAGCCAGACCCCAGCCGGGAAGAGAAGGGAAGCCCCGTCTACACTGCGGAAAACACCGGTGCGGGACGTTCGCCCTCCTCTTCACCTGGCGGGGAAACAAGCAAATTGAATTGGAGAGTGATGGGGCTAAGGTGGGAAATGTGGGTGCTGGGAGCCTGGAGAGGAAGGGTTCCTGAGGGGGTGAGACCACAGGGAGGAGAGGGACAGGGGATGGGCAGAGGGGCGGCGCGGGGCACGTCCATCCTCCCTCAGGCCGGTCCCCCCCACCCTGGAGCCTGGGTCTATAAACACAGGGGGCCCTGGAAGGAGGTTTTCTGTCTGGCTGGTTCACCGAGGCTGGATGTTTGTGGGGACATGGGCCAGTCTGGCGGTCCCGGTGAAGACATCGTTCTCTCTGGGGGAATGAGGTAGACACTCAGTCCCCAGTCTGTGGATGCTCTAGTCCTCTGGGTGTCATGTCTTCTCTTGGGAGTCACTGGGGCTTTAACCTCACTCCATGGGGTATGGAAGGGGAAGGATGGATTCGTCCTGGCCTAGCTGTGCCTGGGCTCTTGGGGAGGATCTCTCTGGCCCACAAATTCACAGGCTCAGTCACCCCTGCTCGACAACCCCCTCCAGGAACTCAGCACGAGGACCTGCCCTGTGAAACAGGGTGCCTGGGTCGGGGGGTTGGTGGGTCACTTCTCAGATGGCCACACTCAGGTCTTGGGGTGGGGGTGGGGTGGCCACTGTGTGTGGTTCCTTTCTGGGGCCTGAGATGACCCAGGGGTGGCAGGGTTGAGATGAGGTCACTGACCTGGGGGGAAGGTCACTGTGACAGGGACGTGTGGGATGGGGGTCCTGGGCCCTGGGTCCCCCCCCCGAGGAGAAGTGGGGGTCATGCCCAGAGGGGAGGCGGCCAGTGACGGTCCTGGGTGTCAACAGGCACAGCACCCCCCCAACAGTCCGGGTGTGGGTTTCTTGTGGGCCCGTCACAGAACACCAGATGGGGGGCGGGGGTTGGAACAGGGGACGCTTACTCTCAGGCCTGGAGCCCGAGATCACGGCTGGGGGCCAGCTCCTCTTGCGGGTTCTGGGGTCACTTGGTCCCAGGCCACTCCCAGCCCCACCTCTGTCTCTGCCATCACATTTCTTTCTCTCCTATGTGTCTGTGTCCAAATTCCCCCAAGAGGACCCCCACCCCTGAGGTCAGAGACCTCATTTCAACCTGGGCAGCTCTGCGGTGGCCCATCTGCACACAAAGTCCCATTCTGAGGTCCCAGGGAGTCCATCGTCCTGGGGCCTCTTGAGGTGACCAATCCTGGTGGTCGACACAGCTTGTGGGGGCATGTTGGAGCCTCATGGAGGAAGTGGTGTCCTGACTCAGGGAGGATGGATGGACAGGCAGAGGTGAGAGGGAAGCTGACGGGGCCGTCACCCCTGCCTTCTGGGGGGTGAGGAGTCTCTAGAGGGCCGGGCAGGAGGTGGAGGCCAGGACACAGAGGTCAGAGGTGGGCGGCCTGGTCTACGATGTGCGGGATCACATAACGGCCACCATAACCCAGCCCCAGCCCTAATGCTAACCCTCCAAACCACCAAAACCAAGCCAAATCTAACCAAGTCACACAAATACATCATAAAAAAGAAAACTACACCAGTATACCTTATAAATATGAATGCAAGAATCCTCCACAAAATTAGAGCAACATGAAACCAACGGAACATTAAATGGATGATGCCATAGCAAGTATCTCTACACCAGAAATGTCAGGTTGTTCAACATATTAAAACTAAGCAGGGACTTCCCTGGTGGTGCAGTGGTTAAGAATCCGCCTGTGAATGCAGGGGACAAGGGTTCAATCCCTGGTCCCGGAAGATCCCACATGCCGCAGAGCAACTAAGCCCATTCGCCACAACTACTGAGCCCGTGTGCCACAACTACTGAAGCTGTGCACCAAAACGAAGAGTAACCCCCTCTCACCACAACTGGAGAAAGCCCATGAGCAGCAACAAAGACCAACGCAGCCAAAACTAAATAAAATTTTTAAAAAACACAAAACTACACAATGTACTGAACAACTGTAAAGGTGTGAAGTAAAAACACATGATCATATCAATTATTGCAGAAGAAGTTATAATCAAAATCCAGTGCTATTTCATGACACAAACACTCAAGAAAGTAGGAATAAAAGGAAATTTGTTCAATATGAAAAAGAGTAGTACACAAAGCCACAGCAAACATCATGCTCAATGCTAAAAACTAAAAGATTTACTCCTGAAATCAAGAACAAGCCCAGTAAGCTGGCTTTCACCACTGTTAATAATGTACTGGAAGTTCTACCCAGAGTTTTGAGGAAAGAAAGAAAAGGCATCCATGTGTGAATGGAAAAATTAAAACTGTCTATTCATAGAACACAGATCACACCATCTTATATATAAAATTTCCTATAACAACAAAAAATTATTTGACTAGTCAATAATTCAGCGAAGTTATAGGAAAAAAATGTCAATTCACAAAAATCATATCTTATACGTATACACTAGCAATAAATAATCTGAAAAGAACTTATGAAAACAATTCCATTTAAAATAATGTCAACATTAATATTTAGGAATATATTTAATCAACATACATGACTTGCTTTTATGTATCTAAAGTTGTCTGTATGTTTGAAATTACTGGAAAGTAAATTACTTTTCAAAACACCATGTCAGGGCTTCCCTGGTGGCGCAGTGGTTGAGAATCCGCCTGCCGATGCAGGGAACACGGGTTCGTGACCCGGTCCGGGAAGATCCCACATGCCACGGAGCGGCTGGGCCCGTGAGCCATGGCCGCTGAGCCTGCGCGTCCGGAGCCTGTGCTCCGCAACGGGAGAGGCCACAACAGTGAGGCCCGCATACCACAAAAAAAAAAAAAACAAAAAAAAAACACCATGTCAAAACCATGCCAGAAAAGCAGAGAAAACATCACACTTCCATAATAGAGGCCAATCCTTACCCAGATCCAGGTCACCCAAAGTCCACATTTAATTTAGAAACTATATTAGGACTTCCCAATATAAAGGACTTCCCTTTCTTCCCTGTTGTGGATGACCTGGATGTGGTAGAAACAGTGGGATTTTGGAATTCCAATTTTCCACATCATTCCACCAAAAAACTATTAGAAACAATAAATGTAAAGATGCAAAATCAACACACAAAAATCAACTGCATTTCTAAACACTAATAATGAACCATCAGAAAGAGAGAAAAAAAACCCTATTTACAATTGCATCAGAAAGAACAAAATACCAAGGAATAAATTTAACCAAGGATGTGAAAGACCTGCACACTGAAAACTTTAAGACATTGATGAAGAAATTGAAGAAGACACAAATTAATGGAAAGATACCCCGTGGTCATGGAATGCAAGAATTACTGTTGTTAAAATGCGCATTCTACCCAAAACAATGTACACAGTGAATGCAAGCCCTCCTGAAATTCCAATGGTATTTTCCACAGAAATAGAGCAAATCCTCCTAATATTTGTGTGGAACCACAAAGGACCCCGAATAGCCAAAGCGACCCTGAGAAAGGAGAACAGGCTGGAGGCATCTCCCGCCTTAACTTCACAGTCTATTGAGAAGCTATAGTCACCAAAACAGTGCAGAATTGGCACAAAAACAGGCACAGGGACTAGAGGAACAGGACAGAAAGCCCAGAATTAAACTCACACGGGTGGGGTCCGTTAATTTATGACAAAGGGCCAAGGACACACCAAGGGGATGGACAGCCCCCACAATAAACAGTGCTGGGAAAACTGGACACCCCATAACTCATACCGGCTACACTGCACACCAAACCGGCTACACCGCACACTGCATACCGGCTACACTGCACACCAGCCTTCCACATCAAGCCCCTCTGGGTCTTCTGGAAACAGATCCCCCCACCCCCAGCAGTCAGTCACCCTCAGGAAGCTTCTCCTCACTTCTCAATTTTCCTCACCTTTTCCTCCCAGCGTCGTCTGGGTCGTCAGGAAACCCAGCTCCCGTCAGCGTGGACGCAGCCCCACTTTGTCCTGAAGCCGAAACCCCAGCAAGTCCTAAGGAGACTGAGTTCTTGTCAGCAGAGAAGCTGACCCCGTCGCCCCAGCCAGAGCCCCCATAGTGTCTGCGGAGGCACAACTCTCAGCTGCGCTCAGAGCTGAGCCGGCAGAGAACGCGCATGCGCTCTGGGTCAGAGAGGCGCGCTCAGCGCCACCATGTGGTCAGTGCGGGAAGTGCAGGCCGTGCCTCCCTCCCAGGTCACTGGAGACAGCACCCCCTGCTGGCAGAACTGCTGAATCCATTACATTGTGGAAATTCAAACTGAAATGGAGACAATATCCCATAACTTTTCTAAAAATAGTTAAAGAACAATGAATTGGAAACCATATGGAATGAAATAAATGCAGACGCAAACTTTACAACTTACACCAAATTCACTCAAAATTATTCATGGACAAATTTTAAATGCAAAACTATTCAAAATTATAGAAGAAAACATAAAAGAAAATTGACATGAGCTTGGGTTTGATCATATAGTTCACGAGCTTTGCGGTTTTAACACACAACACAAACAAGTGACCCAGAAAGAAAAAAAAGGGATTCTGTGGACTTTATAAACTTAAAGATTTCTACTGGGTGAAAAACCCCATTCAGAAAATTAAAAGAGGGACTTCCCTGGTGGCGCAGTGGCTAAGAATCCACCTGCCAATGCAGGGGACACAGGTTGGAGCCCTGGTGGGAGAAGATCCCACATGCTGTGGAGGAACTAAGGCTTTGCACAACAACTACTGAGCCTACACTCTAGAGCCCATGATCCGCAACAAGAGAAGCCACTGCAATGTGCAGCAACAAAGACCCAACACAGCCAAAAATAAATAAATAAAATAAATAAATTTATATTAAAAAAACCCCATAGCTCAAATTACCAGTGTCAGGAATGTAGAAGGTCATCACTACACTCCTCTCAGACATTAAAAGGATTATAAAGGAATATATACTTATAAATTGAAAAACTTACATGATGTGGACCAATTCTTTGAAAGATATAAATAAAAACTCAAAGGAAAATACATAAACTGAATAGTCCTATATCTATTAAAGAATTTAAATTCACAGTTGAGAACCTACAAACAACAACAAAAATGCCATCTGTGAATTCTGCCAAGCATTTAAAATAAAAATAGAATTAATTCTACAAATCTTTTCCAGAACATAAAAGAGGAAGAAACACTTCCTATCTCATTTTACGATACCAGCATGACTTTAACACCAAAACCAGAGAGCAATATTATTTTTTTTAAAAATCAATATCCCTCATAAACACAGACACAAAAATCCTCAACAAAGTATTAGCAAATTGAATTCAACAATGTATATAGGGCTTCCCTGGTGGCGCAGTGGTTGAGAGTCCGCCTGCCGATGCAGGGGACGCGGGTTCGTGCCCCGGTCCGGGAAGATCCCACATGCCGCGGAGCGGCTGGGCCCGTGAGCCATGGCCGCTGAGCCTGCGCGTCCGGAGCCTGTGCTCCACAACTGGAGAGGCCACAGCCACAGCAGTGAGAGGCCCGCGTAAGCAAACAAAAAAAAAAAAAAAAAAAAACAATGTATATAAAGGATAACACATCATGACCAACTCAGGTTTATCCCAGGAAGGCAAGGCTGCATCAACATTTGAAAATCAATCAATGCAATTCACCATATTAATAGACTGAAAAAGAAAAACCATATGATCATCTCAACTGACACAAAAAAACATGTGACAAAATTTAACATCCATTCCTGGGCAAACTAGGAATAAAAGGGATGGTATCACAGGAAAGGAAAATAAACAAGAAAAAGAAAAACAAACCCAAAACATGGCACCTGCCAGCTCCCATTCCTGGACAGAATTCCACCAGGCCTCTGCCCCTCAGACCAACGCTTTTAACTAGGGAATGAGTCTCCTTCACACCCAAGTCTGGGCACTGTTCAAAGGGCTGCCTCTGTGCTGGGCCCTGGGGCGCAGGAGTCTGAACGAGGGCCTGTAAGAACCGTTCCTCAGCTGGCTGGGCCCCAACGGTCTTCAGAACTAGATGCTGGGGGCTCTTCTCTCAGGAGCTGGTCTTAATAGTTGGGCTGCCGATGTGGGGTAGAACCCTCAGCTCCCCAGGGAGAGACTCCGGGTTTTGAGTTCCCTCCCGGTTGTGGGTCCCTGGGCCACAGGTGGGGTTAATGGGAAGATCGTGTCTCTGCCTTTCCTACCCCCTTCAGTGTGCCTTTCCTCTCATTTGCCCGATGGGAAAGGGTTGATCTGCCAGTTTTTAGGTTTTTTTCAGAAGAAACTTTTCCATGTACAGCTGTAGAGTCAGCGTGTCTGCAGGAGGAGGTGGGTTTAGGATTTTCTACACTGGAACCTTGAACCACATCCTAGATAACTCATGTTTCTTATCATTTTTGAGCCACAGACAGATCCCCAGATAATCTGATGAAAGCTCTGGGCCCTCTCACAGGAAAATACATACACACACATATGTAGGGTAGTTCACAAACAATCTCTGGAGGTTATGAAACCGTTGAAGGCCTTCCAGGGCCTTCCAGGAACCACAGGGACCAGCATGAAGCTCCATCCCAGGGACTCGGCGCTGCATTCCCCCCATGCCTTTTCACAGAACTACAACGCTCTAGGGCCTCCTTTCCACCCTTTAAAGCCCATGTCTCTTCCCACCTTCCCTAAACCTTCTAACAACCCCACCCTGAGCTGATCTGCCCCTCCGCAGAATCTTCATCTGCACAAGCCATGCGGTTCTAGGATTATCATAGACCCCCTGCTTTTCTTGTCCAGGACTTAATGTTGTCTCCAGAGGATAAACTTTGCACACACTAGGTTCTTAGTTTTGTAATCTCTCAGTATTGTTTGGTTTAAACCCCCAGGTATACCTCACAGAGGCTAGTTTTTGAATATCCCTTAACTGGCATTTCTCATGCACTGTAGAACATGGTCTTGAGCTTTGATTACTCTGGGAAAATGTTACTGGGGTTCGGCACAAAAATAGCCTTTGGGAGGAAGGTTAAAACAACTGGGTAGGGAATCACATCTCCTTTAACATATCAGAAGTAAACATTGCCTTTAACCAAAACACAGACTATTTTTTCTTGTATTTTTCCCTTCTTCACACTGATATACAAACTGAGGCACACAGATATTTGCTCCTAGTCCCATAACATATCTCTGAAGCCCAAACTGGATTGAAAGTGGACAGCAGTGGCCCTTTCAGTTTCTAAAATGCTAAGTAAAAACAATACAAAATGTCAAACACCAAGAAGCACATCGCAGCGTCTAGGTAATACCTTCCTCGATGTGTAAACGGAATTAAAGCCGAGGGGTCGTATCTGACCAAAGAGAAAGTACTCACCTAGGGCACATGGAGCCTGCAGGAGGGAAGGTTTACTAGCTCCGGGATGCAAAGCAGGAAGGAGGCAGGAGCGTTCCCCTGACAACAAAGAAAGAACTTTGGAGAAGCGTGCGATCACCCTGCTTCTCTCGGTTTGGGGACAAGAGCCCCAATCTCCTAAGTGCCTGAGGCTAGGGTAAACTCAAGGTGAAAATAAGAGCTGCCGCCCCCCACCCCCACCCCGCGGGAAGCTGACCGAGCTTTAGCATGAGGCTGAGCTATCTGCCAGGGTCCCATGAAGGCACAGACTGAGATTAGGGCTTCTAGGATGAGGCAGGTCTGGATTTGAGTCTCATTTCTACAACTTCTAACTTCTGACCCTAACCCTAACCACCCTGAATCCTCGTGCTTGCGATTCCGGAGTCGACGGGTTCTGTGACTGTGGGAAGAGGGCCGCTGGGAGGGGCCATGATGGAGGAGGCACTGAGGATGCTCCCAGCCGTGAACGGAGAAGACCCCCTCCTGCCACATTTGCCTCCAAGACAACCAGCTCTGTCACCGTGTTCCTTCCTCTCCTCATTGCTAACCTGCCAGCCACAGCCTGTCCTTCCTGCCTTCTGAGGTCTGAAACATACCCTCCCGAGGCCTGGAGCTGTGACGCCTGCAGGCCCCGGAGTGAGGGACAGGGACGGGGCAGGAGGGGTGGGAAGACGGTACCGATGCCCATGACCAGGGTACTCGGCTTCCACCATCCTGCAGGGAAGGCCAACCAGAGCTGTCCCCATGGGAGGACCAGCCTGACGTGGAGAAGACGGCCTGGTGTGTGAGCTGCCAAAACGTCCCTGGATGCCTGGCCCCGTGAGGCCAAGAAGGACTGACTCGCACAGATTTGCCCCCCAGGAAGGCGTTCAGATGCAGCGAATTATACACCCTGTTGGTTGCGAGATTCTATGGAGCATCGAGGCACATTGCAAGCTGGTCTCAGACCCCGCTTTGCCCTTTCCAGACCCTGACTTCTGTTCATCAACCCAAGATGGAACCCAGACTCAGTGCAACTTGTCTGCAGCCCTGCAGGTGGCTATGGCAACCAGTCCTACTCCACCAGCTGCCTGGCAACCAGCCCAAGCTCGCCCTTATCAGCAACCCCCTTCCTTCCGATCAGGACTCATGTGAGCCCTACTGAAGTTGGGAGAGCCCTCCCCGCCCCCAGCTCGGCGTGGTAAGACATGTCTTACGCCCCAGTTGACACTGGCTCACCTGCATTGCCTCCAAGGCTCAGGCACAACACGCTGAAACCCTGAAGCACTTACATTTCCAGGTAAGAGAGAAGCATGCCGCCACATGCTGTGGTTGGTTTTAAAGGCCATTGCTGCCAATAGAGCTTGTCAGAGGAGGCCCTGAACCCTGGGACCCGGTCCTGAAGAAGACCAGTGAGGCTGTAGCTGTCCTGCTGTCTGGTCACTCGCCAAGAGAGCCACCCCATCCTGCTCAGACCGAGAGCAGCTACAAGTTCAAGTCCCAATTTTCACCACGTGGTTCTTCCAGAGGAAGACACAAGGAAGAAGTAGAAAATTAGGTCAGGCTGGGAGACAGCAAGACATTCCAGCTAAGCACATCCAAGGTGCCACAAAGAGAACACAGGAAATAGCACAGAGGGAGAAACCTGTGAAAACCGAAAGAGCAGACCTGGAAGGAAGCCTGTTAGATGCTGGACAGAGACCTCAGCACCTACCCCTCTGGGAGGGACAAACTTGACAGCCCTTGGAACAGGAAAACTGCCTTCCATTCCATCTCACTATACAAGATTTACTCATTTTTCATTCAACAAATGTTTTGAGTAGGTACTATGTGTAGTACATTGAGTTTAGGCACTGTTATTAAATATATGTGTGTTACATGTAAGAGTAAATATATATATATGTGTACCGTTAAATATGTACATTGGTCATTTGTCATTATCAAACACATTTACACATTTTTGTGAGTTATTCTGTGAAATAAAATTCTTCACTAACTAACCCAAGTGCTTACAACACAGGAAAAACAATGCTCATAACAATGATATTAAGGCACAATAAGATGTAAATATTAATGGTACCTTAAGACTATCAAAGGAAGATATAACACCTTATATTTTAATGCATTATATGCATTACATATTAGTGTGCTCAGGCCACTATAACAAAATATCACAGACTGGCTCAAACAACAAATTTACTTTCTCTCAGTTCCGGAGGCTGGAAGTTCAAGATCACGGTGCCATCAGTGCTGGTTTCTGGTGAGACCTCCTTTCCTGGCTTGTAGATGGCTTCCTTCTTGCTGTGTCCTCACCTGGCCTGTCCTCTGTGTGGATGGGGAGAAAGACCTTTGGTGTCTCTTCCTCTTCTTATAAGAACACGAGTCCTATTGGAGTAGGGTCCTGCTCTTATGACCTTATTAACCTTAATTATCTCCCTAAAGACCCTATCTCCAAATACAGTGACATTGGGGATTAGCACTTCAACATATGAATTTGGGGGGACATGATTCAGTCCATAACACATAATACAAGGAAAGTCATAATCTATTCTATACAAAGCATACATGGGAAGGAAATTCATATCTATGATGTGCCATTTATAAGACAGGTTTAATTATGGCCAACTTATCCAAGGTGATAAAATTAGTAAAGCAGAGAATTAGTGATCAAATATTCATCTGATTCCAAAATCTTTGTTGTCTTCATTATACAAACTAGGATAGATTTATTGTAAAAACGGTGGCAATTCTTCTACGCCCTTTGCAACGTGACTTTGAAGCTCTTCTTTTCAGGAGGTAAAGACTATTCCCCCATCCCTTGAATCTGAGTCATTAAGACTTACTGTGGTCAATAGAATGTGGGAGAAGTGGTGATGTGCCAGTTTCCAACTTAGGGCCAAAAAACCTTGTGTACTTTTGCTCCATCTCAGAACAGTGTCATTGCCTTGTGAACAAGCCCAAGTAGCCTCTGGAGAATGGGAGACAGTGTGGAGGAGGGCTATGCTGAGGCCAGCTGAAGCCACCCTAGACCACCCTACAGCCAGCCAACCACAACATCCGAGAGCCAAGCCAAGACCTGAGGTCCATCTCTGACCCATAACTGACTGAAAACTCATGGTGGAGCAGGAGGACTCCTCTACAACACATACTTATTGTTTTAAAACACTGAGTTTGGGTGTGTGGGGGGGTTGTTATGCATCAGTAGCTAACTGATACACAGTCTATCTTTTGTTGAATTCTAATTCCCTAATATTGCTGCAGGGTTATAATATATGGTGCCTTTCCGTTAGCCAGTGTATATACATAATTATAGTTATAATGTATTGCATTCCCCAGCCTCTAAGCCTGTGAGACATGATTGTTAGGGCTGCTCACATAAGCACAGTATTTACCTATTGCCAGGATGGAGGGTCTCTAGAAAACAGAATCATCGATGGATACAACTTACTCTGACAATGCTTCCTGAAAGTCAGTGAAAATTTTAGTTGCCTTCTAAGTAACATGTTACAGTCCTAGAGCTCACATTCCAGGGCTTTCTCCTCCTCCAGGTCCACCATCAGAAAGTAGCCACAGTAAAGCAGAGACTAACATGACACAGCACTCAGCCCCAGAAAATGGAGGCCCATATACAGCAGTGGAACATCTGATATCATGGTCCTTTGTTGCATCCCTTTAGAAGTGGACAGTACAGACTTGGTGGGAGATAAGGACAATCATCCAGAATCTGAGCTGAGCTGTAGTTCTAGCTCTGCCCCCAGCAGCTCTGTGACCAAGGGCACCTCACTCTAACTTCTTTGAAGCTTAAAAATGAAATGGTTGAACTTTTCTAGGGACTTTTTCTATTTTAATGTGCTATAGTTTCTAAATTATTATTCTTTATTCTAAATTGTCTTTTAAAAATATTTAAAATTTCCACCAAACTTCCCTATTTCAAAAAGTTCTCTTTGTTGCCTCCTGTATTTTTCTCCTACAAATAAAAGGGTGAACATCTATGGGTTGCTTACAACAGACACCATTGCAAACTCTCCACAAGACCTATTTTCTTCAGTCCTCACAACAACCCCAGGAGATCAATACTATCATTATTGTTTCCATGTTATAGGTGAGGAAACTGAGGCTTAGAGAACAAAGTAATTTGTCCAAGTTCTCAAGACCACTAAGTTGCACAAATTTATTTTTAAACCAATTAGCATGACTCTAGACCCCAAAATTCACCACTGTGTTGTGCCACCCCCCCTCTCCATACTGCCCTCATTCAAGCCACCCCATCAACATGCAGGCTGTACCTTGGGCAATTATTTGTCTATTATTTTATAACGTAAGTAGAGGAAACAAGGAAAATGGAAAATTTCAGTAGAAAAGTCTCTTTCTTATATGGCTGGAAGAAGATATAGTAAGAAAAGATGATTAATGAGCAATGGGATAGCCAGTCCTCAAGCTCTAAAAACAATACCCAGGTAAAGATCCATATTTTTTGTTCATGACCTTTGCTTTATCAAATACTTATATACATTTAAACATCATTCTTAAGCACATTAGAAAAAATGATCTACTTATAACTCATCTGACAATGAATGCTTGGGGACAGAGAAAAATTGCACCCTGGCACCAGGCACAGTATCTGGTACATAGATCTCAGTGAGTGCTGGTTTGATGAATGATTCTTTAACAATGTTCTTCACCTGACAATAGGGAGACTGTGCATAACTACAGCTTCTGCAGCACTCTTGTTATTCCCAATCTTCAGGGCCTCTAGACCCGCAGCTAGCCTGGGAACTTTTCCACTTACGAAAAGAATTTACCAAACGTTGACCATTGTCACTGCCACCAGCCTGCTGCCAAGGCCAGAGTTCCCCCACACTTCTGTAGTTTCTTTTTTTTTTTAAATGGATTTTATTTATTTATTTATTTATTTATTTATTTATTTATTTATTTATTTATTGGCTGCGTTGGGTCTTTCGTTGCTGCGTGCCGGCTTTCTCTAGTTGCCGTGAGCCGGGGCTACTCTTTATTGCGGTGCGAGGGCTTCTCATTGCGGTGGCTTCTCTTGTTGCGGAGCTCGGGCTCTAGGCGCACGGGCTTCAGTAGTTGTGGTGAACGGGCTTAGTTGCTCTGCGGCATGTAGGATCTTCCTGGATCAGGGCTTGAACCCGTGTCCCCTGTATTGGCAGGCAGATTCTTAACCACTGCGCCACCAGGGAAGCCATCCCCCACACTTTTGGTTGATTGTCCCTGCATTTGGTTGCCATTGATAATTAAGATTTATGGAATTCCCATATTCACTCCTCATTCCTTCTTTTACTATTAAAAAAATCATTGGAAATTTTATAACTATAAGCCTTTGGGGTACACAATATATAAATAGGTATAGTTCCTGCCAAAGTGAATATTCTAAATCCTCAGTACAGAGTCCAGGACGGAAGCCAAGTTTTAGTCAGAACACTCAAGGCAGGTGTCCCATGTGAGTGAGGGTGGACAGTTTGCTACTGTATGAAAGTGCATGTCCTCCCACACAGTGGCTGCGGCGCAGCCCCAGACACTCCCCTCTCAAACTTGGCAGGACATCTGTTTGTGAAATCAAGGACAAAGATCAGGTCCACACAAGACGATGGTTCTCAGTGATTCTAAATTACACCAAATCGGGGTAATTATGAAGCCAAATTATTTTCCATTGTCTGAAGGGAGTTAGAGGGTTTGGAGAGAATAAGACAAGAAGGAAATTGGTTATTCCAAATGTTATTTTGCCGTTATTCCAAGAGTTTCATCTGGAGAACTTCACTCGTACAAAGCAAGAATAAGTGTTTCTCAATGAAGTTGTGAAGGCACTTGGAGAGGCGGGCGGCACCAGGTGCTGAGTTAAAACACCCTCATCCCCAATTATATGAATATGTTAGTTTTCTGCCAAATATTCATCTTCTTTTGGCCCTGGCCTGGGTGTAGAAGTGCTGAAATGCATCCCCATAAACCTTAGTTTCTATGCAGTGGGGATGTTGATCGTTCACTTTCCGCTTTATCCAAATGTATAAAATGAAAAGAGATGCCTGTCTTTCCCGTAACTCAACACTTGGTTGATTCAGCCTAGTTTCAGAATCAACTATGAACGTAACCAAAATGAAGAGATTTTGCTTTGCTAAGATTACAGTTTGAACTAATACAGAACCATATGCATTGAAATAAGAAAAGTACTCTCAGTTCTGGATCCAACGCTATCAGTCTCTTCCATTCTCTGGGTTTGTGATTTATACTCAGTAAAGACCTTATTATTTTTTGTGTGTGTGGTACGCGGGCCTCTCACTGTTGTGGCCCCTCCCGTTGCGGAGCACAGGCTCCAGACACGCAGGCTCAGCGGCCATGGCTCACGGGCCCAGCCGCTCTGCGGCATGTGGGATCTTCCCGGACCGGGGCATGAACCCGTGTCCCCTGCATCGGCAGGCGGACTCTCAACCACTGCGCCACCAGGGAAGCCCCAAGACCTTATATTTTGCATGTGTTTTCTTTCAAATGATAATATTACCCATACTTTTCAAAGATTTTTCCTTTAAAATGAATCACAAGTCTCAACTTTTCAAATTCAGATTTTACGATTTTATATTCAACATTTAAGAGCTCCAAAACATATTATGCTCTAGAAGCATACTCAGACATGCCTCTACCAGCCTCCATTCCCTAGCTGTTTTTAAATCGTTCTCTTTGCAATCTCCTCTTAGTCATCAGTGCTTTCCATTTTTAAATCATTGTTGAGAATTTCTAGCAATAAGTGAAATTCTCAGAGAAAAATTTACTTCTAGTGTAGGTTATCTATTGCTGTGTAACAAACCATCCCCCAATTTAGGGGTTTAAAACAAAAGGAGTCCTTTATTTGCTCATAGCCTTGCAACATGAGCAGGCATAGTGGGGACTCACCTTTGCTCTTCTGGCGTCAGAGTCCCTTGACTGGGCCTGTAGTGGCCGCTCCAGAAACAGCTCACTCCCGTGGCTGGCGGGTCAGCGCTGGCTGTTGGGGAGTCAGCGGGGCCATGGCAAGGGGCCTCACTTTTCCTTCACGTTGGCCTCTTCACGTAACCTCCAGAGCCTCCCTCCTCCCAGCATAACGACTTTCTCAAAAGGCAAGAAGCTGAAGCTGCAGGTATTCTTTAAATATTAACTCCAAAATTCCGAAACTCCCTTCTTCCATATTTTTATTGGTCAAAGCAGTCACAGACCCACCCCAGAATCCAGGACAGAGACATAAGCTCCCCATGAGAGAAGCACTGTGTGCCCATGGGGAAGAAAGGACTTTTTAAGGTTATTTTTGGACACTAGCTCCCTCTAGCCACAACAATCCAAGTCCTTCCCATACAAAAAACACACTAACCTCTCCCAAATCCCAGAAGTCTTGCCCTCATGAGGCGTGAACTCTAATTCCAGGACCTTGTGATCCAAATCTCAAGATAAATCTCTTCCTTTGTGGTTCCTTGGATGCAACTTCTTGGGTAGTTTATCTTAATTTGAAGACCTGAGAGCTAAGGAGACAAACTATCAATTTCCCAGTGTGAGAAAGGCAGAGGGTGTCTCATTCCAAAGGCGGCAGGGGGAGGGAGGAAGCACATAGTCCAGAGCCAACCTGAAATCCATCTGGACTCACAGCACCAGTTCCTTGATTAGGGCCCAGTGCTGCCGCCCAGGGGTGGTTCTCTGTCATTCTTGGCTCCATTCTCTGAATCATCCTTCCTTTCCCATAAGAAATGGCCCATGCTGTAGCTGAGAAATTTCTCAGCCTGCTTCCTGCTGATAGGAGCTTGAGAGCCCAGAGTCCCCTTTTTATTATAAACTGTATAAATTTTCCCTTTCAGTCCAAGATGATACAATTTCTTCAAAACATTTGTGCATTTCTTATGTATAAAATTAGACAAAAGTCACAACCACACTCCATGAGACAGAGGCTATGCCACATTTTTTTCTGAGAAAGGTGCTTTTTCTACCTTGAGCTCCATGTAAGACTGATATGGAAGAAAGACCTTGAGATTCTTAGAAGCCCGTTTGTCTAGCTGACAGCTGTACAGGCATGGCCTTGATATTCTTAGAACTGTTGTGCAGTGTAAAGGCACCACTTTAAGTCTCTTGTGTCTGATCTAAGGCTACTTTACTCTGAAGGTATGTTATGCTGGAGGTACTCTGGATTTTATCTCTTCCTTAAGGCCATTTATTACTTTCAGAATATCTTGCTATCTGGAGAGAGGCTGAGCATGAGAAATTGTTTTGTTTCCAACATGGTAAATCCTGGCTCATTTATATTTCTTCTAAACTCTGCTTGAAAGGTAAACAGTTGCCTCTGCCCATCTAGCGCTCCCTGTACTTTATTACAAACAGCTGAAAGGAGCCAGTCAGCATTTTCAAATTCCTCCTTAGTCAGATCCATGAGCTCATTCAGTATCTATTCTAACTTCCTTGTTGCTGAGGCCCACAATTTCAGCAGATGTTCCACCACCATATCGCATGGGTCTCCTTTTCCCATTCTTCTTATAAAAATGTTCCCTGTCCTTCAAGCTTTCACTAATAGTCTCTTTGGAAACTTTCAGTCCTCTGCCCACCACTCAGACCGAAAGCCACCTTTTTTAGTTTTCTGATACTTGAGCACCCCGTTTTTAGCTATCAAATTCTTCAATCAGAGTTGGAAAGCCGTTATGAGTATTAAGGAGTATTATGATGTGTTGTAGTAAAAGAGCCTAAAAATTGCAGAAAAAGCTGGAGAAGCAGGAATCTGAAGGGGAGTCGGAGGCCAGAGTGAAGTCACAAGCAGCCCTCCTGAAGGCTGCCAGGGCGGGTCACCAAAGGGAACAGGCAACGAGTCTAGTAAATGGTAAGCTTGGCCTCTGTGTCTGGCCTGACCATGTGCCTGGATCACTGGGGGAGAGCCAGACCAGCAGTCAGGATGAAGGCCTGACACCAAGGGAGAGACAAGGCCAGGACGACCTTCAGAACAGCCCCTGCCTACTTCTCAATCCCATGCAACTTTCTCCTTTAGCCAACTCTGACCTGGAGTCACACAGTAAAGGGGGTTCTGCAAAACACAGTTCCAATTTAGCCCAGTTGATGTAGTACAAAACCACCACACTTCACTTTTAAAACCAAGGAGACCTGGATCTATGTCAAAGTTTCAAAATGTTCTCTGGACTATTCTGCGTATCAAAAGCGTTCACAGTAGTAACCAGTTTGTTTCTGTTTTTTCACGTCTGAAATGACGTGATCCTTGGGAAAAAAGCCATCTTGGCCAGCAGATGAGAAACACAAACTCTCTCAAATGTGCTGAAATTTGTGTAGAAAGTTCCTTCTTGAAATTTTGTCACTGCCATAAACTAAGCAAGACAACATTTTCATATGATGATCTTAGGCCAGCTTATGCTTTTGTGGTCCTGTTTTTATATTATACAGCAATCTTACCAAAGGAAATTACAGTGAAGTGAGGTGACAGAGAGGAATGGTGCTAGTTATATTTTCATTATTCTTAAATGCAGGTTGGATCACAACACTTTCTCACCAGAAGTCTTTCAGTGACCACCCTCGCTTTCTGAGCTCTGTCCAGCCTTGACCTTCAGCCGCAGGTGTACAGCTCAGAACTGCTGGGCTCTCTTTGTGATCCAGGTCCCATGCTCTGTCCATGCTCCTTCCCCTTCCTGGTGCCCCTTCCCATCCTCTGCAACAACCCCACCCTGTTTATTCAATGCACCTTCTTTCTGCTTGGAAGTTTCCTACTCCTCATTCCAGATCCTGCTCCACATCACTTCCAGGAAGCTTTCCTGGATCCCACAAGCCCTGTCTGGTCTGATTTACCCATATCTATTTTATGGTGCATGTTACATTCCAGTAGAGAGCAGACTCTGTCTGACTCAGACCTAGCTAATGAGTGCCAGGGGGCAGATATAGGTCTTATTCTTCATTACAAGTTCAGCCAGAGGACAAGACTGGCACACAGATCTTCATAAATATTGGTCAAGTATGAATGTTCTGATACGTGGGTAGTGGGAAGGACAGATAAATAAATAAAAAAGAAAATCCATGTGTAAATGAGTAAGCATTTCCTCTGAGCCTTGCCCTGTGCCCTAACTGCCAAAAACACCAGCCAGAATTAATGTGAAACCCTGAGATGACCACCAGAGCTTGGTTAAGGAGCAGGAGGGCTCCATGACTACCCAGCTTCCCTGAGCAGCAGTTCCTGGGAAATCAGGAGGGGCTGACAGGCAGACAGTGACAATCTAATGACAAAACCCACAATTCTACCAGAAAGACAAATGTGTAAGTGTTTCCTTCCCACCCTGGATTACTTCTGTGCCATACAATAAATGTACTGCAATTGTCATCCATGGGGACTGAGCTGTTTCTTCCACACGGCTGGCCCCAGGGAGAGCTGCATTTCCTTAAATACACCCGTGAGAAGATGGGGCCTGTAGAATCTGACTCAGACGTGACTATCTACTGTACCCCTAGTCCCAGCCATGTACCCACGTGCACACTCACACCCAAACACGCCCACACAGCGTGGTCCTCTCCCTACATCCACCGGGTCAAAAACTGGCAAACCAGAGGACGAAACCCAGAAAGTTCTGATGCAGACAGAACTCCTAAGATCTTAAAGCCATATGGGAAACTATGAGTCAAGGCAAATCCCACTCCTCACTATTGATTTTTAAAATTTATTGTAAATGCAACCTACTATCACTGTGAGGAAAAAAACCATTTAAAACCTGTATGAAATCAATAGAAAACTTATTTCATTACCTGCCTCCATAAACGATTATTCCCTGGTGTCCACCATTGCTGTGTGGCATCTTTCACCACACCCCATCTGTGTATTACATACACATAGATGTGTGTCTTGAGTGCAAACATAAGCAAATTGTATATACTGCTATGCAGCTTGCTCTTTCCGAATGTTACAGATTTACAGAATTCTTTTATTTTCATTCCCTTCCTTCATACCCTCTTCAGCATAGTCATACACTCACACAGACACACACAGACACACACACACATGCATATGTTTAGTTTTTCCATTGCGTGCTTTACCAATTTGGTGTTTTCTACATCTTGCTTTTCTGACACCACAATATCAGGAAATATCAACTAGTTTAGCTGTAGTTCATTCTTTTTAACAGCTGGATTATTCCATTCCAAAATGCCATAAATATTCTGTGGTGTGGACACACCATAATTTTAAAAATCATTTCTCACTTGGTGTATGTTAATTTTCTGTTTGTTGTTACTGCAACCAATGCTGCAATCGATACCTTAGTTGTTAGGCTGTTTTCTCAAAATGATGTAACAATTCTAATTTCCTCCAGCAACACATGTGACTGTCCTTTCCACATACTCCCAACAGGAATAGTAGTTATGACCATTTTTATTTTCACCAATCCAATTATGCCTTTATTTTCCACTTCCCTGACTGAGGCTGAACCAAACCTTTTATATATTTACTGATTTCTTAGGTCTACTCCTCTGCGATTGGCCTGTTCACAATCTTTGACCTCCTTCTTATTACATTGTCTGTCTTTTTTTGTGTGTGTGTGTGTGGTACACGGTCCCCCCACTGTTGTGGCCTCTCCCATTGCAGAGCACAGGCTCCGGACGCACAGGCTCAGTGGCCATGGCTCACGGGCCCAGCTGCTCTGTGGCATGTGGGATCTTACTGGACCGGGGCACAAACCCCCGTCCCCTGCATCGGCAGGCGGACTCTCAACCACTGCGCCACCAGGGAAGCCCCGTTGTTTGTCTTTTTATTACCAGCTTGTAAGATACTTTTATATATTTGTTCATCCAACGTACTTATTAAATACATACTAGAGCAGGCACTCTTCCAGGCACTGAAGAAAGAGACAAAAACCCCTGCCTGTACGTGGCTTCCACTTGGATGTGGGAAGACAGACAGACAGATGGTCAGCAAATTACCTCATGTCTGATGGAGTCGTGCTGCAGGAAAGGCAAGGCCAGAAGAGAGTTGGGAAATGCCCAAGGCAGTCTCTACCTGACTTAGGCTTTAAAAAATTTTTTATCTGAAATTATAATTTGTCATTTTACTTTATGGGATCTTTTTCCTTACAAATTTTAAAGAAGGCAGATGCTTTTTAAATGTATTTATACCTTCCAGGTTTCTTAAGTTGATTAAAAAAAGCTAGCAAAGTAATTTCACACTTACCGTTTTCTTGATTACTCCCAGATATTTATTATTCCATGTAAATTTTATCATTATTTTATGCAATTCAAAAAAATTGGGATTTTAATTGGAATTACATTAAAGTTATTTATTAGTTTGGGGGGTCACTGATAAGCTCACATTGTCTTCATATCTAAAAACACAGCAAATATTTTTATGTTTTCATATCTTGCTTTATCCTTCAAAAAGATTTTATTTTCTTCATATAGCATCTATAGTTTAGTATTAAATTTAATTCCTAATCATTTCCTCATTTTTCATACTATGAATTGGAATTCTTTTTCCTATCTCAATTCATTACTTATTTTTGCTGGTTAACCAAAAAAAAAAAAAAGTGTTTCATATTTATTTTTTATCCATTCACCTCACCAAAATTCCATAATAATTATGTAAGTTTTTATTACTGAATTTTCTATGTATAAAATATCAGCAAAAGCAAACTACTGATATTTTATCTCTTCTAATACTTTACTATCTTCTCTTATCCCATTAACTAGGCCTATGGAAACAGCATGGGAATATAATGAAGACAGTTGGCATCTTGTTCCCAAATGAGAAGTTGCAATTATTGTGCAAAGAGAAAGGTATGTTGGTGGAACCAAGACACAGATTGTAAAGCTGTCTCTTAAGCCACACATGTAACTTCAGCTCACATTTCATTGGCCAAAGCATGTCATGTGGCCAAGCCGGACTTTAGTAGATGGGAAATACATCCCTCTCTTAGAGAAGAGTGACTAGGGGGTACTGTAGAAAGGGTCCTTTTGCGGGGGTGGGGCAGAAAATATTTTGAACAGTAATACAATCTACCACAATAGTCTATATCAGATAGCAAACTACAGCTGTAGCCAAATTCTATTTTTGCATGGCCTGTGAGCTAAAACTGGTTCTTATATTTTTTAATTGTTGGAAAGTGTTTAAAAAAAAAGAAAAAAGAGAAAAAAAGGATCGTTCACAAAACATGAAAATTATATAAAATTCAAATGTTTGTGTCTATAAATAAAGTTTTATTTGAACACAGCCATGCTCATTCCTTTGTGTCTCCTGTGGCTGCGTTCACATCACAACAGTAGCTGAGGTGAGCAGTTATGACCTACTTCAAAGTTACCAGCTGCTCCCTTCTGGGCCCTTCATTCAGGTCCTTCTCTCCACACCTGTTCAGCCTCCTTCCCAGGCACCTCCTGTGAAAACCATATTATGTCCCCTGAAGTCCACTTCTCTCAGGACATAAGTAATGACATCAAACTGCAAACATTCCCATGGGGCATGCCACAACACCCATCATGGCTTGGAAGTAATGTGCCATTGCTTTAAGACCCTAGACACCATCTTATTACCACAGGGATCTGAGGTTGTCCAGTAACTACACACATATGTAAAGAACATGCACACCTGCACGGAAAGAAGGTCCCATTGCCGAGTCAACACCACCAGCTACAGAGCTGGAACTCCAGAGATGTGGGGTTCAGTACCTCCAGACAACAATCCACAAACAGATTTTGTCACCTGAGTTTACTCCATTGAACGTTAAAACATAAATGCTTCTTTGCTTGGTACCTTCAAATAAAAAAATCATCTGCCAGTGGTATGTGGAATTTCCATCCAAGTGTAGATCTTTGTGGCTGGCTGGGAACCTCTTTGTTTCCAGCTTAAGGAGTGCCTGACTAATCAAAGATTAGTCAGAGATTTTGCAGAGGCTGGAGCACACGTGCCAACTTTATTATGGACATTCAGCAAAAGAAATACTTTGACACTAAAATTGATTACGTTGACAAATGTGCAGTACATCTCTTGCACAGAAACATAGAAAAGTGACAAAGTGTGATGTATACTGATATCTCAGGAACTAGAAAAACGTTAGAGCTGCCAGCAGGGTGAATTGAAACTGGTTACTGGATAATTCAAACAAAAACACCCACAGGTGAGAGGGGGTGAGATGAGGAGGCCACAGCACCTGCCCTTAAGGAGCTTATAACGGAGTCAAGAAAACTTCGGGCAAATCATCACAACACAGGGAGGTAAGCGCTGTGTCCCATGTGGCCGGGTTGCTCCCCTCCCTCCGGAAGGAAGGAGGTGGCCACATGGAAGCTTGCACAGGAGCAAGGAGAAGGTGGGAAGAGAGCATTTCAGGGTGGGTGGAGCTGGGTCACTGTGCCAGCCCCAGGCCCCGGAAACTGTAGAGGGAAGAGAAGCCACACCACAAAGGGCATTTCCATGGAGAAAAGCAGCTTTCATGCTATGGATCAGTAGTCTTGGAGCATTTTTGCTCACGTGCCCACTGAAAGGATTTTGAAATCCTATATCCCCATGTGCACTTCTCATGGGACATCAAACATTTTTCATCATGTGCCTAAGTAACCGCAAAAGGTATCATTCCTGGCATATTGTACACATTGACATTTAAAAACCATTACATCACATATCCAGGAATGTCTAAATACTATACAATTTGATATTTACCCTGTGATCCCTTTTCAAAAATACATGAAAAATGTGTCCCTAAAGGTAATACATTTTACATCAATTTTTTTTTTCTTCGCACTTATTGAGGGTAACTTTTTTTTCCTTTGGGAAGCACTTCATCAGATCCCTTGCTTATTTAATAAGAAGCCCAGGCCTGGGAGGAGCATGAGGATGAGACAGGTGGGGGTTAAGCTACTCTGCAGCCATAGTTCTCAAAGCTTCAGGACATCAGGACCAACTGGAGGGATTGTGAGACTCGGGGGGCCGGATCCCTGCATCCCTGACACGTTTCCAGGTCATGCTCGTCTGAAGACCAGCTTTAGGAACCACTGCTTGACAAAACCAAACAAAGGGGGGTTTTCTTGGGCAGATTTTTTTTTTTTTGGTTGTTCAAGGAGATTTTCTGTTTTTCTCTGACCCACCAAGAATAAAAGGAATTTGGGGAGGCCAAGGATCCAAGCTGCAAAGAACATAACATAAAGAATTCTACTCTGAGGGCTCAGCCCTGCACCAAGGTGGTGTCAGGCAGGTGAAGGAGAGACAAAGGGGTCTTTTGGGTAAAGGGGACCAGCCCTAGAACAGAAACTCCACAAAGGTGGCCACTATGTTTGTTAACTGCAAACTGTCGGCACCCACAACGTTGCTGGTCACACAGGAAGCTCTCAACAAATGAGTGAATAAATAGTGCAGCCTGGCTGATGAGCTGAGCTTTCCTGCTTCCATTCTGCTCTTCCCAAGCCTTGCGTCCCACACAGGAGCCTTGCACTGTGGGGTGAGGACCCTCTGCCCGCCCTCTGCTCCCAGCAGTGCAGGAGAGTTCGTCTCGAGATGGACTGAGGCAAAGGTGAGATGCTGGAGGCAGCAGCTCAGAGCAAGTGCAGGCTGGCAGCAACCTTGGGAACACTGGTTACGAAATCCCAGCAGGAACTGGGGAAGGAGCCAGACTTCTGACAGTATCGCAGAATGGTAGCTGAAGTAATTTATTTGTATATTTAATATTATTTAATATTTTATATTTGGACCTCCAATCAAACATGTTTTAGGTATGAAAGATAGCTCATGGCCTAACAGAATGACACTGGAAGAGTATTTCACCTCCCTGGGCCTTGGTTTCCTTAACTGCAAATCAAAGTTTCTAAACCAAAGGACCTCTGGGTCCCCTTCCAGCTCTGAGGTCTGGGATGTGTGAGAGGTTTTTCATTAAGAGCAACAGTGATTGGCCCTGGGCATGTGGACTTGCTCTGAAGCAAAGCCAGATGCCTACTTTTTCCTTTTCAGGGGAAGATCCAAAACCAAAAGTGATTGACAGCATGCCCAAGCCAGAACCAGGCATTTACTAATTGGGGAGCCATATTGTTCTTCCATATAAAGTAACACAGGTAGGTTGTGCTTTCTGATAGGAATAATCTCTCCCTGGTGAAGACAGGTAGTGCTAAGAGAAGCATTTTAGACAATTTGGCTAAGGGCAAAAGGAGCACCCTGGGATGCCGTGTAATTTAAGCATGAACACTCTCCAAACATCCTCTAAGAGCAGAAACTGCCCTTGCCCTAGCTGCAGACCACTCAGGCATCATCCGTGATGTTGAGCTAAAGGATCAAAGAGCATTCTTGTTACAGAACCGCCTGCTGCTGTGTGATGAAGGCGAGACACAGACACACTGAGCTTCGCTGAGTGAAAGGGGGCACTGAGAAAAGACAAGTGAGCCCTGGACATGGGCTGAGATGCAGGTGCAGTGCTGGGAGGCTGGGCCGGTGTGGCCGGGGGCACGCACCTGACTGCTCTGCAGCCTCCTCCCGAGTCGGCTTCTTTTGGACATGTGTGTCTGTGAAGGAAAGCTTCCGTGTGACCCCTCCCCACCCCCCTCCCATCCCTGGGCCCTGAGACCCAGTAGTAGATCGGGGAGGGGGAGGGAGGGGGATGGGCCCCCTCACAGCTCCTCCTGTGGGGTGACTCTAGGGGGCAGTCACCACATCCTCCGCTCTCCCCTCAGACCCAGGGCTGCAAACGCACAAGCAGGCATGAGTGTCCCCAGGGCCTGTGCTTCCCCGCGGTTCCCTACATGCTCTGTAAACAGTCCTTTCACTCAGCTCTTCTCAAATAGCCCATTTGATGGAGCCTCCATTCCAGGACCACAACAGTTTCCCTGTCTAACGGAAGCTCCGTAATCTGGGAGGGATGTGGGAATACCAGAAAAGTTCAAGAAGAGGAGAGAATAAGTGGTTACTGGGATGAAGTGAGAGGTGGGACAGTGGAGGGTTCCCTGCAGAAAAGAAGGTGGGGAGACAGCCATCAGGCCTGGGCCCCTTGAAGACTGAGCCAGGGGGCAAGATGAGATGCAGATAAACATCCACTTTGCCTTGGGCAAGTCAGCCTCTCTGGGGTCAGTTTCATCACCTAGGAAACAAGGAGGGCTCTAACTGGATTCCTGGGTGCCCATGCCACTGCAGCTATGACCTACTTGCACTTTACTCTGTGAAGTCCCCCACCCTGAGGGCAGTGCCCTGCACCCAGAGGGGCTCAGGAGCCAATTTCAAAAATAGCCACCACCACTACATCTCCCTCCCTAAATCAATCAACGTGATCCTTCTAAGACTCTTCAGCTTCAGGGTGTGACTGGTACCCCCCCCCCAACCCCCCCACACACCAGTCAAAGAACAGGATGCGACAAACAAAGGCCAGTCATTGAAGGATTTGCTATGCGAGGCACTTTTTATTCTTGCTACTCATGTTGTCAAAATTCTTACCTACTTTTAATATGCTCCTCTAAATAAAAAATCAAATTCCTTTAGATGGCATACAAGGTTTTTCATGCTCCAAATATTTTCCTGCATAATTAGAGGGAGATGAGCCAAAAAAGAGAAAAATGAAAGAACTAAAATGGCAAACCTAAACTAAGGGCCTAGCAAACCCTCCCTGAAATCTCTCTTCACTCCTACATGGAGCCGCCCAAGCCTGTACACGGAGGGGACCCCCTCAGACTTGCCTTCTCCAACACCACTCCCCTCTGCCAACCTGCCTGGGGCCTGCTCCCTGACCTGCCACCAGCTTTCCCAACTAGCTAATCAGATCTTTGGCAAAGGTTCTGGAAACAGCAGGTCTGAGGGTTGAGGACAGGTGTCTCTTCTTTCCTAGGTGGCTTTCTGGGGGCACTGCCCAGCTTTTACATACTGTTCAACCGCGTGGCCCTGGTGGGAAAGAGGCCCGCAGAACAGCCTCGTGTGGGGCCCAGGGCCGTTGTGGGGCTCAGGACTGTTCCAAACGCTCCGAGGCCTAGAATGACCCGGGTGCCGGCAGCGCCCAAGAGAACATGCTTCACCTCAGGGACAGGCCAGAGGAAAGACAGTTTATAAAAATGTGTTTCCCCGCCTGGGAAATCAGACTCAGACCTCTGTCCTCGGTCCTCTCCAGACCACTCACGTGGGGACAGGACGTCATTCAGCTCAGGGCTGGAGCTGCTATTTTCAGAAATGGCCACTGGTTTCGACTCAGCCCCAAGCCCCAGGTCCACCCTGACTTGGCCCCAGGCCACATTTAAATACTCACATCAATGTGACTGATACCAACAGGAGTCCTCCGCTGCACGCATTGGCAAACAGAAAGCCAACAATGTTGTACCCTTAAACTGAACAATTTTGCTGTGAATGATGGAGCTCTGGATGGTGGATTCTGTGAGGCTTAATGACAGAGGAGAATCGGCAGCACACGAGGTTTTCTTCTTGTGGCAGCCCATGCTCCGCGGGGCCTTGGGCACACAGCCCCTGTCTCACTGTTTGGCCTTGTGAAACACGGATGATGGGCTTATTCCCCTCTTCTTAAAGAGATTAATGAGCTAAATGTTTGCAAGATGCCTTGAGTAGTTTGCTGAAAATTTTAAAACAAATTCTTCTAAAACCATTTCCTCAAAATCCAATTTTATTGAATTCCTTGGTTGAAAACTAACTCTAAAATGATGTTAAAAAGGAGCAAGGTCACAGGGTCTGCTGTCTGCCATAAACCTTGTCATGAACATTGGAAGCAGCCTTGCCCAGCTGAGCCCATGGAAATTGTGTCTTAATCCAACCGCTTCTTTTCATTTCTCTGATTTCGCATTACCAGAAATATGCAGTGCGTTTCGAATGACATTTATTCAAGGTTATGACAACAAACAACTGTCTCTCCAGTGATGCATTTGTTCTGTGCGTCCCAGCCCAAGGCCCTTCTCTTGCTTTTCTTTCAAACCTCATTCGTTCTCAGTCATCTTGGCCTGAAAGTTCCTGCTTCAGAGCTGAAAGTAAGTACATTTTCTACTAATTTCTCAGGTTCTTAAGTGCTTTGGGATCATAAATAGAACACTTAGGGAAAAATCTTGAGAAAAGATTCTATTCAGAATTCCTAATAGCTCATCTTTTAAATTGTGGTCTTTCACCTTCCTGTGGGAGTACATTATTTTCTAATTAAACTGTAACAACAAAATCTCTTACTTGTATGTCTAACTAAAGCAAATTTCCTTCCTGATGCATTTCTTAACTTCTCTACAGTTTTAGTCTCTAAATCATCATCAAGCTCTATTCAGTACTGCAAGCAGGTTTTTCCTAATGGGATTAGGAGCGGAAAAAGTCATGTTTCTTTTACCTCCTGAGAGTCACCCTTTTACCTGATTAACCTTCTGTTTCCATTCTGGCACTGGTGCATAAGCATCTCGGCCATCGACATATACATGTGGACTTTCTGTGGTTCTGGGGCAATTAACACTCTGCCTTTCTCATCTACGAGTGCAATAGTCCTCTGCCTTCCTTGGCAAAAATACCGGGTGTAGGATAAATGAAAATTAAAAGCAGATTCCTGATCACATACTCCTCCAAAGTGGTTGTCACTTGGAAAGCCATGCAGTCACTGCAGACCTGAGACATTCACTCTTTGCTTGGTTGGCTCTGTCACAGGGGATATGTATTCCCCAAAACGGAGGGCTCAGTCTTTTCACAAAAGCAGCTATTCTTCCTATTTTTATTTCCCTAAGCTGCCTTGAGATGATCCTACCACTCATCTTCCTCCCAAACACATACACTTACACACATATATACATGTACACACACATACACCCATGCATATACCTGTACGTACATACATGCATGCGCACACGTGCAAAGCCAGGGGGGAAAGAACTGAAAGAGTGATGAGAGGCCGACGCTGAGAGCAGAGCCTTGAGCAGGATTGGGAGGGGCAGGCGTGCAAAGGGCTGGTCATGAGCCTCACTGGTTCACGCACTGACCGGGAAGGCCCATGCACACTGAGGCACCAGGCCTGCGACCGCGAAGCCGCTGTGGCTGAGACAGCAGGTCACACTCAGTCCTCGAGAAGAGCCCCCATGGGGCTGTGGGAGCCCAGAGAAGGGGGCCCCCAGCAGACAGGGTAGGACACCCCCCGGCGAGTGGAGGGGACACCATGGAGCACCTTGGCTTTTCAGTGGCCCGGATTTCGTGGGGGGGGGAGGTGTGGGTGTCCCCCTCCAGCACCATCATCCTCTCACTCCTCAAGGCAACCTCAGGCAGCTCATTGTAAAAAGAAAAGCCAACCTACCTTCACCTCATTCGTTTTCCAGGCATGTTTCCCACCTGAATACTTAATGGGCAATTAACCTCAGGTGATATCCGTCTTCCTTGTGTAAAAACGCTGGCAGGTCTGTGCTGGGGGGTGGCATCTGGGGCCAGGATGTAAGGACAGGTGGCAGGAGCACAGGTGGGGCAGCTTAGGGAAGGCAGCCCAGAGAAGAGGGGTCCAGCAGGGAGTGCTCTGGGGGGATGAGGCCCAGGTGGCCCTGAGGCTCTGAGAGCTGAGAGACAAGAAGGTGTGTAAAGGGCGTGAGTGTCATCTCAAGAAGTCTGGCTGATATTAAAATGATACAAAAATTCAGAAGAAGGTTTACACTCAGGGCTCCACATGCACTTGCCAACGTGCCAGTGATGCGTGTGGGGCCTTGGAGCAAGACAGACTCAGCAGCTCAGTGACCTTGAGAAAGTCCCTTTCTGAGCCTTAGTTTTCTTATTTATGAAACGGGTGGGAGAGCAGGGAACAGGAATAGAATGTACCCCTCATATTTAACTGGAGCATTGAAGAACAGCTCTCACCTCGCACCGTCTCTGACCTTTAACATGGAGACCATTGTAAGAGAAGCCAGGGCAAAATCAGACTGCTTTTAAAGTACAAATTTTAAGGATGTGCTGGTGTATCGGGGAGTTTGCTCTTTTAAAATGCTAAAGATATATTTTGGGCCCTGCGCAGGAGACAATGAATCCTCTACAGCTTTAGGTAAAGCCATAAAGCTACAGAAATCAAGGCAAAAGAATAGACAAAGATCAATGGAAGAGAATAGAGAGCCCAGAAACAGACCCATACAAATGTAGCCAACTGATTTCAATAAGTGTGTGAGAGCAATGCAAGGGGAAAAGGATAGACTTTTCAACAGATAATGCTGGGAGAAAATACATGCAAAATACATATTGGAAATGACTTTTTTTCCAAAATATTCAAAGAAATATTAAACTCAACAATAAGAAAACAAACAATTTTAAAATGAACAACAGATATGAATAGATGTCTCACCAAAGGAGATCTACAGATGGTAAATAAACATAAAAATAATACTTATCATTTATCATTAGAGAATGAAAATTAAAATGACCATGAGATACCACTAAATACTTATTAGAATGGCTAAAATCCAAAATGCTGACAATACCAAATGATGGTGAAGATGTGGAGCAACAGGAGCTCTCATTTCTTGCTCGTGGGAATGCAAAATGGTACAGTCACCTTGGAAGACAGTGTGGTGGTTTAATACAAAACTAAACAGACTCTTACCATATGCTCCAACAATTGTGCTCCTTGATATTTACCTGAGTTGAAAACTTATGTTCATCACAAAAATCTGCACATGGATGTTTATAGCAGCTTTATTCATAATTGCCAAAACTTGGAAACAACCAAGAAGTCCTTCAACTATCTTTTAGCTAGAAAGCCTAAAAAAGACAGGGGTGAAACTTAAATGCATATTACGAAGTGACACAACCAGTCTGGCCATGTGCTGTGTGATTACCATTATATGACATTCTGGGAAAAGGAAAACTATTAGACAGTAAATAGATAAGATATTACCAGTGGTTTGGGAAGGGACTGAGGTTGAATAGATGTAGTACAAGGGGATTTTTAGGGTGGTGATACTATTCTGTATGATACTGTAATAGTGAATATATGACACCATGCATTTGTCAAAACTTATAGAAATTTACAGCATAAAGTGCAAAACTTATGTTTTCAAAATTTAAAAAAAATTATTTAGGAGGTTAGAATGTCTCAGGATGGAAGCAACCAAAGAACCTGATTGTATCATAAATACATGAAAGAACCTCAATGCATGGGGTGGGGGAAAGGTGCTGACATGAGTGACTTTGAAAATGAGTAGAGACTGTAAGACAAAGGCAATCTGCTCTCTAGCTGATACAGTTCACCACAGGGATGTTGCCTAACAATTCCGAAACCATTGGAAGTGTGCATTTGGACCCAGCAATTAAGTGATGCCCTGCACGCGGCAGGAGCTGGGTTCCTCACAGTTGGGCCAGGAGGTTACAGGTAAGCAAGGAGAGGAGGTCAGAAGGCTCCACGTGGCAACAGACTGGAGTTGGAAACTTCAGGATGAGCTCATACTTAGCTTCATGTAGATACAGAGGGAGAGAGAAGTATTTGTAGATGTGTGTACACACATGGCTTAGTGTATACACGTGTCTCCTTACTCTGTTAGTGTAAAAGGGCTCAGGAGCAGCAGCACCCCAGAAACAACATACACATTAGCCCTCAGATCTTGGTTTTTAACATCATTCTCCAATAAAAGGAGTCAGTGATCCTGGGAACAATGACTGATTTCATGATGATAGCACAAAATAACAAGATGAGCCTGGAGGGCTCCCCTGGTGGCGCAGTGGTTGAGAGTCCACCTGCCGATGCAGGGGACACGGGTTCGTGCTCTGGTCCGGGAAGATCCCACATGCTGCAGACCGGCTGGGCCCGTGAGCCGTGGCCGCTGAGCCTGCGCGTCTGGAGCCTGTGCTCCGCAACGGGAGAGGCCACAACAGTGAGAGGCCCACGTACCGAAAAAAATTTTAAAAAAAAAGATGAGCCTGGAACATCTTGCAGTGCAGAAGGTAAATAATTGTTCCAAAAAATCACAGTGGTGAGGGTATGTTCAAAGGGTATGTGCCAAATGCAAGAGCTCCCAACAGACAAAGTTGGAACAATTTAAGCAACAAAATAAATAAAATAATATTGGATTATAACCTAAAGTATAAAATAAATATCCATGTATCCAAACTGATACCAGTGATTGAACAAATCATAAATGGAAGACAGTAGACAAATCTCCCATGCAGATTCCCAAATAATTTATGTGGGTCTTCCACTCACAGGAGGCAGGCACAGCTCTCCACTCCTGGGGTGTGGGCTGTGCATACTGACCTCTTTTCAAAGAGGTCATGCGGCAGGTGGGCAAGGGAGAAGTTAGACAGACACGACCTCGGCCAGGTGATGCCGGAAAAGTCGTGTTGACAATACGTCCCTTGATGTGACATATGAGGATATTACTTTCCTTCGTGTGGTCTTCCTCCCCCCCAAAGTTCGTAACCCCAGTCTGAGCATGAGAAAAACACCAGACAAATACAAACTGTAGGACATTCTACAAAATGCCTGACCTGTACTCAAAACTGTCAAAGTCATCAAAAACAGAGAAAGTCTAACTGTCACAGGCAAGAGGAGCAAAATGAAACATGCTCAACGTAAAGATGACTAAATCTCATGTGGGCATGAACATAAAAAGGGCATATGGTAAAAACTAAGGAAATATGAATAAAATATGGGTTTTAGCTAGTAATAATGTGTCAATATTGGTCTCATTGTGGTTAATGTACCATACTAAAGTAAGACATTAATAATATGGAAAACTGGGTGTGCTGTGTATGGGAACTCTCTATACTATCTTTGTAACTTTTCCATGAATCTAAAATTGTTCTAAAATAGAAAGTTTATTTAAAAACATGTTCATAGCTCCATCACCCAATTAAAATTGGACATATGTCTTTCAGGGATTTTCCTATGCCTTTGCATGAGTGTATATATACTCTGCACCACTGAACCATGATTTTAACCATACAGTAGTGGCCTACATCATGGGCCTGCCAGAATTTATTTAACCAATCCTCAGTCACCAGTTATATGTATGGTTTTTCAGTTTCCCACTATTATCATTAACATGTAAACACAGTGAGCATCATTGTATGTACATCTTTGTTCCTATCATTGATGATTTGTTTAGAGCCACTGAGTCAGGTTTGTAGGTCCTAAAGGCAGAGTGTGACAGCGGAACTTTCTCCATCACCTTCTATTGGGTTAGGGTGTGTGACTAGGATCCTCAGATTTTTAGTGATGACATATTTTCTAATTCAGGGGTTTGAAGTAGTACTAGACACCTAAATTTAACAAAACTTGGTACCTGTATTTTGAACAATTTATATTTATTGAAACATATAAATCAGCTGTGATTATGATCTTTCACAACACCTTCATTTATAACTTTGTTTTCATCTTTTCATCAATTTTTATTTCTTTGAAGTGTCATTGGTCAGTTAGGCTCCAATGTCAATAGAAAACTATTTGCTTTAACCATGTATTTCTCTTTTCCTCCTCCAACTTTCACTCCAGCCAACTATCAGTATTTTCTCCTGTATGAAAAGAACTTGGTACCAAGTGAAGGAGGGGGCTGACCTGCTTCTAGGAGAAGCCTTTCTCAACTCACCTGCCTACCTTTTGATTTGCACCAAATGGAACCCCAGGAATCTGAAATTACATTGATAATATCGGGCTTATACTTTTTTTTTTTTTTTTTTTTTTTCTGTACACGGGTCTCTCAGTGTTGTGGCCTCTCCCGCCATGGCTCACGGGCCCAGCCACGCCGCGGCATGTGGGATCTACCCAGACCGGGGCACGAACCCGTGTCCCCTGCAACGGCAGGCGGACTCTCAACCACTGTGCCACCAGGGAAGCCCCGGGCTTATACTTTTTGATCACGGTATATATTTCCTTTTACTCATTAGAATGATACAGTGCTTTTTATCCTGAATATCTCATAGAAGTCATATTTTAATGTAGACCTCATGTAACCAGTATGGGTTGCTCCACAAAGTAATGGTAAAAATAGTCGCATCTCTTGATATTTGAATTAAATGTTCAAGCACCAACCTGCTATGTAGGGAAAAAAGCCCAGCATCTTCCTCTGGGCTGCCTCCTATCCTGAATGTTCTAAAACCCCAGGGGCTTACGGACTCCTAAACTGAACAGTGAGCCTGGCACTGGTCCATCTAGTACTGTCTGGACTCCTCACTGCCACTTGGTGTCGCTGTTGGGAACTGCTCCACCTGCTCGCAGAGGTGCTGGTCCTGGTGGGCGTGGTTCCCAGGACAACCAAGGCGGAGCCTGCTTCCCGGGACTGTCAGACCACCGCCCGAGGTCCTCAGCACTTCAACCCCATCACAGCAGCCCCCGGAGTACTAGCCACCCCGGAGCTCTGGGACAAAACTGGATTTGACATTCACCTCTCTCTTCCTAGAGAAGGACCGTCCACTGTCTCTTTCTCTTCCTGAGTAAACATTCCCAGAGTCTGGGCAATTTTTCTTTCAACAAGTAAGACATCTGATTTCAACTCCTTTCTACTGACAAAGGCTAGTCACTTGCCCCTTTCCTTCTAAAAACCCTCTTCCTTTCTCTCCTGCACAAAAGGTTGCTCATTATTTTCTGCTTTTACTGCCCAGGAGAACTTTGGCCCTGCACGTGCTCCTGCAGATAAAGCTGTTTTCCTGGACTCTAGGGAAGCTGGTCCCTCACCCTTTCTAAGAGGATAGTGAGGCTGTTCATTTTACAGGTGCTACTTCAAATAAGAGGAAACCAAAAAATCAATCTCTAGCAGAAGCACTCATTTTCCCACAAAATTCTAACTGAAATTTGGTCTGCCAATGAAAAAAATAAAACCACTAACTCTGTTTCTTGCACATTTTATATATCTCCCCCAAACATATCTTTCTAGAAACACAAACTGTTGATTATTCATTGATGATGTTCACATTCTAACACATCAAAAATAGTTACTGGGGGCTTCCCTGGTGGCGCAGTGGTTGAGAATCCGCCTGCCGATGCAGGGGACACGGGTTCGTGCCCCGGTCCGGGAAGATCCCACATGCCGCAGAGCGGCTGGGCCCGTGAGCCATGGCCGCTGAGCCTGTGCGTCCGGAGCCTGCGCTCCGCAATGGGAGAGGCCACAACAGTGAGAGGCCCGCGTACCACAAAAAAAAAAAAAAAAAAAGTTACTGGGCACTTCAGTGAGTTACTGAAGTGGATCAGAGAGCAGGAGTGAGAACCTACCAGCCCCCAACCCAGGAGGTTACCTGCTGCTCAGAAGACACAACACAAACACCGGAAGCTGACCTTTCAAATGGGCACAGGGTGCCACATGACAAATGCAAGGCAAGAACAAAACACGCTTCAGGACGTGAGAGCAGAAAGGCGACCTGGGTTGAGTGGTAGTCAGAGACACTCTAGACGTTTGGTCTTGACTTGGGGCTAAAACAAAAGTAGGATTTAGAGGAGAGATGTGGAATTCTAGAGGGAAGACAGTAGTAAAAATGTCAAAGCAAAAATATGCTAAGCTTCCTGGAGATGATAAGAAAACTGGGCTGGAAGATGGGTTCTACCTACAATACTGGGAAACATGGCAAGAAAACGTTAGCCTGGGACAGATTGTAGACAGTCGTAAATGCCAAGTGCTTTAAAAATGGGATTTTATTCTATAGACAATGAGAACTACTTTATGAAGCCCACACTGCATGCCTGGCTCTGGGCTGCATAATTTACATGTAGTGTTATATATAACCCAAACGTAACGCAAGAGCTCTGAATTAAGTAGTCTTGTCCCCATGTGCATGTGGGGGAGCTGAATATAACAAGGCATAAGGATATCTATTGCTTTGATGCTTTATCTTGATTTCGATGATTATTTCTCTGGTGAGCATCTTCAACTGTATTCTTATGAACATATCTAGCTTTCTTGCCAGAAAAGTGCACCATTTCTCTGGAATATAGTTAAACAAGGTGGCAGATCTAAATATCCTACAAACTCAACCCCTCCACTTCAGTGATTCAGCCTTTCCACTGACACTGAGCTGATGCTTTTTAGGCACGAAGACTGTTGATTGCTGTGGAGTGGTTTGTGAAGGCTTAGCCTGATTTATTACTTGGTGTAATACTTTGCAACCTTCTGGAATTAATTTATTTGTATGATTGACAGATGGCCCAAAGTGATGCATGTTACACTGCAGTGTGTGGGGTAGTGAGGAGTCTGAAGAATGCTAGGACTGTTACTAAAAGTCAGAGAAGTGATTCTTTCCCAGTGTGCCTTTTCTTCCCTGAGAATCACCTGAAGCATAGAGAACTTCCATGTTGAAGCTCCTTGATTTGCTAACCTTACTTTAGAGCCCTATCAATATTTACAATGAGCAGCAGAATTGAGTTGCTGAAGCAGAAGGGCCTTGGAGACACCTAAGCTTGTCAGGTATGCTGCTGAGAATGTTTTCACTAAGAGATATTTTTTGCTTGTCTTTCCCATCAGTTGAAAAATGGGGACTTTATATTAATTATCATAGCTTTTGCTTCCCCCTCCTCCCCTTTAAGGTAACAGTAATCTCACCTAGTCTCAACTGTCACTTGGCTGTCCTTACCATTTTAATATACTTTGGAGTTTGATATAAATGTGTTGTCTCGCTGGCCAGGGAAAACTCAATTGAATTACTAACAAAATAGGAGATTTTGAGTTTTATACACACAACTAATTAATTGAGTATTGATTTTTCTCCAATTACATTATACAATGCAAATGAAGATAAAAGGCACAGTCACTGAAGTAGAAAGGTACCAGGGGAAAGGGGTACCCACCACACGGACTGAAGATTCCTATCACTTACAAAGTCCCTCACAACAAGCAGAATCTTTTCAATTTGTTCACTTGTTCAATTACTTTTATGAGAAGTCCTTCAAAGTGTTCTGTCTTATTCAAGTCAAACACCTGGGATTGAAGGTGTGGACTGGCAGGTGCTCAGCTCCTTGGGGCGAGCGGGGAAGCGCCTTGGTAAGAAGGCTGATAGGTTACACACTTTCCAACCATCACACAGACTCCTGCCAGGAGTGCCAGTGCTGAGTGGAGTTGGGTGCTGGGCAGCAGGGAGGTTGGGGAGCCTGCTCGAGGGGAAGCAGGAAGCTCCCGGACCAACCCACATCCTCCACCCCGCCCCACTCCCATGCTTCACCCTCCATGGTTTAAGTTTCAGCCAGAGCCACTAAGCTCTGGTGAAAATCCAAATAACTCTTCCCTTTCGGAAGGGTGGCTTCCAACATTTCAGCGGGCTTCATCTTGACATGGAATCAGAGTAATATTCAAAATACTTAGAACATGCCAGAGGACACTGACCCCCTACAACCCGACACTTAGATAAACTGGTCCATTCAAGACAAAGTCTATCATTCAGCTACTTTAAATTTATGTAAAACCTAACCTGTCCCTGCATGTTGGTTTTTAAGATTTTACTGTTGTTTCCCATTTTTCTTTCTTTCTTTTTTTTTAAATTTAACATCTTTATTGGAGTATAATTTCTTTACAATGGTGTGTTAGTTTCTGCTTTATAGCAAAGTGAATCAGTTATACATATACATATATCCCCATATCTCTTCCCTCTTGTGTCTCCCACCCTCCCTATCCCACTCTTCTAGGTGGTCACAAAGCACTGAGCTGATCTCCCCGTGCTATGCGGCTGCTTCCCAGTAGCTATCTATTTTACATTTGGTAGTGTATGTATGTCCATGCCACTCTCTCACTTTGTCCCAGCTTACCCTTCCCCCTCCCCCCTATTTTTCATCTTTTTTTTTTTTACTGGATCATCTTTAGCCTATTTCACTACTCATTTTTTCCACTCTTTTTCTTCTGTTTTTGAATTTAAGACTAAGAAATAGAAACACCAATCAGTTATAAGGACAGTTTGTACCCAAACAGGAAATGCTGGGTGGCTCTTTCAGCCACATGTCAAGGGAGGATGGGTCTGGTGTGTTTGTGGGCACTGACACAGAAGTGGGAAGTAAGATCAGAAAGGCTCAAATGCCCTGAGAGCACAGAAACGGTGGAGAGTCTGCCCAAGATGGGATATCAGAGTAACACAGAGGGAGGTAATAACATGCATGGCAAGTATGTAGACCAAAACCTACCAGGTGTTTTGTTGGCAATGATCGAAAAGTTTGATAACCCTGTATTGAGGAGGCTATGGGGGGAAAGTGCTCTGCTGGTGAGGATGTAAATTGACACAACCCCTCTGGAAGGCAGTTTGACAATATCTATGAAGACCAGTGATGCATATACACTTTCACTCAACAATTCCTTTTCTGTGAACTTATCCGACTTACTATGCACATGAGAAATTATATACTTACATGATTATTAATTACAGCATGCTTTATACAGCAAAATGTCTGAAACAACCCAAATGACTATCAATACACACAGATTAAATAACTCAGGACATATCCACCCAATGGAATACCATGTAGTGGTTTTTTACAAAAGGAAGAAGGAGGAGGAGGAGAAAGAATGAGAAAGTGATCCATCTACTTTGTGGAAAGTCTCCAAGATGAAACAAGGTACAAAACACTATGTACAATACACTGACTGTTGAACACAAAGGGCAGGGTATCATGCTGGCCATGGAAATGGGCCTCTCAGATCTGCTGTGGGAAGTAGGGTTGACTGGTGCCCAGCACTCTGTGTCTGGATCCCACCATGTCCCTGCTGAGGTCCTATTTCCTCCAGGCTGCCCCCAGTCCATGACTGGGCACAGTCTATTTCTGTTGGAGCTAGGATTCCTCTAATTGGCAGCTGGCTCAAGGACTCCCCACTGGCCAGGTCAAAACTTCCCAGATCTGTGCTGCAGTCTGAGACTCCCCCTTTCTTCCTCTTATTTGCCCCCAGGAGTCAGACCTGCCTCACAGCCTGAAGGCTCCCCTGTTGCTCTTGCTGCCTCTCCCCTTCACCCTAACTAATACCTGGGAGAAGATGCACATACTCCTATTTTCTTTTTTTTTCTTTTTTTTTTTTTTTTTGTGGTACGCGGGCCTCTCACTGCTGTGGCCTCTCCCATTGCGGAGCACAGGCTCCGGACGCGCAGGCTCAGCGGCCATGGCTCACGGGCCCAGCCGCTCCGCGGCATGTGGGATCCTCCCAGACCGGGGCACGAACCCGTGTCCCCTGCATCGGCAGGCGGACTCCCAACCACTGCGCCACCAGGGAAGCCCTCCTATTTTCTTTTATGGGCATAACGAAACTCCAGAAGAAGATTGATCACCTCTTTGAGGAGTGGTAATGACACACAGGATAGAGGGTTGGGAGGGAGACTTTTTACTATTTATGCATATCTACAAATACACAAATATATGTATATAAATATATATGACTGCAGTACCTATTCAAAAATGAAATTAAAATGTTACATGCATCTGGTGAAAACAGGGAGAGAGGGCAGCACAGAGCTGGGACAGGAGCCCTGTGGCATTGTGATTTATAATAAGAGACATGCATTTTGTCTTCCTCCTCTTTTCTGGCACAGAGCTCACAAGACAGCTGGAATTCTCTAAGTGGGGAGAACAATCAAGTTGTCTTCTGTTATGTTAATGAGGTGACTTTTAGAAAGCTGGTAACCTAAGGATGGGGGCTGGTTGCCAGGGAACCCAACTCCACCCCTGAGGGGCTGGAGGTTGAGTCAATCACCAATGGCCAGTGATTCAATCAACTGTGCCTGTGTAATGAAGCCTCCCTAAAATCCCAAGAGGAGGGGGTTTGAAAAGTTTCTGGGAAAAATCTTTCCTGGGAACCCAGACCTCAGTTCCTCACTGGCTCTCTCGGAAGCCTAGGTTCTAAAACTCTATCAGCTGGAAAAGCCTGGAAGCCCTATAACAAAAACCACTTATCCACTCAACAGAAAAAATAAGCCATGTTACCCTCCTTCCCAGCTGTTCTCCCGAAGAGCCATACAACCAGGAGCACAGAGAACACCAGCACAGTGTTGCTGACTTGTCTTCAGAAAGGTTCAGGGGAGCCCCCCAAACTGCCGGCCATCTCCAGGATGCCTGCAGCCCTTCTACTCAAAACTAAAAATAGAGTTGCCATATGATCCAGCAGTCCCACTCCTGTGCATATATCTGGAAAAGATGAAAGCTCTTATTCAAAAAGATACATGCACCCCAATATTCATAGCAGCACTATTTATAATAACCAAGACATGGAAGCAACCTAAGTGTCCATCAACAGATGAATGGATAAAAAAGATGTGGTATATATATACAATGGAATATTACTCAGCCATAAAAAAGAATGAAATAATGTCATTTTCAGCAATGTGGATGAAACTAAAGATTATCATACAAAGTGAAGTAAGTCAGACAGAGGAAGACAAATATGATATCATTTATATGTGGAATCTAAAAACATGATATAAATGAACTTACAAAACAGAAACAGGCTCACAGACATAGAAAAGAAACTTACGGTGACCAAAGGGGAAAGTGGGGAGGAATAAAAGGAGCTTGGGATTAACAGGTATACATTACTATATATAAAATAAACAAAAGAATATGAAAAATAATATGTACATACATACACATATATATAACTGAATCATTTTGCTGTACACCTGAAACTAACAAAACATTGTAAATCAACTATACTTCAATTAAAAATAAAAATATATTTAGGAAAGATTTTTTAAAAGATGAGGGTCCAGTAAATTGTTTTATTTAAATATTCCACCATTATATTTTGCAGAGGCAATAGAGCTTCCTCATAGCTAATATGGCTTGTTTTTATTTTGTGATCTATTTTGCAACTGATATTCCTACGTACACTTTTTTAGGTGGCTGTGTGGTTTTTACCTCAGATCTTCAGCAAGAACTACAGAGAAAAAAAGATTCTGAAGAATCAATCAAGTTTTCTGTCAAGTCCCAGTAACATCCCTGTCTTAACCACGCACAGGAGAGATGAAACACATTATCAACCTGTATGAAAGCATCAACAGTACAGCAAGAAATAATTCAGACTGTCCTCCTGTGGTTTTGCCAGAAGAGGTATTTTTCACAATATCCATTGTTGGGGTTTTGGAGAATCTGATGGTCCTTCTGACTGTGATCAAGAATAAGAATCTTCAGTCGCCCATGTACTTTTTCATCTGCAGCTTGGCTATTTCTGATATGCTGGGCAGCCTGTACAAGATCTTGGAAAACATCCTGATCATGTTCAGAAACATGGGTTACCTCGAGCCTCAAGGCAGTTTTGAAACCACAGCAGACGATGTGGTGGACTCCCTGTTCATCCTCTCCCTCCTTGGCTCCATTTGCAGCCTGTCTGTGATCGCTGCTGACCGCTACATCACAATCTTCCACGCTCTGAGGTACCACCACATCGTGACCCCGCGCCGTGCCCTTGTCGTCCTGATGGTCATCTGGATGTGCTGCATGGGCAGCGGCATCACCATCGTGACCTTTTCCCATCACGTCCCCACGGTGATCGCCTTCACAGCGCTGTTCCCGCTGATGCTGGTCTTCATCCTGTGCCTCTACCTGCACATGTTCCTGCTGGCCCGCTCGCACGCCAGGAGGACCTCCACGCTTTCCAGCGCCAACATGAGAGGGGCTGTCACACTGACTGTTCTGCTTGGGGTCTTCATTTTCTGTTGGGCGCCCTTTGTCCTTCATGTCCTCTTGATGACATTCTGCCCGGCTGACCCCTACTGTGCCTGCTACATGTCCCTCTTCCAGGTGAACGGTGTGTTTATCATGTGTAATGCCGTCATCGACCCCTTCATATATGCCTTCCGGAGCCCAGAGCTCAGGGATGCATTAAAAAAGATGACCTTCTGCAAGAGGTACCAGTAGAACTATTGGTCCCTGATTTTAGGAGCCATGGGGAAATACTGTCAAGGGACAGCGTAATGTGACATACCAACAATACTAATGCTCCAACTGTCCTTTCCTTCCCTAAAGCACACGAGGAGAATCCCACTGACTTGTGTTGTAATAGCTCAGTTCCTTGTGAACAGCCTTTCTGTAGGTACAACTTCTATAGCTAGAGATAGATAGATAGAGATTTACTAAAAAGAAGGACAGGATACAAAGCACATACAGCAATACACATATGAGAACTCTGGGCTGAGGAAAAAGTTGTTCTTCTATAGATATCTAGCTAGCCTATCACTGGGGTGGCCTTTCCAAAGTACTAGGACAAGTACTCAGTGTATAAACTACAGGGCCTTTGTAAGCCAAAGGTGCTATTAAGTTGCTGCTGCTGGGCTTCCCTGGTGGCGCAGTGGTTGAGAGTCCGCCTGCCGATGCAGGGGACACGGGTTCGTGCCCTGGTCCAGGAAGATCCCACATGCCACGGAGCAGCTGGGCCTGTGAGCCATGGCCGCTGAGCCTGCACGTCCGGAGCCTGTGCTCCGCAGCGGGAGAAAGTTGCTGCTGCTGAATTTGCCTGTCCCAGACTGCCACACAGAATCCCTGCTTGCCTGCTTTCCCTTCTGCCTGCCTGCTTTATTGAATGCCATCTCAGATCTTTCTGGAAGCAGGCAGGGTGCACATTGTAAATGTCAAATAACCAGTGTTGAGTTTCCAATAATAAAGAAACCTTCGCCATTAGTCTTCTTTGCTAACTCAGTATCCCACTGGCCTTAAAGTATTTTCCTGGTTAAAAATCCTCAAGCTTTAGGAGAATAAATTTCAAAGGAGGAAATAAAAATTTAATCCATTTGGTTCCTATGTAGGAATAAATAAAGGTCAGAGGAAAATTGTGAAGTTTGTAGAAGATATAATCAATCCTTGTGTATCTGTCCAAACATAGAAGTAAATGAAAAGACGTCCCAAGCCCCAATATGCATTTTGTGGACTAAGTCGAGAGTGTGTGTGTTCACCATGTTTTTGGACTACGGGGGAAACCAAGACCAAAACAATACTTCAAGACAGTGCTATTATTGAGACCCAAGCCAGAGAGTGATGAAAAACACTTAAACTCATTCCACAGATGAGTCTGAGAGGCAGATACCGTCACTGGAGAACTTCATCCTACCATCAGCCACAGGAAAGATGCCAGATATAGAAAAGCGACATCCCAAGTAGGGTAAAGGAAGCATAAATTGCAAGTCCATTTGTTTTTAATAGCTAATGATAAAGCTTAAAGAGGAAGCAAATTCTGATCCTAAGTCCTTGCTGAGATGGAAGAGAAAAAGAGGCCAGGTCTGCAGGTGCATGGAGCTGAGCTGCTCAGGATCCACAGTGAGGGATGGCGTCTCGGGAAGAGGCAGTTTTTGGCCCTCGGAGTTTTCCCTGAGTTGCTGAAAGAAGCAAGCCACAAGCAGGACTGCTGGCTGGTTGGATATTAGGTGTGGGGAGGGACAGGAGCTTAAGAAGCAGAAGAGAAAGCACAGAGTTAAAGTGAAGGCAGCTGCGGGCAGGTGTCCAGAAAGCCTGTGACACAGCTTGAAGGTGAAACCCACAGTGTGTCTTCTGGTCCTCCATTCTCTAGAAATCTTTCTTTGGTCCTTCCCCCTCACCAAATGAATGATGATACCCTTTTTCTCCTCTTATTTCTCTGGCAGAACCTCCAGGACAAAGGCAAAAAGAAGCAAAGATTGAGGGATTCCTTATGCTTTTCTTCACTTTAATAGAAATGTTTTTTAAAATATCACCACTAAGTTTATTTTTTGAAAATTACCTTTCATCAAGTTAATAATGTTCTTTTTCTGCCTAGTTTCTTAACAGTAATTTTTAATCACTAATCAATGTTGGATTTTATTTAATGCTTTTTCAGCATCTATCAGATGATCAATTTTTCCTCCTTTAATTTCTTAATGTGGTATATCACATTAATAGATTTTTAACAGTTGGGCTACCTTTGCAAACTTCAAATGAAGATTGATATGTAGTACACCAACCATGGTCATATTTACAAAGCTAAAATATATTGTTTGACAAACAACTTACTGTGAATTATACTTTTACATATTTGAAATTACCTATAATGATATAATTTAATTTATATTTCATGAATGACCTCTAGTGAATTTTATGAAAAATGAGAACAGTACCAAAAAATACAGATTCAAGATATGTGGTCTTGAGGGAATTCACTGGCCGTCTAGTGGTTAGGATTCAGGCCTTTCACTGCCAGGGCCTAGGTTCGATCCCTGGTCTGGGAAGTAAGATCCTGAAAGCTGTGCACTGTGGCCAAAAAAATAAACAGATATGTGGGTTCCATAAATATTCCCTTTAAAATAAAGGAGAAGAAATTATACATGGAATATTTAGTTGGCTACTCCTTTATGTATATTTAGTGATTTTAAAAATCTATTTTGTGAAAATCCCTATTTGCTACACATGCAACAGTTTGTAGCTAGAAATTCTCACACTCAGGGTGACAATCTCCCATTGACATTACAATATGATCATTGAAGAAACAGCAAACAACTGCTATTTATTTTGCCAACATGTGTTGTATATTTAAGATCTATTATTTGCAAAGTATTGCTGAGAAAATAATCCAGTTACTCCTCTTTGCAAATCTACATATATATTTCTTTTTTAAAAAAAAATATTTTATTTTTATATATTTTTGGCTGTGTTGGGTCTGTTGCTGCACGTGGGCTTTCTCTAGTTGCAGCGAGTGGGGGCTACTCTTCGTTGCAGTGCGTGGGCTTCTCATTGTGGTGGCTTCTCTTGCTGCGGAGCACGGGCTCCGGGCGCGCGGGCTTCAGTAGTTGCGGCTTGCTGGCTCTAGAGCGCAGGCTCAGTAGCCGTGGCTCGCGGGCTTAGTTGCTCTGCGGCATGTGGGATCTTCCCGGACTAGAGCTCGAACCCGTGTCCCCTGCGTTGGCAGGGGATTCTTAACCACTGCGCCACCAGGGAAGCCCTACATATATGTTTATTTATCCACATAAGTGTAGTCTGTATTGCAATTAAAATTTTTGATAGTATGTTAAGAGCCTCTAAATACCTATATACCCTCGTGCAGTGAAAGCACATCTTTTGTCACATCCCCTAATGTCGCAGGTCAGACTTTGACCATGTTCCTCAGAACTCTGAAAATAAGGAGGGCAGAGGGCAGGAGGACCCACAAAAGGTTAAGAATACCCTTCAGAACAGTGAGTGTCTATTGTTTCCATTAGGATATTAATAAATGTACCTAATTTAATTTTTTAAGAAAGTTTTATGTCAGTAGAAGCTATACTATATCTGAGATAACAAATCCCATGAGCTTAAAATCTGTTAGAAGTCTTCATTTTATCTGTCCCTACTTAATCCTTTTCAATTTTCTACAGGTTCTAGCAGCCTGTAGTTTGTTGAACAAGACTGTGATGTCATACAGACTTTAAGCAGGACCCCTTGCAGCCCTTGCTGAAGAGTGCTGAATCTTTTCTCCTGCTCCCTTTCTCCTGACTCTTCGATGATATCCAACCCAAGAGTGTTGGACACATTGAAAATTGTCCCAATACCAATAAAGCTAAAATGTTGATCAAATAGATTCATAGAATATATCTAAAAGTGGCAAGAACTTCCTTTTACAGATAGAAAAGCACAGTCATGAGAGGTAAGAGAATGATTCAAAATTCACGTCATTGAGTTCAAATCCCAGCTCCATGTGTAATATTTATGTAACCTTGGACAAGATATTTAACTTCAATAAGAGTCCATAATTCCATCAGTTATATAGGGACCAGAGTATTACCTGCCTCATAGAATTCTGTGAGAAATAAATTAAAAAACAAAAGTTCAGCACAATGCTTGGAGCATGCTAAATGCTTAATAAAAGTTAGTGTTTACTATTATTATTATTATTATTATTATTATTATTATTACTCCAGTGTCAGACAAGTGGGCAGAGCCTTTTGACCACAGTGTAAAAACATTGCTGCTTAACTTAATGCTTTCTCTTCTGATTCTCTCACTATAAAGGGCCTTTTCTTCACCCACTTCCCCTGCTCTCTTAATCTCTAACTCCGCATATGTAAAAATACCCCTAATCAAAAAGCCCATCTCTAAACTCATCAAAACAATTAGCAAGAATTTACTTTCAGCATCATGACTAAAGCACTTCCACATAACCATGGCAAAGAAAAATAGCTACTTCTAGGAATCCTGAGTGCTTTCCTGATAACTATTTGCATCCTTCTAAGTATTTCCATGGCACATCGTCACTACAGCTCTATATTCACAGATTATTTTGTATGGTTTTCACTAGTTTCTACTCCTAAAAATAGTCCTAGCAGGCACATTGATTAGAGCTTAAAAGTTCAAGTTCTGGAGTCAGAAAAAGCTGGATTCATGCCTGGGGAAAATACTCAAGCTCTTTGAAGCCCATTCTCTCATCTATAAACTGGGCTAATGACTCCACCTCTGTAACGGTACGCCATGCCTACATAATGGTCCAGTGAGGACTTGATGAGACAATGCATTTAAAGCACTTGCACAAAAGACAACACATTTGTTGAGGAGTAGATAGTTAAATGACAGCATGGTTGTTTACTGTTATTATCTCTAACATTTCAGATACTTAAACAGTGATCTGAGAGGTTAAGTTACCAATTCTTAACCTTATGTAGTTACCAAATTTTTTGCAGAGAACCTTCTTGAACATCTTAAGAAATAGTTAAACAAAGCTTTGGCTTCCACTGCAGGTATGCTGGAGCAGCCTCCTAGAAAAAAACCCTTTAGCGGATAAGTATAAACTCTGGACACAATTTTAAATATCTGAGGCTCTGAAAAGTGAACAAAAGTAGGAAAGTTTTGGAGAGGAGTTGCATCTTGAAGGAAGGGACAGACATAGGTGAGTCTGCATTTCTTTAGTTTTGAGCTGCGGGGTGAGTCTCAGTGTGATGCAGGGTGGTTAAAATTCTCATGTAAAGCCCACTGTCTTTCTGGCCTGAGGTACCAGGTCACCAAAGCTGCCAGAAAGTGAAGGGACATGTCATGGAGGGGATAAGCCAGAAAAGAGAAGCCCCTAAATTTTGTGGACAAGCACTGCCCAAGTCTCTGGCTCACCCCTGAACCAAGTATGTAGAGGGCAGACTCAACATAGCTTGCATATAAGGTTTAAGGGACTAAATTTGCATTTGAACTGCCATCATTATAAGTGATAAATGGTCTGCAAGTTAATTGCATACTAAACAAAACCATCAAAATTCTTAGAGGAATATAACAGAAATCAGAGTCTCTCCAACATAATACTTACAATTTCTAGGATCAAATTCAAAATTAGTCGATATATAAACTAGGAAAGTTTATCCTTACTCAAGGGAAAATAGAACCAACAGAAGACAACCCTGAGATGACTCAGATGTTGTCAATATCAACAAAGATATTATAACTGTTATTAAAACAATGTTCAGTGAGGTAAGGGAAAATATATGCACAATGAATGAAAAGATAGAAAATATCACTAGAGAAATAGCAACTTCAAAAAATAAAAATGGAAATTTCAGAAATGAAAAACACAAAATCTAAAATTAAAAACTCACTAGTTGGGCTCAGTAGTAAAGTAGAGATGAAAGCAAAGGAGTTTGTAAACTTGAAACTATATCAGTAGCAATCATCCAATTTAGGAAGAGAAAGAAAAAAAACATGGTTGTAAAAAAATGAATAGAGCTTTAGAAGCCTGTTACACAATGTCCAAAGGTCTAGCATAGGTAATCCAAATACGACAAGAAGAGGAAGAGAGAATTGGGCAGACAAAAAAAATTGAATAACAGCCAAAAACTTTGCAAAGTTGGAGAAAGGCATCAATGTATAGATTCAACAAGCTCAGTACACCCAAACGAGAAATATGAAGAGAACCATATCTAGGTTCATCCTAGTCAAACTGTTGAAAAGTAAAGATGAAGAGAAAAATCTTTAAAGGAGACAGAATAAAAGAACGCATTACACAGAGGGGAACAATAATTCAAATAGCAATACACTCACCATCAGAAACAATAAAAGCAGGAAGACAGTTGCACAACATCTTGGAAGTGCTGGAAGAAATATCTGCCAATGCAGAATTCCATATCCACTATAAATATGCTTTAAGAATGAAGGAAAAACAAAGACATTTTCAAATAAATTAAAATTAAGGGAATTTATCAACAGCAGAACTGCACTATAAGAATTGCCAAAAGAAATTCTTCAGACTAAAGGGAAATTATATCAGAGGAAGTGCATTGCTTCAGGAATGAATGAAGAGCATTTAAAATTGTAAATATGTAAGTAAATATAAATAATGATTTTCTCTTAGTTTATTTAAAATACACATGACTGGGGCTTCCCTGGTGGCACAGTGGTTAAGAATCTGCCTGCCAGTGCAGGGGACACAGGTTCAAACCCTGGTCCGGGAAGATCCCACATGCTGTGGAGTAACTAAGCCCGTGAGCCACAACTACTGAAGCCCATTTGCCTAGAGCCCGTGCTCTGCAACAAGAGAAGCCACCACAATGAGAAGCAGCCTGCACACCTCAACAAAGAGTAGACCCTGCTCACTGAAATTAGAGAAAGCCCGTGCACAGCAACAAAGACCCAACGCAGCCAAAAATACATAAATGAATAAATTTATAAAATAAAATAAAATAAAATACACATGATTGTTCAGAGAAAAACTTATATAACATTTTCTTGTGAGACTAATATATGAATAGAATACATAGGATAGCTATAGTAAAAAGGATTGGGTCAGTAAATGGACTTCTACAGTTGCAAGTGTGCTATATTTTACATAAAATGATACTACGTTAACTCTAAATATATTGTGAGAAGCTAAAGATGTGTATTTAATCCCTAAGTCAACTACTGCAAAATAATGCAAAGAGAGCTAAAAAGTGAATTAAAAAATTAAAATGTTATTCATTAAAAAAATACTCAATAATCCAAAAGAATATACAAAAGGAGAAGCAGTGGAAGAAAACAAAAAGTAGGAACATAAATTTTTTAAATGGTAATACTGATTAAAAACATATTAATAATTATATTAAATATTAATGGACTGGCCATACCAATTAAAAGGATAAATGGATAAAATGTAAAACACAGCTCTATTCTATCAAGAAGAGAACCTCTTTAATTTACAGACACATATACGTTAAAAGAAATTGGTTGGGAAAATATATACCATGTAAACAATAAGCATAGGAAGGAGTAGTTGAACTAGAAAAGCAAACCATAAGAAAAAATATTACAAGGTAAAAAGTGAGATGCCATAGAAATGGGTATGTTATAGAGTTCTCATTCTGGGAAGATAGAATAGATGTACTTTTCCTGTTCCTTCTGCTAAATACAACTAAAACCCCTAGATGTGATGTATAACACACAAAAATAAGAAGATTCTGAGAGGTGGTGAGAAAGCAAATCAACCAGATACTGTAGGACCCAATGAACAACAGAGTAATGGCTTCCCAGGTTGTTCTCTCTGCCCCCAGATTCCCAGATGTGACCTGAAGAAGCCAGCAACTTGAAAGTTCCAGTGGTCATAGGACCAACACACACATACATACCCACAAAACTTGATCTCTCTAGCCAAAGGACAAGGAAAAGGACAGGCTAGTAAGAAGGAAAATTTTAGGTAATAACTGGGCTACTCTAGCAAAACACAACAGAAAAAACATGTGACCACACCAGCAAAGGTAAATGCAGAGCCAGAGATTTTATCCCTGCCAGGCAATAAAGAGCCTCTGTCCTCTCCCCCTCAATGGTGTCCATGGAGACCACACAGGCAACCTGGACTACTCCTCACCCAGCATCAATAGAGTGATGTCAAAGGAGGCCTAGTGTAGACATTCACCACAGCCCAGCAGTAATGAGGCAACCTCCCGCATACCCTGGTGTTGGTGGATACCATGTAAGGGGCAATAACAAGACACTCTACCCATACCCACCAGGGTGGCATAATCAGAAATCAAAACTCTCACCCACACCCAGAATTAATGAGAAGGCTCTCCCTAGGTCAAGGGTTAGTGGAAGCCAAGTAAATAACCTGGCATTCTACCATCGCCTGGAGGCAGGGCCTCCCCTCCTCCCCTGCTGGCAGTGTTAGAGAAAACCAGATATTCAAGCTCAATACTTAAAGGCAGAAGGTTTAAATTAGATTTTAAAAATCACATAAAATAATACCCAAAATATCCAAGTTTCAATTCAAATCACTCATCATCCCAAGAACCAGAAAGATCTCAATTTGAGTGAAAAAAGATAATCAATAGATGTTAAGAGGTGTTAGAATTATTTGAAAAATATATTAAAGCGGTTATAATAAAATATTTCAACAATGAATTACAAACACACTTGAAACAAATGAAAAAAAATCAGCAAAAAAAGATATAAAGAACCAAATGAATAGCTTAGAACTGAAAAGTAACCAGATTTTTTAAAAACTCAGTGGATGAACCCAACAGTAGATTGTAAGAGATGGGAAAAACAATCTGATAACTTTAATATAGAACAATAGAAGTTACCCAATCTGAACAAGAGAGGAAAAATAGACTGAAAATGAATGAACAGAGACTCAGGGACTTGTGGGGCCATAGTTAAAGATCTAAAATTCATGTCAGGGACTTCCCTGGTGGTGCAGTGGTTAAGAATCCACCTGTCAATGCAGGGGACATGGGTTCGAGACCTGCTCTGGGAAGATCCCACATGCTGCAGAGCAACTAAGCCCCTGTGCCACAACTACTGAGCCTGTGCTCTAGAGCCTGAGAGCCACAACTACTGAGCCAACATGCCACAACTACTGAAGCCCGCATCCTAGAGCTTGTGTTCCGCAACAAGAGAAGCCACCGCAATGAGAAGCCCGTGCACTGCAACAAAGAGTAACCCCCATTCACTGCAACTAGAGAAAACCTGTGCACAGTAATGAAAACCCAATGCAGCCAAAAATAAATAAATTTATTTTAAAAAAATAAAAATAAAATAAAATTCATGTCAAGGTACTGGAAGAGGAGAAAGTAAAAGGAGCTGAAAAGTGCTTGAAAAATAATGGATGAAAATTCCCAACGTAACAAAACACATAAGCCTACAGATTCAAGAAGTAGAGCAAATACAAAACTAGACAAACCTAAAGAAATCCACCCCGAGACATATCACAGTCAGTCTCCTAAAAAACTAAAGGCTGAAGGGAGGAAGGAAGTGAGGGAGGAAGGAAGGAAGGAAGGAGAGAAGGAAGGAAAGAAGGAAGGAAGGAAGAGAGGGGAAGGAAGGGAGGAAGGGGAAGGAAAGAAGCAAGGGAGGAAGGGGAAGGAAAGAAGGAAGGAAGGAAGGGAGGGGAAGGAAGGAAGGGGAAGGAAGGGAGGATGGGAGGGAGGGGAAAAGAAAAGAAGGAAGGTCTTGAAAGCAGCAAGAGAGAAATAATACTTCACCTATTAGGAAAAAATAATTTGAATGATAAGGATTACTAATCAGAAAAAATTAGAGACCAAAGAGAGTAGCACAATGAAGGCAAAATTGACACATTCTCCATTTAAGGAAAACGAAGAGAATTTGTCACCAGTAAATCTAGAAGAATGGCTAAAGTTCTCTAAACAGAAGGAAATGATAAAATAAGGAATCTTGGCACATCAAAGAAGGAAGAGAAATGGAAAGACTAAAAATATGGATAAATACAATAGATTTTCCTTCTCTTCTAGAGTTTTCTAAATTATGTTTGACATTGAAACTGTCTGATGTGGTTCTAAATATATGTAGAGGAAATATTTAAGACAATTATAATATAAAAGGGGGAGGAAAAGAAACAGAAGGGGAAATAAGTTTTCTATACTTCACTCAAACTGGTAAAATGTTGACACCAGTAGACTGTGATAAGTTATGTATAAATAATGTAATACCTAGAACAACCACAAAAAAGTTATATAAAGAGATACAGTCAGAAAGTCTATAGATAATCAAAGTTAAATTCTAAAAGATATTTAAGTAACTCATAGGAATCACCCCATATTCTGAAAGTCAGGTCAGGACCATGCAGGCAAAATTAGAAACAATTATAAACAAGGAAACCTGGGCATTTTCTTCTTGGCTGTTCCTACTTCCTCTGTGGTTAGTGCCTTTCTGCCACTCTTGGGATGCCCATAGCCTTTAACGTAATGACAAGGTTCTGGGACTTTCTTGCCATTTCTGTCTCTTCTGCACTTCTTACTTGCAGATTTCCTCCCCCAAACCATTAATCTCCTCCAGAAAAAGATTTTTTTCAATCCTTATGACCTTGGCAGGTGACCCACCAACTAATCTGCCCAAGTAACCCATGCCAAATGATAATGGAGGAATGGATGGATGGGTAGTTCCCCTTAAAATATATATATATTCTATATGTAGAGAGCTACACACACACACACACACACACACACACACACACACTGTATATAGATATATACATATATATACAGAGCTCAGAGTGGCAGCCACCAGAAGTATGCAAATTCTCTGAAAATCCTGAGAAAGTGTGTAATGTTTTGGACTTTCAACAGGATGTGGGATGGGAAATTAGTGCTGTCTTACTGAATAGTGAAAGAAGGATGATCCCCTGCAAAGCTGGAGAAATTAACAACACAATTTATAAGAACATAAATGTTGTTGGAAAAAATCTCTGCAAAGTTCATTGAAATTTAATATAGTTGTTGCAAAACCAAAATATTTAATTTTTGCTTTAATTATGTGCTGATTTTAGTCATGTGCTTTTCCCAATTTTCCAGTTTATGTGATTTATGTGGAAAGAGTCTGTGAAAGGAAATTTTATTTCTATTGAATTTGTAAAATCAAAGTAATAACTGCTCCTCAACCATGACCACCAGGATACTAATAGTTGTTGCTCAGAATCCTCCAGTGGTCCTCAAATCAGTCACCAATCCTAGGCGTCTAACCCCAGCTATATCCCAACACATCACACTTACTTCTCAGCAAGACTTAGGAAAGAAATTAACCTCTCAGGAAAATTTAACCACAGGTGCTAAGTTTTTAAAGGCTAAATTCCTCATGGTAAAATAAATATAAGAATATATAAGAAAAGCATTCTCAGTTAACAAGAATATTCTAGGGCTTCCCTGGTGGTGCAGTGGTTAAGAATCTGCCTGCCAATGCAAGGGACATGGGTTTGAGCCCTGGTCCAGGAAGATCCCACATGCTGCAGAGCAACCAAGCCCGTGTGCCACAACTATTGAGCCTGCACTCCAGAGCCCATGAGCCACAACTCCTGAAGCCCGGGTGCCTAGAACCCATACTCTGCAACGAGAGCCACCACAATGAGAAGCCTGTGCACCGCAATGAAGAGTAGCCCCTGTTCACTGAAACTAGAGAAAGTCCGCACGCAGCACCAAAGACGCAACGCCGCCAAAAGTAAATAAATAAAATAAATAAATAAATAAATAAATAAAAGAATATTCTAGAGAGACTTTCATGCTCTATGTTTTGAATATTGCATCCGAGATAATAAGACCAGAATCCCAGGGACCACCATTGCCTATTAACTAACAAGGTGAGTAATTCTCAGAGGGCTTCAACTTTTAGACTATTTTGCCAATTTTATACAAATACAACATTTTCCCCAAGATATCTCATAAGAATGTTACTGTTCACCTACAAAGCACACTGACATCCTTACTCTGTGGGCACAGTCCCATGAATGCAAAGTATCCCTATAAATGATAAAATAACTCATAACATAAACAGTCATTCCTGATTGTTTGTCATTCATACTAGAAAGCTTCATCATTCTGTGTTCCATCTTTCTGCCTTTCCATTTCCCTTTCTGACTTGTTAACGGCCTTCAAGCTTTAATGTTTTTCACATGCCTGCCTCCAGGTTACTTAGCCCAGGGGATATAATCAAGTAGACTCTTTTGAGTACATAGACACATCTGGATGAGTTTTCAGTCATAGTCCACTTGGGGGTAATAGCAGTAGTTGGTTCTCTGGAGAAGGCTTAGAATTTGCCCTTGCAAAACCTTTGGAATAATTTGATTCACTTCTATTACCAAGAGTCAATTTCTTCCAGCAAATGGTTGGCTAAGGCTCACAGGTTCAGAGATTTCGTAATTTTCCTTAACTGGGGCTCCAGCAACTTGTCATCAACAAACTTGGGCAATTAAAAATGTCTTTTGAGGGCTTCCCTGGTGGCGCAGTGGTTGAGAGTACACCTGCCGATGCAGGGGACGGGGGTTCATGCCCCGGTCCGGGAAGATCCCACATGATGCGGAGCAGCTGGGGCCCGTGAGCCATGGCCACTGAGCCTGCGCGTCCGGAGCCTGTGCTCCGCGACGGAAGAGGCCACAACAGTGAGAGGCCCGCTTACCGCAAAAAAAAAAAAAAAAAGTGTCTTTTGAGAATTCATTTCAGGGAAAAAGACAAATCAACTTTCTAACAATTACCTAGTGACTCAATAGCAGAAATAAGTTTATCTTGAAAACCGACAATAAATATAAGAATATTTCCTGAACTTAAAGAAAATTTTAAGTTGTAGAATTTGTAACCACAGCTGTGTTCACCCTAGAGATTTTTGTATACATATTTAGTGAAAAAGTAGCTGACTAATGGATTCATATTTTATGTTCTTGAGGGCTAGTTAAAATCTTATACTGTTAAAAAAATAAATGTGCGTAGAGAAATCATTAAAATTCTCCTTAATTTGGAGAAATAAATTTTTTTCACCTAATGTTTTCACTGAAGAATGCCCCTTCTTTTTTTTTTTTTTTTTTTTTCAGTACGTGGACCTCTCACTGTTGTGGTCTCTCCCATTGCAGAGCACAGGCTCCGGACGCGCAGGCTCAGCAGCCATGGCTCACGAGACCAGCCACTCCGTGGCATGTGGGATCTTCCCAAACCGGGGCACAAACCTGTGTCCCCTGCATCGGCAGGTGGACTTTCAACCACTGCGCCACCAGGGAAGCCCGAATGCCCCTCCTTTTGAATCTGGATTTGTGACTGTTCCAACCAATAAAATATGGTAGAAGAGAGGCTGTATTACTTCTAAAGCAAAATCCTTAAAAGGATACAGCTTCTGGGACTTCCCTGGTGGTCCAGTGGCTAAGACTCCATGCTCCCAATGCAGAGGGTTAGGATTAGCCTGGTCAGGGAACTATATCCTGCATGCCACAACTAAGAGTTCGCATGCCACAAGTAAAGATCCCACATGCCTCAAGTAAGACCTGGAACAACCAAATAAATAAATACTAAAAAGAAAGGATACAGCTTCTGCCTGGGCCACTCTTTATGGAGACACTCATCCTTGGAACCAGGCCACAGTACTGTGAGGAAGCCCAAACTAGCCCACATGGGGAATCCACATAGAAGGCCTACATGGAGAGTGACTGAGGCCCCTAGCCAACAGCCAGCATCAAACATCAGACATGGTGGGGGGGAGCAATTTTCAGATCACTCCAGTTGAGCCTTCCTGCCTGACCAGACATCATGGAGCAAAGACAAACCATCCTTGCTATTCCCCATCTTAATTCTTGACCTACAAAATTGATGAACATAATAAATGGCCATTTATACTACTAAGTTTGGGGATAATTTGTTATGCCACCATAGTAACATGAATAGGAGTTAAAAGGGAGACATCAGAAAAGCCATCAAAGAAGGATGCCAAGAGGCTGAATGCTACAGAAGCCAGGGAAGGAGAATGACAGAATGAGGGAGAATTCTCAGCAGGGCCCAAAGCCAAATAGAGGCTGAGGAGGGCAGCAATTAGGGAAAAGTCTTTGGACATTGTAACCAAAGGAAATCTACCTTTAGTGTCTGCTGGAGGAACAAACATATTGCAAGGTTTTGAGGGTAATGGGAAGTGAAAAGTGGGAGCAATAAACTTAGAGAACTTTGAGGGAAGATTTGCAGTTAAAAAAAAAAGGAGAAGGGACAATAACCAGACACCTATGCAAGGCTACAGTCAGGCACTCACAAAGAGTCAGGCACTCACAACACCACCAAAGGATCACAACAAACTTTCAGTAACTGACCCCAAAGAAATGGACATACTCATATTGACTGATAAAGAATTCAAAATAATTATTCTAAAGATGCACAGAGAGATACAAGAGAACACAAATAAACAATTTAATGAAATCAGGAAAACAATATAGGAACAAAATGAGAAGTTCAACTGGAGATAGAAAACAAAAAAGAACTAAATAGAGTTTCTGGAGATGAAGAACACAATAATTGAACTGAAAAACTCAATAGAGAGCTTCAATAACAGACTGGACCAAGAAGAAGAAAGAATCTGTAAACTCAACAACAGATCATTTGAAATTATCCATTCAGAGGAGCAAAAGGAAAAAAGAATGAAAAGAAATGTAGAGGGCTTCCCTGGTGGCGCAGTGGTTGAGAGTCCGTCTGCCGATGCAGGGGACATGGGTTCGTGCCCCGGTCTGGGAAGATCCCACATGCCGCGGAGCAGCTGGGCCCGTGAGCCATGGCCGCTGAGCCTGCGTGTCCCGAGCCTGTGCTCCGCAATGGGAGAGGCCACAACAGTGAGAGGCCCGCGTACCACAAAAAAAAAAAAAAAAAAAGAAATGTAGAAAGCTCACAGGACTTATGGAATACAATAACTTAAGCAATCTATGCAGTATTAGAGTCCCAGCAAGAGAAGAGAGAGAGAAAAAAGTAAAAGTTTATTGAAATAAATAATGGCTGAGAACATCCCAAATGTGGGGAGAAATTCAGATACCCAAGTTCATGAAGCTAATAGGTCTCCAAACAAAACTCAGAAAGGTCTTCTCCAAGACACATTATAATAAAACTGTCAAGGGCTTCCCTGGTGGCACAGTGGTTAAGGATCCACCTGCCAATGCAGGGGACATGGGTTCGAGCCTTGGTCCAGGAAGATCCCACAGGCCACGTAGCAACTAAGCCCATGTACCACAACTACTGAGCCTGTGCTCTAGAGTCCACGGGCCACAACTACTGAATCCCACATGCCACAACTACTGAAGCCTGGGCACCTAGAGCCTGTGCTCCACAACAAGAGAAACCACCACAATGAGAAGCCCGTGCACCGCAATGAACAGTAGCCCCCGCTCACCGCAACTAGGGGAAGCCCTTGTGCAGCGATGAAGACCCAACGCAGCCAAAAATAAATAAATAAATAAATAAATTTTTTTTAAAAAAAACTGTCAAAAATCAAAGAAAGAGTTAATCTCAAAAGTAGCAAGGGAAAAGAATCTTGTTACTTATATGGCAGCCTCCATAAGGTTATCAGTAGATTTCTCAGTAGGAACCTGAAAATCCAGGAAAGACTGGGATGATATATTCAAAGTTCTGAAACAAACAAAACAACAACAAAACTGCCAACCAAAAATACTTTATCCAGCAAAGTAATCCTCCAGAAATGAAGGAGAGTTAAAAACTTTCCTAAACAAAGCTGAGGGAGTTCACCACTACCAGACTTTCCTTACAATAATGCTGAAAGGAGGTCTTCAAGCTGAAATGAAAGGACACTAATAAGTAACATGAAAATACGTGAAAATATAAAACACACTGGTAAACTTAAGTATATAGTCAAATTCAGAATACTCCAGTGCTGTAATATGGTGGTGTGTTAATCACTTGACTCTAGCAAAAACATTAAAAGACAGAAGTATTGAAAATACCTGTAGCTACAATAATTTGTTAATGGGTACAAAACATAAAAAGACATAAATTGTGACATCAAAAACATAAAATAGAAGGAAGGGTAGAGTTTTTTATGCAGTAGAGCTAAGTTGTTATCAGCTTAAAATAGAATTATACTATAAGATGCTTTATGTAAGCCTCAGTGTAAACACAAAGCAAAAAACATACAATGGATACACACAAGGTAAAGAGAAGAAAATCAAAGTACATCACTACAGAAAATCATCCAGTCACAAAGGAAGAAAGCAAGACAGGAAGAAAGGAACTACAAAACAACCAGAAAACAATAAGAGGGCATTAACAAGTCCTTACCTATCAATAATTACTTTAAATGTAAATGTATCAAATTCTCCAATCAAAAGGTATAGAGTGGCTAAATGTATAAAAATAACAGAACCCAATGATATGCTTCCTACAAGAGACTCACATCAGCTTTAAGGACACACCATTGGCTAAAAGGGAAGGGATGTAAAAAGATATTCCATACACATAGAACTCCAAAGAGAGCAAGAGTAGCTATACTTCTATCAGACAAAATAAACTTTAAGTCAAAAAACTGTAACAAGAGACAAAGAAGGTCATTATAATATGATGAAGGGGTCAATTCATCAAGAGGATATAACAATTTATATATTCATCTGACATCAAAGCACCTAAATATATTAAGCAAATGCTAACAGATATGAAGGATAAAAAAGACAACAATGCAATAATTGGGACTTCAGTACCACACTTTCAACAATGGATAGATCATCCAGACAGAAAATCAATAAGGAAACACTGGACTTGAATAATAGAGCATTGGACCTAACAGAAATATACAGAACAGCCCATCCAACACCAACAGAATATATATTCTTCTCAAGCACACATGGAACATTCTCCAGGATAAATTATATGTTAGGTAAGAAAACAAGTCCTAGCAAATTTTTAAGAACTGAAATTATATGAAGTACTTTTCTAACCCCAGAAGTATGAAAATAGAAATCGATAAAGGAGGAAAACTGGAAAATTCACAAATATGTGGCATGTAATCAAGACACTCATGAACAACCAATAGGTCAAAGAAGTAATCAAAAGGGAAATTAAAAAATATATTGAGATAAATGAAAGTGAAAACACACATGTCAAAACTCATGGGAAGTAGCATAGCAGTACTAACAGGAAAATTTATAGTGATAAATGCCTACGATAGGAAAAAAGAAAGATCTCAGATAAACAACCTAACTTTACACATCAAGGAACTAGAAAGAGACAATATAAATCAAAAATTAGTAAAGAAAGGAAATAACAAAGATCAGAAAGGAAATAAATTAAATATGGACTAAAAAGAAAATAGAAAAAAAATCAACAAAACTAAGACCTATTTTTTTTTTAAAGGTAAACAAAATTGGGCTTCCCTGGTAATGCAGTGGTTGAGAGTCTGCCTGCCAATGCAGGGCATATGGGTTTGTGCCCCGGTCTGGGAAGATCCCACATGCCACAGAGCTGCTGGGCCCGTGAGCCATGACTGCTGAGCCTGCGCGTCTGGAGCCTGTGCTCCACAACGGGAGAAGCCACAACAGTGAGAGGCCCGTGTACAGCAAAAAAAAAAAAAAGAAAAGAAAAGAAACAAAATTGACAAACCTTCAGCTAGACTTAACAAAAAATAAAGAGGACCAAAATAAATAAAATATTAAATGAAAGACGAGACATTACACTGATACTATGGAAATACAAAGAATCATAAAAGACTACCATGAACAATTACATGCCAACAGATTGGAAAAACCTAGAAGAGATAGATAAATTCCTAGAAACACACAATGTAACAAGACTGAATCATGAAGAGATACAAAATCCCAATAGACCGATTACTAGTAAGGACACTGCATCAGTAATCAAAAACCTCCCAACAAAGAAAAGTCTAGGACCAAATATCTTTATTGGTGAATTCTATGAAGCATTTAAAGAAGAATTAATGCTAATCCTCCTCAAACTCTTTCAAAATATAGAAGAGGAGAGAACACTTCCAAACTCATCTTATGAAGCCAGCATTACCCTGATACCAAAGCCAGACAAGGCCACTACAAGAAAAGGAAATTATAGCTCCAAATCTCTAATAAACACAGATGCAAAAATTCTCAACAAAATACTAGCAAACTGAATTCAACAGTTCATTTAAATTATCATACAACATACACCATGATCAAATAGGATTTATCCCTGGGATTCAGGGATGGTTCAAAATATGCATATCAGTAAATGTGATACATCACATTAGTAAAATGAAAGAAATCATGGAATCATCTCAGTAGTTGCAGAAAAATCATTTGACAAAATTCAACATCTTTTCATGATAAAAACTCTTAACAAACAGGGTACAGAAGAAGTGTACCTTAACATAATAAAGGTGATATATGACAAGCCCACAACTAATATCACACTCAATAGTGAACGGTTGAAAACTTTCCCTCTGAGATCAGGAACAGGACAAGAGTGCCCACTATTACTCTTATTATTATTATTTTTTTTAATGGCTGTGTTGGGTCTTCGTTTCTGTGTGAGGGCTTTCTCTAGTTGTGGCAAGCGGGGGCCACTCTTCATCGTGGTGCGTGGGCCTCTCACTATTGCGGCCTCTCTTGTTGCATAGCACAGGCTCCAGACACTCAGGCTCAGTAGTTGTGGCTCACAGGCTTAGTTGCTCCGCAGCATGTGGGATCTTCCCAGACTAGGGCTCGAACCCGTGTCCCCTGCATTAGCAGGCAGATTCTCAACCACTGCACCACCAGGGAAGCCCTACTCCTATTTAATATACTACTTTAAGTCCTAGCCAGAGCAATCAGGCAGAAAAATAAATTAAAGGTAACCAAACCAGAAAGGAAGAAGTAATACTGTCTCTGTTTGCCGATTACATGATTTTGTATATAGAAAATCCTAAAGACTACACACACACACACACACACACAAACTGTTAGAACTAATAAATGAATTCAGTAAATTATCAGAATACAAAAACTGATGTACAAAAATTAGTTGCATTTCTATAAACTAACAACGAACTACCTGAAAAAGAAATAAAGAAAACAACCTCACTTACAATAACATCAAAAACAATAAAACCTTAGGAATAAATTTAGTCAGGGAAGTAAAAGATCTATATACCAAGAACTATAAGATATTGATAAAGAAATTGAAGTAGACCCAAATAAATGGAAAGATATCTAGTATTCATGAATCAGAAGAGTTAATATTGTTAAAATGTCCATACTACCCGAAGCCATCTAAAGAGTCAATGCAATTCCTATCAGGAGTAGAAAAAACAATCCTAAAATTTGCACAGACCCACAGAAAATTCTGAATAGCCAAAGCAATCTTGAGAAAGAATATAACTGGAGATATCATACCTTCCTGACTTCAACCTACATTACAAAGCTATAATAATCAGAACAGTATGGTACTGGCAAAAAACAGACACATTGATCAATGGGACAGAATAGAGAGCCCAGAAAGAAGACCATGTGTATATGGTTATCTAATATTTGACAAGGGAACCAGACTCAATAGAGAAAGAATAGTCTCTTCAATAAATGATATTGGGAGAAAAAAAGACCTCTGTAGAATTACAAAATAAGGAGGCGAGAAGATGGCGGAAGAGTAAGACGCGGAGATCACCTTCCTCCTCACAGATACATCAGAAATACATCTACACGTGGAACTTCTCCTATAGAACACCCACCAAACGCTGGCTGAAGACCTCAGACCTCCCAAAAGGCAAGAAACTCCCCACTTACCTGGGTAGGGGAAAAGAAAAAAGAATAAACAGAGACAAAGAATAGGGATGGGACCTGCACCAGTGGGAGGGAGCCGTGAAAGAGGAAAGGTTCCCACACACTAGAAGCCCCTTCGCGGGCGGAGACTGCGGGTGGCGGAGGGGGAAGCTCCGGAGCTGCAGAGGAGAGCGCAGCCACAGGGTTTGGAGGGCAAAGCGGAGAGATTCCCGCACAGAGGATCAGTGCCGACCGGAACTCACCAGCCCGAGGGGCTTGTCTGCTTACCCGCCAGGAAGGGCGGGGGCAGGGAGCTGAGCCTCGGGCTTCAGTCGGATCCCAGGGAAAGGTCTGGAGTTGGCAGGGTGAAAACAGCCTGAAGGGGTTAGTGCACCACGGCTAGCCGGGAGGCAATCCGGTTGAAGTCTTGAGCTGCCGAAGAGGCAAGAAGACCTTTTCTTCCCTCTTTGCTTCCTGGTGCGCAAAGGAGAGGGGTTTAAGCGCGCCGCTTAAAGGAGCTCCAGAAACGGGCGCGGAGCTGCCGAAGAGACAGGAGACTTTTTCTTGCCTCTTTGCTTCCTGGGATGCGAGGAGTGGGGATTAAGGGCACCGCGTAAAGGAGCTCCAGAAACGGGCGTGAGCTGCGGCTGTCGGCGGACAGCAGAGACGGGTGTGGGACGCTAGGGTTGCTGCTTCCGCCACCAAGAGGCCTGTGTGAGAGCACAGGGTCACTCTCCACACCGCCCCACCCGGGAGCCTGTGCAGCCCGCCACTGCCGGGGTCCCAGGATCCAGGGACAGCTTCCCCGGGAGAACGCGCGGCGCGCCTCGGGCCAGTGCAGCGTCACGCCGGCCTCTGTCGCCGCAGGCTCGCCCCGCATCCGTGCCCCTCCCTCACCCCGGCCTGTGCCAGAGCCCCTGAATCAGCTGCTCCTTTAACTCCGTCCTGTCTGAGCGAAGGGCAGACGCCCTCGGACGACCTACACGCAGAGGCGGGGCCAAGTCCAAAGCTGAACCCCAGGAGCTGTGCGAACAAAGAGGAGAGGGGGAGGTCTCTCCCAGCAGCCTCAGAAGTAGGGGATTAAAACTCCACAATCAACTTGAAGTGCCTTGCATCTGTGGAAAACCTGAAATATGCCAAGTTGAAGAGGTGGACTTTGGGAGCAAGATATACTATTATTTTCCCCTTTTTTTCTTTTTGTTAAGTGTGTATGTGTTTGCTGCTGTGTGAGATTTTGTCTGTATAGCTTTGCTTTCACCACTTGTCCTAGGGTTAGACCGACCTTTTTTTTTTTTTAATAGAAATTTTTCTTCTTAATAATTATTTTTTATTTTAATAACTATTTTATCCTACTTTATTTTGTCTTCTTCCTTTCTTTCTTCCTTTCTTCCTTCCTTTCTTCCCTCCTTCCTTCCTTCCTCCCTTTTTTCCTCCCTTCCTTCCTCCCTTTCTTCCTCTCTTCCTTCTTCCCTTTCTTCCTCTCTTCCTTCCTTCCTTTCTTGCTTTCTTCCTTCCTTCATTTGTTCCTTCCTTTCTTCCTTCCCTCCCTCCCTCCCTCCTTCCTTCCTTCCTTCCTTCCTTTCCTTTCCTTTCTCTTTTTTCTCCCTTTTATTTTGAGCCCTGTGGATTAAAGGCTCTTGGCACTCCAGCCAGGCATCTGGCCTGTGTCTCTGAGGTGGGAGAACCAACCTCAGGACACTGGTCCACAAGAGACCTCCCAGCTCCACGCAATATCAAATGGCGAAAATCTCCCAGAGATCTCCATCTCAACACCAAGACCCAGCTTCACTCAACGACCAGCAACGAACAGTGCTGGACACCCTATGCCCAACAAATAGCAAGACAGGACTACAGCCCCATCCATTAGCAGAGAGGCTGCCTAAAATCATAATAAGGCTACCAACATCCCCAAACACACCACCAGACGTGGACCTGCCCACCCTAAAGACAAGATCCAGCTTCATCCACCAGAACAGAGGCACTAGTCCCCCCAACCAGGAAACCTACTCAACCCACTAAACAAACCTTAGCCACTGGGGTCAGCCACCAAAAACAACGGGAACTATGAACCTGCAGCTTGCAAAAAGGAGACTCCAAACACAGTAAGATAAGCAAAATGAGAAGACAGGAAAACACACAGCAGATGAAGGAGCAAGATAAAAACACACCAGACCTAACAAATGAAGAGGAAATAGGCAGTGTACCTGAAAAAGAATTCAGAATAATGATAGTAAAGATGATTCAAAATCTTGGAAATAGAATAGACAAATTGCAAGAACCAGTTAACAAGGACCTAGAAGAAATAAAGAGGAAGCAAGCAACGATGAGCAACACAATAAATGAAATAAAAAATACTCTAGATGGGATCAGTAGCAGAATAACTGAGGCAGAAGAATGGATAAGTGACCTGGAAGATAAAATAGTGGCAATAACTACTGCAGAGCAGAATAAAGAAAAAAGAATGAAAAGAACTGAGGACAGTCTCAGAGACCTCTGGGACCACATTAAACACACCAACATTCGAATTATAGGGGTCCCAGAAGAAGATAAAAAGAAAGGGACTGAGAAAATATTTGAAGAGATTATAGTTGAAAACTCCCTAATATAGGAAAGGAAATATTCAATCAAGTCCAGGAAGCACAGAGAGTCCCATACAGGATAAACCCAAGGATAAACACGCCAAGACACATAATAATCAAACTGTCAAAAATTAAATACAAAGAAAACATATTAAAAGCAGCAAGGGAAAAACAACAAATAACACACAAGGGAATCCCCATAAGGTTAACATCTGATCTTTCAGCAGAAACTCTACAAGCCGGAAGGGAGTGGCAGGACATATTTAAAGTGATGAAGGAAAAAAACCTACAACCAAGATTACTCTACCCAGCAAGGATCTCATTCAGATTTGAGGGAGAAATTAAAACCTTTACAGACAAGCAAAAGCTGAGAGAGTTCAGCACCACCAAACCAGCTTTACAACAAATGCTAAAGGAACTTCTCTAGGCAAGAAACACAAGAGAAGGAAAAGACCTACAAGAACAAACCTGAAACAATTAAGTAAATGGTAATAGGAACATACATATCGATAATTACCTTAAATGTAAATGGATTAAATGCTCCCACCAAAAGACACAGAGTGGCTGAATGGATACAAAAACAAGACCCATATATATGCTGTCTACAAGAGACCCAGTGGCCATGGCTCATGGGCCCAGCCGCTCTGCGGCATGTAGGATCTTCCCAGACTGGGGCACGAACCCGTGTCCCCTGCATTGGCAGGCGGACTCTCAACCACTGTGCCACCAGGGAAGCCCTCACATTTACTCTTCATCCCACTATTACCTGGCTCCTTCCCACTCCTGCAAAAGTGTTCTTACTATAGTCACCTGTGGCCTGCCAGTTGCCCAAATTCATTAAAGGTAATGCATTAATTATCTTACTGGGACTCCATTACATTTGTTATTACCAATCACTCCTTCCTTCTGGTAAAGATCAGCTACCTTTGCTTCTATAGCATGACAGGAAAACTATTAAATGAAATGACTGACAATGTTAAGAAGCCATAATTCAGATGCTTCCTGACAGCTGTGAATATTGTAGCCAGTACTAACTAGCTTCAATTCTGAGAGTCCTGTGCACCTCCCCAAAGGACAGGTATGGCAGCCCCTACACTCATATCAAAGGGCTTCTCCACGTGCCTGACGTTTTCATGAGAATGTCCCATAAGAAGCCATGCCTGAGGGTTGACACAGAGTAAATATCTATCTTTAAATTATACATTGTGGAGACTTTGGTGGTTTAAATGAAAGGATTATAAATTAAGAAGGTTTTCCTAAATAATATCTATGGTCCCTAATAATTCTATGATTATATAAATCTGAACATTTTAATTTGCCATTAGTGTGACGCCTAGAGCATCATGATTAGTAAAGGTCAAAAGGGATAAAAATCTGAGCATATACTTGACAAAGGAAACCAGCATTCTTAATTATGAAAAACAGAAGTCATTGGTCTCACTTTTATACTGTTAAGTGTGATACTTTCTCTCATCCATCTTTTAAGAACCATTCAGAAATAAGCTGAACAATCAGAGCTCATGATATGAGAAGTGAGAAGGTGGTCAGCCTAAGGACCTTCAAACTTTGTACTGGAGATCCGGTGACTCTATGATTAATTTCAGGTTAATTTAGGAAATGTGTTCTATTTGCAACCAGAAGCAATTTTGTCTTCTGTATTTTGTCTATTTAATTCTGGTATTTCGGTCTTCCCCGTGGCACCCCCTACACCAGCATCTGTTTTTAGGTTTACTTTTTGCTGCAATAAATGGACCAAAAATAACATCCCTGTTTAGATAAGAGAGGCAGGGAAAGTCCTTTGAAGATAACATCAACAGTAGCATTTCATTACTGAATGTCAGGTGATGCAATAAGTATACAGAGAGATTAATTTTCTGTTAACTTATTTTCACTACTAAACTTAAGTATCACCAAGAACTAAACTAAACAAACTTTACACAACCACCAAAAAACTTCCCCTTTAATATGCTTTCAAGTAAACTTATGATGGATTACATCTTATAGCAGAGAAATATTGAACTATCATTTGAAGCTATGGGAATCCTACTAGAGCAAGTAGTGTGTTGGTTCACATAAATAATGGGGCTTTTAGGTCAAAATACAGAATGGGACAGTTGAGATTGATTTTCCATAAAAACAATCCCTGGGGGGAAAAGAATGTTCTAAAGTATCGCTTCACAGGTGTACAAATAAAGAGGAAACAATGGGCCAAAATAAGAAAATAAGCAAAAATGGTTATACCCAAGATCATAAATAAAATGCAATGTGGTATTTTCCCTGGCAAGATTTTTATTCTATTTGAGCATAACTGCTGGTGATTAAAGGATGTACTGAAAGACATTTTCTTTGTGGCTGGAGCTTTGCAGCAGGTGATTTTGCTTCTTGCCCCACAGTGGTGAAGAGTGGATGGCTCAGGGTGAAGGAGGAGGAAGCCACAGTGCTGGATCCCCAAGCGGGTCATCTGCCCTGGACTCTTCCCACTTATCAAAACCGCAGAGATAACTGATGGGCCCTGCTGCGGCCCCACCAACTCAACTGTCAGAAATTCTGTGCGGGGTTAAGGTGGTCCCTGCCCACTGGGTCCAGGATGTCCAGCATCACCCAAGGGGCAAAAGGAGGGGAGCCCGAGCTCTGCCATCAGAGGCCTGTTTAGCATCCTGGTTGGCTGGAAACTCAACGTTTCAGAGGCAGATGAGCACAAAGAAGGAGCAGTCTCGAGAACAAACACAAAGAGCCTGACCCAGATGGAAGCAAGCCTGTCAGGAAGGAGAGCATACGGTGTGTGGAAGGGCGGGCAGGGCAAGTCCAGGGAACACCCAGATTCCAGAAGCCTGGGTGCAAGACTGCATTGTAGAAGGGACTTTCAGGTTATGCTGCTCTGACCAGGAACAACCATACAATACATAATACAGGACATAAAGAGACAGCTCCCAGCAAAGGGTCATGAACAATCAGTTTATCTCTAGTTCCTTCTGCCTCGCAGAAATATTCAGGCCTCTCACTGTTGTGGCCTCTCCCATTGCGGAGCACAGGCTCCGGACACACAGGCTCAGCGGCCATGGCTCAAGGGCCCAGCCGCTCCGCGGCATGTGGGATCTTCCTGGACCGGGGCACAAACCCGTGTCCCCTGCACCGGCAGGCAGATTCTCAACCACTGCGCCACCAGGGAAGCCCTGAGTTAATTATTATGATTCGCAGTTTTTAGTTGAAGAGGCAGAGCCTCCGTGCACCACCTCCCAAGGTCTCGAAATCCTTCAAAGACTTCCTAGAAAAGGGGTTTGGGGAGAGATACATCTTGCTGCTGTACCAGGCTTAGATTTAAGTGTTGTTCTATGAAGATGCAAGACTGGACAGACCATGGAATTCCAAATGGGGACGGACCTGAGAGTTTTTGTTCAAGGACAGGGAGCCCCTCCTAAGCCACTCCCGAGTTTTATCCAGCCCACATCCTCCAGACCTTCACCGGTCACCTCCGCTGCCAACCCACCTCTGCCTGGGTTCACAGAGTGGCTCTAGGGTGGAAATGTGCTCTTGTTTCCCCTCTCCCAGGTTACCTCACCCCGCACAGGCTGTTTGGGGCTGTCCTAGGTAATTCCTTCACTATGTTGAACCAAATCATTCATAGTCTGCCTAATGGATCCTGCTTCACAGTTATATTTCACACCACTCAGATGTGCGAAATGGTCATTTTATTTCTTTTTAACTAAACTGAATTTCTAATTGCATGCTTACCATACCTACTGTCTGATGTAACCATTTGATCTGGTTCTTTGCAGACGGATTTGGTCAATTCACTGTTTTCTCCATCATTTCAGCATTAGACTCTGTGGGTTCAGGGCTCAGCCCTGCTGCCTCCCAGAGTGGCACCTAAGGGCCAGTAGGTCTCAGGGAATCACTAAGGAGGGAGTCTGTCCACAGCTCCCAGCTGGAGCTGGCTGGCATCTTGGACCCTCTGGTCTGGTCCCTGCCTCTGTCCCTGTTGCTTGCCAGTGACTTCAGTTGTCAGGCCTTGCAGGACGCCCGCCTCTGATTCTAATCCCTGCTCAGCCCTTGGCAGCTCACTTTACTCTCACTGAGAATCAGCAGTAATTTCCCGAAAGACCCCGCAGCGTGGCCACGAAGGGGCTTGGTATCCTGCTTCCATGGGGAAGCCACAGTGGTGCCCACCGCCCTCACCACCTGAGAGGCCAGAGGACGGGCCCCCAGGCCCACTGTGAAGCCAGAAACCCCTCTCCACCATCTCTGGGTCTCAAGGCCTCCCATTCAAACAAGACAGGCAAGCCACATCTGGCGATGAAATCCCTCTGCATTCCTTCCAAATGCCGTTATTACTACCATTACTGATTTGATACAATTTTCTGGCTGACATTTACAGCAAATGTTATCCAGTGAGTCGACTGTTCTCAGTACCTTGTCTACGTGGCTTTGCCACTCGGATGACTCACCTGAGCAATGGTTGCGCTTATCCTTGGCCTCTGTGTGAGGCTCACTGCAGACTCTCCAACCTCTTCAGGCTGCTTTGCTCCCTGGGGAGAAGCAGCCCAGTCACGATCACCAGCTCCTCCCACCCACTCACCACACTGGACCCACGGGGAGAGCCGTCCAGATAAAACCCAGCGGATCACTTGGAACCGGGAAGCGAAGCCATCCTGCTTTAACTGGGACACACATCGTCTGTCTGTTCCTGCCTTCCTGCTCCCTGAATGTCAAGTCTGGGATGACTGGACCTGACCAAATCATTTGCTGATGAACTACTGTGTCTGGAATCCTTGCTATAATATCCATCAATTCAGAGTTTTCTACATATCAAGCTCTTTCAGATTTTACTATATTTAACACCTACAATGACAGAGGAGAAATTATTTTACAGTGTAAGAAACTGCATTTATCTTCCAGATGAGAAAACTCAAGCTCAGGAAACCTTTGCCGAGTCCACAAGGACTTAGGGCTGGCGGGTGGTGGGTGTGGAGTCTCCCTCACGGCAGCATTTGGACCCCAGGAAGACCAGCTTTCCCTGGACTGTTTCTTTGTTATTGTTTTGTTTTTTCCCTACAAATTCAAGGGAGTGTATTCAATCTTCGACCTTCTATGCTACATTTTAAAAGCTGTGTTTCAGAGCTTCCCTGGTGGCACAGTGGTTAAGAATCTGTCTGCCAATGCAAGGGACATGGGTTCTATCCCTGCTCTGGGAAGATCCCACATTCCACAGAGCAACTAAGCCCGTGAGCCACAACAAGAGAAGCCACCACAATGAGAAGCCAACGCACTGTAATGAAGAGTAGCCCCCACTCGCCTCAACTAGAGAAAGCCCACGTGCAGCAATATAGCCAATAAATAAATAAATAAAAGAAAAAGAAGAAGGAAGGGAGGGTGAATGAGAAGGGATGGGACAGACACAGCAAGTTGGGATCTGAAAGATCTCTGGAAAACGACAGTAAGAGTTACACCCAATCGGAGGCCAAAAACCTGAGTACTTTCCCCTCCCATGCTGCCCTATCCTCCACAGCTGTGCAGACCCAGCCCATCTTGCAAGGCCCTATGTAATATGCACATGGATCATGGATCATCTCCCCTGACTTTATGAGTTCTCATATTCCCTCTCTCAAATGTTACACAACATTGAGTCTCAGTGCGGAAGGAGGAAGGGGCCTAACCCCCTCAGGAACTTTTCCAAACTCACCCCTCATGTGTCCCATGTGCCCCACAGCTGCCTGTGGGTGTCAGCGCTGCTGAAGGGAGAGCATAGCCCCGCCCCACACGGCTAATTCCGACACCAGGTGCCATGTGGGTATGTTTTCACACAGCACCAAGCAGCTCTCTGACGCCAGCTGGGTGCCCTACAATTCAACCTGATCCTGCCCGACGGTGGTAGCTTTGTGTTGGGTTTCCAGGGGTCAGCTTACTTACAGATATTTACCGAGTCTCTGTATACAGGTACTACTTCTAAGTGAAGACTTGTCAGAACACTTAGGCTTTTTCTGTAATACTTATATAGAGATTAAAAGACCTTTGAGCATTTCCTTAAGGACCTTTGTAGAGAAGGTCAGACCTTGTCTGCATTCAGGACGCACCCAGAGCAGCGAGTCAGCCTGATAAGAGTGAGTGCCCAGGTGGAGCCAGTGCAAACCATGAGGGCTGAAGTGTGATTCTGCCCGTTGGATCGCGGCCCTGGTGACCTCAGTCAGCACTCAGAGAATGCTGTCGGGCAGCAGGCTAAGTACACATTTGGTTAGCAACAGTGACAAACCTCAGCCAAGTGCCAGAAATTGCTGTGGCAACAGGGCCACCGAGGCGAGCCGGGCAGCGAGAGGCCAGCTTTCACAGAGCCGGGTTCCTGACATGACCCACATACCTCGGACTGTGCTTCCCATCACAGTTACGTGGAGCTCACTCATGCCCATGGATACACATGGGAATGTCAGCTAAAAGGACAGAAAACATCTGAAGGGCTAGCTGCCCCTTTAAACCTCAACTGTCACCAACCTGCCAATTTGCCATTTCCCAAAGTTTCGTATGTCTTATTCACTTTCCTGCTCATGTTGGCACCATTTTTTCTGGACTCTGAGCTGCCGGGTGGGTGTCGTGTCTGTAAGTTGTGCCTGTGCATGGCACCCAGGAAGGACCTTCCACACTCATCACTGTGTGACCCTAATGGGCCGCTGCTCTGTTTACGTGTTTTCCTTCATTGGAAGTGGTCTAGACATGAATATCCAAAACAAAAGAGCCATCCACGTGGGGACATCCAGGGGCCACTGGACATAGAGGTCTCCGCGGAGAGATGAAGGATGAAGAGAGCGCGAGTCATCACAGGAGGGGCCTCTGACTCCGAAGAGGAGCCAGGGGAGGAGCAGAGGCCTGGGGCAGCCCCTTGAAGAACACCGATGCTTACTATGGGGGGGAAACAGGGGAGAGAAGTTAGGAAAATGAAGAGAAGCCAGGAGAAGGAGGTGTCACAGAAGAGGGAAGGCTCAGCAGACCAACCCCCCAGAAGGTCAGGAGGATGCAACCAAGAAGGCGCTGCGGGTTTTGACAGAGCACTTTCTGTGGCACATGCAGGGAAAACCAGGCTATGTGGCCGAGACGTGGATGGAGGCATGACACCACCTGTGCGGCCAAATCCCACACCTCCCCTTCCTTCCCTCTTTATTAACAGAGCCCAATTTTATTCATGCAGCAAGCTCTGTCCACAACTCTTGGTGATAAAGGCAAGGAAGTGATTGAATGAGAGCAGGGTGGATCTGTGTGGCCGAGATGAACTGCTGTGGGTAGGGACAGCACGAAGAGGTTGTCTGTCTGGGTTTATTGTGTGGGGATCAAGGAGTCTTGAGGGATGAAGGTTGACAGCATCACCTACTAAAACCCATTCAGGAAACTGGAGAATACTAGGTGGGTGTTCTGTAAACTCGGTGGGTCCCTCACCTTTGACCACTGTCTGGTGTGCTGATAGGAACCCCTCTTTCCTGTGTGGGGAAATATAGTTCCTGTTCCTTTGTGACCCTTTAAAAAAAATCATTGCAAAAAGACTGACTCTCCTCTCTGAAACCTCTATGCTATCGTCTTGCCTGTACATTGTTAAAAACATATTTAGGTCGCTTCAGTGAAACAGCTTCACAATGCATAGTCTCTGCTAGTTAACTGGACTGTATCCAAGGAACTGATGTAAATATCCCCCCATTCCTCTCCTTTCAGACACGTGCAATGGTTTAAATACGTTGAGCATTTCCTGCCCGCAAGCCTCAATAAGCTGTGTGCTAACCAGAGCATTCATGAAGGCAGGAGAGATATACCTGGATAATTAATATTTATTTGTCATTTCACTAGATAAAAAATACTTTTTTCTCCTGTGGTAGGCAAAAATTTCCAAAAGTCCTGAAAAACTAGTTATATCTTATATAACGGTGAAATATAGACTGTTATATGTTATCACCACTTTTGTGCAGCATTGTACTGTGCACCCTAGATGGTATAATAGGGTGAGAAAAAGAAATAAAGATCAGAAAAAAGTAAAAGTGTCATTATTCCCAGATAGTTACTCCTGGTAGTGTGTAAATTTGTACAATCACTAAAGTTGAATATATAATATTTTAAATAAGAAAGTTGAATATATCTATATATCTATATCTATCTATACATATGTATAACAGAGATCACATGGACCACACAGCTTCTACTATTTACTACACTGCCCTTTATCAAAAAGGTTTGCTGATCTCTGCTCCACAGAGGTCATTCAGGTGCATGGAATCAGACAATATATAATCTTTTGAATCTGACTTCTTTCATTTAGCATACTATTTTTGAGGTTCATCTATCTTGTATCATGTATAAGAAGGTCATTTCTTTTTGTTGCTGAACAATTCCATCGTAAGGATAGACCACATTTTGTTTATCCATTCACCAATTGATAGACATGCGGATTGTTTTCACATTTTAGCTGCTACAAATAATGCTATGAACATTCATATACAAGTCTTTGTGTGGACATATGCTTTCATTTCTCTTGGGTGGACAGAAGTTCTGGGTCATAGGGTGAATTTATGTTTAAATTTTAAGAAAATGTCAAACTGCTTTCCAAAGTGGCTGTGCTGTTTCACATCCTTACCAGCGATGTATGAGACTCCCTTTTCATCACACCCTCCCCAACACTTGCTATATTCTGTTCATTTTGGTCATGCCATTTTAGTGGATGAAAAGTGGTATTGTGTTGTGGTTTTAATTTGGATTTCTGAATGACTAATTATGATCATTTTTTTTCCCCTGTGCTTTTTAGCCATTTGTCTGTCTTCTTTTGTAAATGTCTATTCAAATATTTTCCCATTTGTAAACTGGATTGTTTGCCTTATTGTTGAGTTTTAAGAGTTCTTTGTATATTCTGGATACACGTCCTTTATCACAAATATGATTTGCAAATATTTTTTCCCATTCTGTATGTTGTCTATTCATTTTCTTAATGGTGTCTTTTAATGCACAAAGTTTTTAATTTTGACAAAGTCCAATTTATCAATTTTTTTAATGGATGCTTTTGGTATCATATCTAAGAAATCTGACTAACCCAAGGTCATGAAGACTTTTCCCTGTTTTCTTCTAAAAGTGTTACAGTTTCCGTTCTTAAATTAGGTCTTGAATCCATTTTAATTTTTGCATATGGTGTAAGGTAAGGGTCAAAATTGTCCCATCACCATTTGTCAAAAAGACTCTTTTCCCTATATATCTTGGCATCCTTCTTAAAAATCAATGGACTTAAATATGAGTTTATTTTTGTACTCTACATTCTGTTCCATTGATCTGTATGTCTATCTTTAGGCTAATACCACCCTGTTTTGATTACTGTAGATTTATTGAAAGTTTTGAAATCAAGAAGTGTTAAGTCCTCCCATGTTGTTCTTTTAAAAAATTGCTTGATGCTGGGTCCTGTGCATTAATATATAAATTTTAGCATCAGTTTGTCAATTTCTACAAAAAAACGTGCTGTAATTCTACAGGGACTGCATTGAATCTATAGATCAATTTGGGAGAGGTGACATCTTAATAATGGAGTGTCCCAATCCATGACATGGAATGTCTCTCTACTTAGATCTTTAATTTCCCTCAGCAATATTTTATAGTTTTCAGTGTACAAAACCTATACTTTTTTTGTTAGATTTATTCCTAGGCATTTTATTATTTTTTTCTTAAGATCATTTTTGAATTGTTCATTACTATCACATAGAAATATAACTGTTTTTTGTACATTGATCATGTATTATGTAACTTTGCTGAACTCATAGTTTTTTGATGGATTTTTTAGAATTTTCTATATATAGTTATCTGCAAGTAAAAGACAGTTTCACTTATTCTTTTCCAATCTGAATGCCTTTTCTTTTTCTTGCATGATTACACTGGCTAGAACCTAAGTAGCAAGAGTGAACATCAGTGTCTTATTCTCAATTTTCTTTCAACAAGCATGATGTTAGCTGTAGGTTTTTGTAGATGCCTTTTTGATCACAGTGAAGTTTCCCTTCTATCCCAAGTTTGTTGAGAGTTTTATCATGAAGGGATGTTGGATTTAAAATACTTTATCTATTTAAATGTTCACGCTGTTTTCTCCTTTATTCTATTAATACAGTGTTATACTGATTTTCAGATAGTAAACCTTCCTTGCATTACTGGAATAAATCCTACTTAATCATGGTGTATAATCCTTTTTATATGCTGCTAGATTCTTTTTACTAGTATTTTGTTGAGGATTTTAATCTCTATATTCATAAGAGATATTGGTTTGTAGTTTTCTTTTCTTGTGATGTCTTTTCCTGGCTTTGGGTGGTATCAGGGAAATACTGGCCTCAAAGAATGAGCTGGGAAGTATTCCCTCCTCCTCTGTGTTCTTTTCTGTTTTAAATATTTATTTATTTATTTGGCTGCACCAGGTCTTAGTTGTGGCATGCAGAATCTTTGCTGCAGCATGGGGGATCTAGTTTCCTGACCAGGGATCGAACCCAGGCCCCCTGCATTGTGAGCTCAGAGTCTTAACCACTGGACCACCAGGGAAGTCCCTCCTTTGTGTTCTGTAAGAGTTTGTGAAGGACTGGCATTATTTCTTCTTTAAATATTTCATAGAAATCACCAGTGAAGTCATCTGGGCCTGAGTTTTTCTTTGTGGAAGATTTTTAAGTATTCATTCAATATCTTTACTATTCAGATTCTCTATTTCTTCTTGAGTGTTTCAGTATTTGAGGTCCTTTTGTCTTTGTAGGAATTGGTCCATTTCACTTGTCTGATTTGTTGACATAAAATTGTTCATATTATTCCCTTATAATCCATTTATATATTGTAAATTTGATAGTAAATTCCTTTCATTCCTCATTTTGGTAACTTGTCTTTTCTTTCTTGGTCAAGTGTGTCAATTTTGTTGATCTTTATAAAGGATTTATTTCACTGATATTCTCTATTGTTTCTCTGTTTTCTATTTCATTTATTTTCCCCTCTAATCTTTATTTCCATCCTTCTTACTTTGGGTTTAGTTCTCCCATCCTCTCATTATTTAAGTGGAATCTTAGGTTATTGAGATCTTTGTTTTCTTTCCCAATATAGGTGTTTACAGCCCCAAATTTTCCTCTAAGCAATGCTTTGGCTTCATCCCATACATCCTGATGTGTTTTGATTTTCATTCAGTGCAAAATATTTTCCAATCTTCCTTGTGATTTCTTCTTTGACCTACAAGTTATTAAAAATTTTTTGGTTTAATTTCCAAATATTTGTGGATTTCCCAAATTTTCTTCTGCTGTTGACTTCTAATTAAATTCTACTGTGGTAGGAAAAATACTTTGTATGGTTTTAATCCTTTTAATTGTATTGACATTAGTTCTATGGTCTATTCCGGAGAATATTTCATGTACACCCAAGAAGAATGTACATTTTGCTGCTGTTGGGTGAGTGTTCTATAGATGACATTTAGTTTAAGTTGGTTGATAGAGTTGTTCCAAGTCTTTTATATCCTTGCTGGGTCAGGGTTATCTTTTAAACACATAAAATAAATCACCTCATTCATATAATCCTCTTGTGGCTTTCTACTGACTTTAGAGTAACAGATTTCTCCCACTCCTACCTATCTCTATGCATTCATCATGTACCACTCTCCACTTTGCTCAATTAACTCAATTAGCAAGCTAAAGCTATCCTTGTATTCTGTTATTGATAAGATCCATTATAAAGATACAATTAAGATGGTGTGGTACTGGTACAAGGAAAAATAAACTGATCAGTGAAACAGAATAGAGTCCAAAAACAAATTCACACATATATGATCACCTTTTACATGACAAAGGTGGAAAACTGGTATCATAAGAGGATAGTTTCTCTCAATAAATAATCTGGGACAACTGGAAATCCATAAGAGAAAACTTCTACCTTAAATCCTATTTCACACTATTAACAAAAATAAATTCAGTAAGATTTCTGATTTAAAAGTGAAAGGTAAAACAAAAAAGATTTTAGAAGAGAACACAGAAGAACATCTTTATGGTCTTGATTGGAATATGCAAAGACTTCTTAAACAAAATATGCCAACTATAAAGGAGAACACTGGTAAATTGTATATTAAAATTAAGAGCTTCTTTTCACCAAATATATTCTCACAATACGATACATTCAACAAAGGATTCATATCCAGAATAAACATATTTTAAAAACCAACAAGTCAATACAAAAAAGATAGTCTACCCAATATAAAAATGGGCAAAACTTGAACAGATATTTCACAAGAGGACAAAGGCCAATAAGCATATGAAAAGTGCTCAATGTCATTAAGAATCAGTAAAATGAAAACTAAAACCACAATGAGATACCACTATGTGACACTACTGAGTGTTGGTGAAAAGTGGGACAACTGGAACTTGGAAAACCTGTTGGGTAGAGTTCAATAAAGCTAAGCATGATGTCTGTACTATGACCCTGCAATTCTACTCCTAGGCAGAGAGGAGTACCTGTGCCCCAAAATTCACGGACTAGAATATTTGAAGCAGTGCTATTAATAGTATTTCCCAAACTGGGAATGAACCAAACATCCATTGGATAAATAACATGTGGTTTATTCACTCAATGGAATACTATACAGCCATGAAAAAGAACCATGTACAAATACATGCAACAAAAATTTCATATACTGTCGACCAAATAAGTCAGTACAAAAGAACACTTAGTTTGATTCTTTTCATATAACATCCAAAACCAGACAAAAGTAACCTATGCTCTTAGAAGTTGAGATAGTGGTTACCCTTGGGAGGCAGCTACTGGAAGGGAGCAGGAGGGGCTTCTGGGGAGCTGGTAATACTGTTTGATATGGGTGCTGACTATATGCGTGTTTTCCATTTGTGAAAAACACCAACTTTTTAATATATATGTTACTCTTCAATAAAAAGTTAAAATAATGTGCCTCTGCCTGGATAATCAACTCAGACTGAAGAGATGATTCCTTTCGGCCATCCTCTCAACTCCTAACTGCCACTTCCAGTGTCAGCCCCTAACATACAAACTAGATTTGCTCTAGGTCTGGCTACTAAAGGAGTAGGCCTACCAAAATGTGAAATCCCAGTTTAAACCTTCGCCTTCCTGCCTATGAATTATTCCCTTTTTACCCTCCTCCCTAGTACACTCAAGGGCCCTCCTGCTCTCTCTGCCCCAAATCCTTACTCAGGAGTAAATGCTCCTCTCAGGGAACATTTAAATAAGTATCAAAGTTTTACACCCAAAGGATGGAGCTCCAATAGTTAATGTTTCCAGTTGCAGGTAGCGGATGAGCAAGGAGTCCTCTAGGCCTAACACCCTGGAGGCATGTAACGTGCAACTGGAGTGCAGGCCCGACCTGGGGGTTATGGGGTGTTCAAATCTTGGCTTTGCCTTGGGCAACTTTGTATCCTCTCTGTCTCTCGATTTCCTCATCATTGAAACAGGGATAATGGTGCTTACCTCATACAGTTGTTGTAAGGATCATTTAGAAAAGTGACTGACATAAGGGAGGAACTTAGTAAATGTTAGCTGTCAACATGGCTTTACCCAGGGTATACTGTCCCCAAGAACACATGGCCTAGGGTAAGTCTAGGTAGCAGAGGGCTTTGGAGCTCACCCAAGCCTCGCCAGGCAAACCCAGGAGAGTACTCCTGTGTGCCCTATACTTGTTAGGTAGTGCAGTGAGAAGCAGGCACACATGCTCCAGGGCTAAATGGGAACGGAGGAGGAATTGGGAAGGACATGAGGTGGAGAAGAGTTGGCTGTGCCCCAGCCCCAGTCCCACGTATATCTGCTAAATAAGTCTATCATTAAATAAATGCATGCATCAGCCACTGTTATCGACTGCCTTCAAAGAATCAGAAATGCTGTTGTCAGAGGGTGAGAAATGAAGAAACTTCGTATCAGGTGTGTAGCATTTGATGTAACATCGACCAGGGAGGTGGTGATATCATACATCCATGCTTCTTGTTTGACCAAAGGGCCATGAGCATTATGGTACAACTGTGATTATAAGGTCGTGGTCCCTGGGTCTGGCCTCTACTTTGAAAACCAGAGGTAGACAACAAAAGTCAGTTCCTATTAATCATGTTCAGTAGCTAGAATATTTACACTGGCAGTTCTTCCCCACAGGCAGATTTGCACAAGAAGCCAAATCCTCATTAGGATACGTGAAGACTTACCAAAATAACATAATGCAATAAACTAAGAAAGGCTGCATAAATACCCAGAAGAGCTAAAGGGACTGCAGATCTGGACAACTGAGCTGACAATGTTTCTGTGGTCTCTCCTCTGCTGATCCACATCACACCCACCTCCAAGCCCATCTCACTTGTACCCCTCTGCTCTGATGCCCTATAAATACTATTAACATGAATTTAGGCAGCAATCATACTTCCTCACTTTCCAAGTTTGGGGAGGGGTAGGTTAGGAAACCCTGTACTGATAATCTACCTTTCAGAGTCATCACAAAGATTAGTTAGTTTAAGTCACAGTCTCTATAATCAGTTCTCTCTCTGAAGGCAAATTTCTCTGGGGAGTCACACTGGAGTGGAGGCTCGGTGGCCCAAGTGCACAGTCACCACCCGCAGGTTAGGACACTCCCCTTAGAATGCAGTGGGAAACGGCCAGGTTCTCCACTGAACACTGGCCCTTGCTTTATTGGATTCCAGGCCCAAAGAGTTCCATTTGTGTGCTCTCAGTTACACCACAACCAGCCAGGTTCCCAGCCTATCCCTCACGATTTCTTTCCCCAAATGCTGTAGCTGATTCTCACTTCTACTTTCATCCTCAGAGGACAAACTGAATGGCAGGTCTGAAAATGCCCTTGAGCCACTTCCAGGAGCAGTTTACATCACTGGCTTGACAATGAAAAGCCATCCTATCTCTCCTAACAGTTTCCACTAGTCTTGGATAGAAAATCACCAAATATTTAGACTGCAGATGTGTGTGGAGGAGTCCCACAAGCTTTTACCCTGGTGATGGCAGTTCTTCTTCAATCACTACCCAGACCCCTAAGAGGAGACGTCAGGGAGGAAGAGCAGAGAATGTAACAAGGCCACCAAAGCTCAAAGGGCAACGGCTGGGATGCCGCACCCTCTGGCGAGGCTCCACACACCCCTCCACACGTGCCAGCCCGCTCAGACCAAGAGCCCACTCCAGCTCTCTGTGCACCTTTCTATCCACTAAAGGCCTGGGGGCCCCACCTTCCTTTCCTCTTGGTTTTGCCATCACAAATTACTCCACCCTTTGGGGATTCTTCTCTCTCCCAAATTATCCATGGAGTGGACAGAGCAGAAGGAGGTTAAAAATATGCCTTATGACTTGCTTAGAATAAACTAAGACCATTACATGACGACAGTGGTAGGAAATAACAGAGAAGTTTTTCATACTCTACCCAAACTATCACAATACTTTCTGGCACCTCCCCCAGAACTGAAATGAACCTGGGCATGTAACACCAAGAGCTCAATACCCCCACCTCCCCAGCACCAGCACCAAACCGCAGCTGGTGAATGGCAGCCACCAGGCAGAAGTGCTATTTATTTTCCTCAATGACTTATGGTGAACCACCACTAAGGCAAATGACCATTTTTGTAAACTGGTAACAGTTTGGAGATGGACAGATTGTGGAAGGAACAGAAGTTAGGTAACCTGTGTTGTCCTGCTAGAAGGTTTGCTACTCTAACACCATGAACAATCAACACACATAAACAAATTAAGAGACGACAGTTTTTTAACAAGTTCTCTGGATAATTATAGAAAGAAATGTCTTTTAAAACCATGCATGAAATAAGTGATTTTTAAAGGAGCATGTATAAATTGCCTACTTTGCTCTTTAAATTTTTCACTACATATAAAAAACTGGCAAGTTTTTAAACGGTGATAAATTAAGGACAACAATTCACACTGGTGTCAGTTTCCAAAGAGTCACACAAGAAGCCAGGGCTGACAACTTTAAGGGTTCTGAAATGGTACATGCAAATTCTGAATGGGGATGAGACGTCAGACCCACTGTGCCAAGTACAACGTGGTAACAGAGGAGCAGGTACTGGTTGTTTCTGGGCCAAAGGGGATAACGGATCTACAGCGTGCAGCACCCATAACTCAGACCTGTCATCAGGGTGAATTCCTCCGAAGTCTCTCAGTCAGCTTCCTTTACCACCACGCTGCCGCCCACTCCCCACCCCGCCACCCCAACTGCAGTTCCATATATAAAGCTGAAGAAAATGTGCAAACAGGTTCACATGGGAGAGGTTCACCAAATGTTGAGAAAAGCACCTACAGCATTTTGGTTCAGTAAAGATATGAATTACATCCTTGATAATTAGAAACATTAATTGCTATTGTAAGAAACTCTTAAGAGAAAGCTCCCCAAATCCAAACTATTTTATGCTGGAATTTGAAATGTTCTATCTAGTTCTAAAACTGCATCATATTAGCAAATGAAGTAGTTGTTCCTTATAATGAAATTTAATAACTGGTTAGAATAAACTAAGACCATTACATGAGGACAGTGTAAAATTCTAGGTAATTAACTTTTATGACCATCTAAAATTTAGTTTTAAACTTATAATTTAAGCATTATATATTGAACACTTACATTCAATTGTACAGAATGCAATTAATTTAATCTTAAAAAACACTAACAAAACTAAGGAAATAAGCACACACACCCTCGAATTAGTACACTCTCACCAATTCTACGACTGCAATAAATTTAATACTCTAAATAAACACTGGACAAAGCAGAGCACTGGCGAAAGAACTCAGAGGCTTTAACAAGTCATTTTATAATTTTTATGAGCTAAGAGAGTGGAGGCAAATGGAATTCTTAGAACATTACTTAAAAATAGATTTTTAAAGACAAGGGCCCCGACTCACTCTTATATACACACACAGAGTTCATCTGTCACAGACAGCAAATGTTGAATTTATACACTGTAGTTTCCAGCAGCATCCTGCACGTTGAGAATAATTAAATTAAACAAGGATGTCAGATCTATGGAAGATGGACCATTCAAATCGGTACAAGAAAGAACACAGCTGTTCTGGTGCTACTGCATATGTGATGTGCTCACTGCTGCTTCTCAAATGCAAAAACCAAGTAAATACCTGAAAAGAAAACAAACAAGTTAGAGGTTGGTTTCTCACATCCTCAGGGCAACAATCTCGGTCTTGTTCATAATTTGGTGAAAATTCTCAAGCAGCTTTTGAAAAGGAAAAATTCCATTATTTCTAGGAGTTCTTCAATAATTTTGAGTCATACTTAGGCAGATATGGGATCATAACTACTTACTTGAAAACAAGTATCCACTTACTGTAATAGTGACATCACAGCCTTGGAGAAAACCAATTTAACAGCTCTAAAAATCTCTACTGACCATTTAAGGAAAAAAAAAGTATAAAAGCAAAGAAAATGAAAACTGGAAAAACTTATGATTTAATTCTTTTTACCTGGAATAACTGCACTACTATGAGTACAGGGGTAATCTAAGTTTACTACTCAGGAGGGGAAAAAAACCCTAATAAAAATGGTAAGGAACACATATAACATGCATGTTAAAATTCATCCAATTATCCAGTTGTTGTGTTGTAGGGCCTGGTAAGGAAAGTGAGTCAAAAGTCACATGATAATCGACAGTTCCAGCCCCAAGAGCACTCTCCCTTAAATAAGGTTTCCGGCTTTGATGTGTGTTCACTCAAAGACATCTAAATGAATCTATAGTTCCCAATTCTGAACCACAATGAAGTTCAAACTTAATCTTCTTTTAAGATACTGATAGATTTTATGATTATGAAAACGATTGAGAAGACAAATCCTCAAAACACCACAAAAATGTTCAGGGTGTTCACTAGAACATTCACCCAGCGAGTCGAGATAAGAAGCCATGTGACGAGGAGGCCTTGCCCCTTGGGTCAACCGTAGAACAGGGGACGGATGAAGGATGGCAGACCACATAAAGGCCTCCCAATCCTCGAGTCCTCGGCCTTCTCCAACCCAGCCTGCACAGTAACACTACGGCAGTCTCCCCTAACACCATTCTGGTCATGCTATTCTTTACTCATTCTCTAGCTCTCGAGTCTTTTAGGAGAAATAAATATGGCTGGCAGCAGAATAGACAGATGGGGAGAAAATAGGCAGGGTGATCATCAACACTGTAGATTCTTCTTGAGGGGAAGGAAGCAGAGCAGCCTAAAGCACTCACTGGCAAGTCCTGAGGCTCAGGACAGGCCGGCATTGCTGAGCCTGCTGTGTACCTCAAGTGCTCTTTCTGGAGCAAACCCTGCCAAACCTACCCCAAACACATCTATACCCACTGCAGATAACCTGGCAGTCCTGACCTGCCTGGATCTAGGGTCATATAAAACCAGTGCTTAATTCCAGATCAGCAATGAATAACTTTCTCTCCTTTCTAACTCAAAAATTCTGGAAGTCTCACTAATTATATAAAATACCTTCTGTGCCAGCATTTCAACTGGGATTTAAACAAAAGAAATTTAAACCACTTCTAAAAGCAGATCAGCAACAATTCTCTTTTCTTCCACATTTAAAGCATCTTCTAAAGGAGCAGCAGGCTCTGGTAATACAAGCTAAATGATTAGACCAGTAGGAGTCTAAAATATAGCTTCTTAGACCGTGGCACCAGCCCACAAAGCCCTCCAGGTCAGAAAAATGTAATTCATCACAGAGCAGATGGACCCTGACACACTGATCCTGGCTGCCCTTTGGCCATTGTTCCTTTCCTATTGCTTTCCTCCTCTCTAACCCACCTTTTCTTCAACTGTCTGGGGGCATCTAATTCTTCACTTGTATATTACTGCTAAAGTCCATGTTTAATATAAAAATACAGTGCTGATCTGCAGCCAGCACCACCATCACGACCTTTGACCAAGGTCGTTCTGTTACACGGCACTTCGGGATTGGTGGGACATCTAAGGTAGTTGGCGTATCTCCACTCCAGGGAAACCAAAGAATTGTGTCGGTTTCTGCACATATTTCTATGTTTGTCAGAGATTACGTCTCTAATATCTTCCAATCCCATTTCTACCGAGGGCACCAATATTCTGAAACTGGCTCAAAGTGTGCCTTCTTCCCTTTTCCTCTCTCTCCAATTCAGCAAGTCCTAAGAATGTTCCTTTCCGTGGGTGTCCATGAGGCCATGGCTGCGAGTGTGGAGCACCTGGGCTGGCTCTCTGACCTCAGCCAAGCTATTTGCCTGCTTTCCTATCTGTGAAAAGAAGACAGAATTAATAGTAGTCTACTGACAAAGCTGTGAGGATTAAATGAGCCATAACACAGGAAAAGTTTCGAACAGCGACTGCGCCCAAGCTAAACACTCAGTAATATAAACTATTATTATTTTCCAGATTTCACTAGTTTTTATTAAGCTCTCCTTCATCTGTTTTCCCCATTACAGGAACTTCAGCATGTAAAACAGTGTGCCCAGAAGTCACTCATTTATGTCTGTTTCTTCTACTGGATAGTACACTTCTGGAAGGCAAAGAGGCAACATTTATTATTTTATCCTCCAAAGCCCTTTCGTAGATAACTTTATGTAAGTTAATATTCAAAATGTTTATCAAATGGGTTATCTCTGATTACCTTTGATTTTTCCTTCAACATAATCAACAAATATTTAACCAAAGAGTGGGAACTACCTTTTAAGTTGTCAGGGCAACCATATAAGGGTATCACCATCCTGGCAGGGAGGCTCTGGGACTTCACAGACTGGCCAGGCCTCTGACCTCTCCTCCAAAGACAGTTGCCTCACTTCAGAATGTCTCCACATCATGGCTGTTCCCAACCCACAACCCTCTAAAACATCCTGCTCAGTGCTGCTTCACTAAATGTTCTAGTATTTATTATGACTTCACTGTCAACGTCAGAGAGGCCAGAACCAAATAAAATACACAGAACTGCTCCATAAGCCAAAATTTCCAGCAGAAATGTAAGGTACAGACATCAAATACAGATGGCTTCATAGTAACAAGCAGACAATGAAAATAATGCTCGTCAAAGTTTACGTTAAGGAACATCCTGCAAATATTTTCTCTTGGCACTAAACTGCCGTGCAAGACGGGGAATTAGACATTTATAGGAATTTTGTGTATAACACAATCACCCCCCTCACACAAATTAGTATGTGTCAGAAAAATTCTAAAGTTTTCAGAGTTTAACAATCACTTTGAAACAATTTTTGAAAATGCCAGTAAATCTACACTGATCAGATACTCACTTGTAGCTTCCCATTCTGATTTACTTAAGGTTCCCTAAAATTTAAAAAAAAGAAAGAAAATTTCAGATTGAATATGCAAGTACATGTGTACTTATTTTTCAATAATGGACAGAGGTCTCCAAAACCCTAACTTCATTATAAATACACATACAATTTACTGTTAATATTATTGTAATCTGAATATAAAATAAATCAATGAGATTAACCTTTAATGCCACCTTCTCACCACTTTTGCGCTACTGCCAATTCTCTAAACCACTGATTCTCAACCAAAGGGTGAATCTGCATAAAGAGGGTATTCATGTGTAACTGGAAAAATTATCTAGCTTACATTTTTAACTTGGAAAATGGAAAAAAAAAAAAAAAAAAAAAAGAGGCCTATCTTGAAACATCAAATAATACTGCAGGAGGGAATAAGATTTTTGTGTTTTTACAAAGGAAATCACAAAATAAAGTATGTATCATACAAAGGAAATAAATTGTATTTAGTGATGTACTTGCTACTTTGCAAAGGCACTGAGTAACAAGACATACAGTGGCAAGTTTAGTAACTAATACAATTTTGAAGTGATAATTATGTAGCATTCATAATTAAGGAAAATGTGAACTTCCAAAAAGAAGTCAGAGAAAACGAAGATGTAACTTTTTCCCATCTAAGCTCATAAGCCCCTGAATTTTATCTATGGAACACCATGAGTCAGTAGTGTCCAGGTAAAGATACAATGGTATAGCAAGAAAACTCTCAAGCCAAGCCTATAACTTTTCTCCCATCCTTATTTCCTCCATTCTCAGTTCATTAAAGTACGTTTTATTCTATATTTTACAGTTACAAAAAGTTATCACAACTTAGGGGAAACAGACTACTGTGTATCTGATTTGTAACTCAGTGAACTCAAGTATTATAAACCAGTGAAATAATTTCCTAAGTTTCCATTTTTCTATTAAGTATGTTAAAAAATAAAAACTTACCAATGGCAACCTCACTTGACTGTTCTTCATGTACTTTGCTGCATGTTCATAGTCATCCGCCTTCTCAGATGCAAGTTTGGAATTCTCGTTTGCAGGATATGGCTAGGGAAGCAAGTGAAATTCCTAGTTGAGACATTACACTGAAATTTACAATTCCGACTTAAACACACAATCACTGAAATAAAATAATTAAGACAGTAATCTTTTTTTTTTTTTTTTTTTTTTGGTACGCGGGCCTCTCACCGCTGTGGCTTCTCCCGTTGCGGAGCACAGGCCTCCGGATGCACAAGCCCAGCGGCCATGGCTCACGGGCCCAGCCGCTCCGCGGCATGTGGGATCCTCCCGGACCGGGGCACGAACCCGTGTCCCCTGCATCGGCAGGCGGACTCTCAACCACTGCGCCACCAGGGAAGCCCCTAAGACAGTAATCTTTAAGTATTACTTCAGGAATACACACTACACATACTTTTGAAATATGAAAAAAAAAGGAGTGAAGGGAATCCTCTCTGAACAAAGCAGCTGCCATGGTCAACAATGAGCATGATCAGAGTATCTACAATCACAGAGAGTCTACACAGGGACTGAAGAGCATCCTGAATTGCCACCAAGGACCACCTGGCTGCAAACACCTTTACCTCCCTGACTCCTGGTCAAAGGCTTTTTCTGTTACGACTCTAAGCTGAAGGAAGTTATCAGAAGAGCTAAACATTCATTTGAACATTATGGTGACTTAGCGGCCATGGAAGTATGAACAGCAGCTGGAAATAATACAAATGAAATGCTCAGTCAACAGAACCTTGGGAGTTCCAGAAGAGAAGGAAAATATCCAGCCTCCAATACAGGTCGTCTCCATATTTATATAAAATCTGAAGAAGGGCCTCAAAAAAATGCTGTTTTTAAAGGTATGCTGGACAAATGTTTATTCAAATTACTTTGAGCACTATTTTTAATCCATTTTAACATCTCTTTATACTACAAAGTAAAGTGCTTTGTAATGCATGTAAATAAAAACAAGGAATTACACACTCATGTAGCAACCATCTACTCTGTAAAGGTTATATACTCTTTTAATTCCTTTCTTTGCCCTGTTACAACATACTAGCTAGCAAGGAACCCCTTTAGATGTACATCTTCCTGAAGAATTTTTAAGAAACTGATCCAGGAATGTTTACTTTGCTATCTTCTTTTTCCCCTTTATAAGTATTCTACAGTAAGATCAGACATTAGAAATTTAGCTATGTGTTTTCTGTTTAAAAAAGTATTTAGTTTTTTGGACTTCCATAGTGGGGAGAGGCCAGGGTGCTGCTGAACATCCTACAGGGCACAGAGCAGCCCCAAATGCCAACAGCCCTGAGGTTGAGAACTCTTATGTTAAAGCTCTGTCCTAGGTGCTGAAGAGTCTAGAGTTGGCACCAATAAGCTGTGTAATTTATATAAATACTGAGTGTGTACACGGCCTTGAAAGAAATCTCAGAGACAGCCAAACAAGCTTACTACGACCTGGAATTTTTACACCTTTTCTAAATACTCACCTCCAGGGCCTGCATTCGTTTTAACAGCATTTTATTTTCATTGTTCTTAATCTTTTCCTCATAGAATTCCAGAAATGTTTTTTTGTAGACTAGTTTCATATTGTACTTCTTCGCCATTCTGTCCAAAAAAGATTATTTAATGAAAAGGCTTCCAAAATATCTGTAATTCCACACGCAACAGTAACACCTTCTGGGCTTAACTAAAAACCTTTACAAATTCACAAGAGGACCATGCAAAATGAGTGAAGGGCAACACACCACTGACCTGAAGGAAATGTGCAGTTAAATCTGACTGGGTCACAGGGAACTACGGTAATGTAACAGACAGGCCAGGAAATGAAATGAAAGGCTGTGAGATGGGGACCACAGGCTGTAAGGAACACTTTTCTACCAACTCCATTTCATTTGACTTGATCCCTCACAGTGGCATTGAAAATAGTGGCCAACTTCCTTCTTAAAATAGTCTCTTTCATCTACTGGATTCCCTGGCAAGACACACTATTAATTTTTATCCTACATCTTGAACTGCTTCTTCACAGTTGGTTTTACAGGTTTCTTTTCCCAACTTCCAAATGTCAGGGTTCTGAAGAGTGTGGCCCAGAACCTTGCTCACTGTCACTCCCTGACGTATACAGCTTGCCAACAGCTACGGTAGCTCAGTCCTGGCCTCTGTCACTGCACTTCTCCCTAGAAATCTCCGCAAGGACTGCCACAAGCATGCTCTAACTCTCCACCTCCAGAGCTGAATCCCACTAGCCTGTTCTTCTGCCAATCTTTGCTATTTCAGTATATCCATCTAACGATCCATGCCTCCCCGTCTCTATGCCCAGTGTTCAGCACACCACCATGTCCTCTCCGTTTACCTATACAACATACTTCAAACAGGCCCACTTCTGACCCCATCACTCGCCACCATCCTGCTCCAACACCATCACCACAGCTGTACCACTTCGCTCGTTTTGCTGCTATTCTTACCCTCCCTCAACCAATTTCCCAACTGCAGCCAGATTATGCTTTTAGCAGTGCACAGGTCACGTCCCTCCTTCACACCCTTCACTGGCTCTCCAGCACACTTAGAGCACTATTCAAAAGCCTTTAACATGGCCTCTAAGGCACTCATTTATACAGGAGTGCTGCCTCATCTTGAGCAAGCTGGGCCCTGATTCCTCAAGGCCCAGTCACAGTGGCTTTCCTTAGGCTCCTTAACCTAGCCAAGCTCTGTCCATCCCACTTTGGGGCCTTCACACATATCATCCCTTACGCCTGAACACTCTCCCTTCCAGTCTCCAACGGGGCAACTAGACAGCCTTTAGATGTTGACTTAAACATCACTTTTTCCAAGGTGGCTACCTTAAATCCTCAATGACATTAGGTCCCCCTGTTATGCCTTGTGTGTGTATTTTTTCCGAGTGCATTTTCTGAAGTTGATTACTATGTAGCTGTAGACAACAAAAGGGAACCTGAGGATGATTTCAGGTAGCACAAAAGGAGGAGAGGAAGAAAGGGAAAAAGTCTGAAAGGGGACTTGTGAGGTGACAGATGAGGGGACAGAGTGAAGGAAACATTTGAGGGCCACTTGGATTTGCATATAAGAGGCATACGTAAGGCAGGAGTCCCTGTAATTAGTATTAGCCCTCCTTGGAAAGACAACATGAGTAAATATAAAAGCCTCTTCTATTCCAGGCAGTTCATTTTCTATCATAAATATCCAAAATGAGCCTTTACAAATGAAACCAAGCTTTAGCCCTAAGAAATACCATAATTACAAAGAACTGAGACTCAATTTGACCAATCTGAATAGGATTGCCATGTAAAAGCTAATTAATGAAATGGCAGAAGGGCATCTCAAAATCCCTGTGCATTTTCTGATTGTTTCCCTGAATGAATACCTGTCTTAATAAATAATTCAAAAAAATTTAAAATATTAAAGTGATACTTTATGACTTTATGTTTATAATCATTAGGCAATATAAGCAGAAAAGATTGCTAGTGTTTGCCTAGCATTAAAAAAAAAAAAAACTTTCATTTTATTCTTTATCTTTTGACATATACTCAAATCACCAACTTTGTCAAACACAAACACCAAGCTAACATACCAAACATATAAAACATACTAAAAACGTTTAATTTTTTTCTTTCATAAAGTTGAAGAGCATAACATTTTCCCAAAGTTTGCTAATTATAAGGAAAATGTGATATAAATTTAATTTTATAGTTCATATTTATAAATTGTGCATAGTATTTCCCATGTTTAGTCACATGCTACTTCATTTTCTTATATTATTGTATATAATTTTTATATATTGTAGAACTCCTGAAAATCCTACACCCATAATTTTACAAGCTGCCTGAGACATAATTCAAATAATCACCAGCCAAAAATAAGTAAAGCAATAAAGTTCTTCCTCTTCCTCAGTTAATAAAGGCTTTGTTTTAAAAAGAAGGGAACTGTAGTTTGGTCAGCTGTGACATGGCCTGCATTTAACTGGACTCTTCCATGTTACCTACCAGGGAGACCCCCAAGACCAAGAAAAGGCCTTGGGGCCTTACCTGAAATCCCAGCTTTTCCTGTGCCTGTGGTTTGCCAGGACTCCTAGGAATTCAGGTGCATGAGTGACTACATTCCTGAATCAGTATTTTATTATTGCCATTGCCCGTGAGACAGGCAATTTCATAAGCTATAGTGAAATATAAAGCCACTTTTAATACCTATCCCTGTCAAAAGGAGGATCTCTACTTTGGGAAGACTAATTTTATGTTACCAAAGTACCAGCAGTTACTTAAAAACAAGTCTTTTGCTATTTATAGTGTCAGTTATTTTCTTCCACAACTTGCAGGCAACAGGCTCCCTTTCTTGCCTACAGGATGAAATAATTCCAGGAATAAAAGAAACTAAATGAGTTAAGGCTGCAAGAGACCTATGGCACCAACCCTGGGTTTGAAGTTATTCATTTTTTTTTTTTTAAATAAGGCTATACTTCTTCTTAGGATCCCACTTAAAATAAGAAACAAACATAAACACTGATTTTTTTTTCATTTTCTTTCTCTCTTACACAAAAAGAGAACAGTTAACAGATTAATGACATTCTTACTCATTTAGCAATGGAAAATAGACCAAGAATTCAGGGACATCCACAACACCTTCCAAGTTGAAGTCATATTTGCAGCCAAATAAAGGATAAGCTCCTTTCTTCTCAAATTTCACAGTATATATTTCATTTCCAAATGATTCTGTTTCTGAAGCTTCAAGGCGTCTTCTATAAAAGTTATCCCCAAACCAAAGCAAAAAGATGAAATTTGTTATTAGGTCAAATTTATTTTGATCAGATTAAATATGGGAGGGGGACACACACATGATGCAATTTTATAAAGATTAGCTTTTAATTGGATTTGAGCTACTTTTAAGAAGCAATACACTAAAAGATCATTAACAATCTCACTAATAAAATTATGCTGGAAGTAGGTTTCACTATCATGACAGCTGGTTAAGTCCCAATACCTCACATCTGATCTGGAGTTTGTCTAGCAATACCACCTCTGGCTTTTTGGCTGGAAGTAACATCAGTCTCCAACTTACACAGAAAGATGTTTTAAAGGTTCATCAGCAAATGTGACTTTTTAACTTAAAATTTGAGATCTACTCAAATACATTATCAAAGTGCTCAGCCCTTATAAGATCAACACAGCATGTTCTATTAACTTTACTCCTAATAAACACTTGCTATTCTAAAATAAGCTTAATTTTGAGTATGTTATAAACCACAACATATAAAAGTACTTACATCAATTCAAAGCTATTGGGAGTGGTACCAATAAAATAGCCTCCAGGGCTCAATCTCTCACATGCATTTCTGAGCATGACGTCAGCCTGCTCATAGGACTCGAATGAGTAATGGCAGACAAACTGACAACTGCAGATGTCAAAGCACATTTCTGGGTCATGGAACTTATCAATCAAAAGTTCCTGAAACAAATTAAAATGGGTCAAGACTTTGAAGTTGGCTGCGACATAAAAATTTAGTGAATTAATTTCTAGAATTAGGATCCTTAAAATAAAAGTAGACATGACCTCCCACAACCTACCCTTTCTCATTACATATCATAAAGATCACAATAAAAACGTTCTTTCTTTCTGATTCAATAGAAGTTGATTCCCATTTTCATAGAAATTTTAAAAACTAGAGAATGCTAAAAAATATATCAAACATGACATTTAAAGGAGTTGATCCTTTAATTGGCTTTACTTGAAAACTAAAGTAAAATGATGTTGAACAGTAACTTGGGTTTAAAAAAAAACACAAAGCTGGTCTTTGGGACATTTTTTACTTTTTAGGCTGCGCCATGCAGCTTGAGGGATCTTTAGTTCCCCGACCAGGGACTGAACCCAGGCTACGGCAGTGAAAGTACTAAGTCCTAACCACTGGACCACCAGGGAACTCCCTGGGACATCTTTTTAAAATGCAAAAGTGTTTTTAAAGGTTTCCAACTTTCTAGCACTTTTCCTTCCCCTTTCACAACTGCAAACAAAATGTGTAGGGTTACAGGTATCTATAATAGTTCAATGAGCTAAGGAGTCAGAAAAGAAATGTTCAAGGGGGGACTTCCAGCATTTCGAGTGCCTCTATAGTCTTGAACTTCAGCTGTTAAAGAGATTCGGAAACAGGTGTCACCAGACTGTGATATGTTGGGAAACCACCAAAACAAATTACAAGGTAAACAAAATGAAGTGCAGATCTATTTCAAAATACTAGAAAATAAATCGTGTTGAAACACAGAAGCAACAAATGATTTCCAAAGTAAAAGTATTAAAAGCTAAAAATTCCCAGAAGTATTCACTGGGTCATTTAAGGAAATTTATCATTAATGGAATTTCTAGTTGAAACTGAAAATCCATGTCCTGAAGATTTTTAATGTTTCAAAGCAAATTTTTAAAAAATGAGCTGATTTTTAAAGTAAACCATTTACTCATATTAAAAATATACAAAAATATACAAACAGACAAATAAAAAAAATACATACCTTTGAACAATCAGCAGTTATAAATTCTGCACTGAAAATATATTCATTATCACGACAACGATTCTTCATGTCCTCGTACCGCTGCTGACACTGTTTGACAGAAACATCAGCAATATCTGGAAGGGGGACGGGTGTTAGTAATGTCAACAAAGGCCCACAGAGTTAAAACAGAAATGCAAAAATGGCACAAATCTACACTTCATCTCAACTTTTAAACTTTGGCAGGGAATCTAGCCTTAGAAAAGCAGAAAGGTTCTATTTCCTTCAAAACAAAAGAGAAGAAAGTCTTTTGTTCCAATGGAAATGCCCTCTTATTTTTCAAAAGGAATTAACCACTTTCTCAATAGGTACTGACAACAGGAAAGTTCTACCATGATTTTTAAATGCTTATTCAAATTTAAAAGCAGAAAGTTTAAATTCCAATTTGGATTATAAAACCTAACACTATATGCCCAGCTCTTTATAGTTTCTTAATAAAATGTTATTTGCCTTTTCCCAGTGTTGAGATTTGCACTGCGGGTACAAAAGCAACGGTGGGTACCTTGTCATGAATACAAGGTAGGGGCACCAATGGTACTGGTAATACTTGATATATTCTTCACTGCTATAAGCCAGCACAGAAAGAAAAAAATCCAATTTCATTTAAGAATGTCCTTGATAAGCAGTAAAAATTAATTTTATGAAATCTTCAAAACATTTCTGCTACGTAACAAAGTCTGCCTGAACAGGACTGGTGTGACTGTTCTGTAAGGTGTACTGCCCACTTTTTTCAAACAAAATTGTTCCACTTAAAGAACCACTGACAGACAAACTGGTTATTCAGACTTCGTAATTTGGCAGACCTTTTCTTCTAGTGAAAAAAATGAGCCTGACATTTCATGAAAACTATGGACTGTATTTGTTACCAATGATAAATCTGAGCTTTCAAATGAAAGTTCCAACTCTGACAAACTCGTATCTACCACCACAGGCTGGGCATCTTCCCAATACTTAAGACTTTTCTGATCGATGGTGATATTAAACAAATGTGATTTCCTGATGTCAACATTTAGAAGATTTGCATAACTTTAGTGAACATTATTTTCCAAATATTTCAAAATCTTGCAGGGCGAAGTGCAAGATAGACCAATGGATTTAAATATAACAGAACACAAAAAGTTCACCAATATGGTTTCAGATTCCACGCTGTAACTAACCTTTAAAGGAACTACCACTTGCTGAATTTTGATGTAGTATCAAAGATACTACATATCTTCAGTATCCTCAATTATCTGAAAAGACTATTAAAATACTCCATTTCACAACTACTCATCAAATAAAATAACACATCAAAACATACTGATGCAGAAACAGGTGTGAGAATCCAACTGTCTTCTATTATCCCAGACTCTAAAGGAATTTGCAAAAGTACTTTTAAAATGCCAGTCTTCTCACTACATTTTATCTGTAATAAATATTTTTTAAATTCTCGGTTTTAATTCCTATAATCAACAGATATAACCACATATGCAAAAGCTTTCTGGGGTCCTCATTTTTAAGAATGTACTGTGGTCATAAAACCAAAAACTTTGACAAGTGCCAATTTAGGCAATACTACTCCACAGGTGGTGCTGGGCACATCCCACAGGAAGGAACATGACATCATCTTATCCCTCTTCAGGGTTAAGACTGACCAGCAGATTCAGGCACTTGATTCATCCAGTTAAGTTCCTATTAACTTTTCACCTAATAGCTTAGATCTATAATTTTACCAAGCGTGGAAAAATTTATTCATCATGATTTTTCAATAAAGAGGAACTTCTCTTTTCAACCATTTGGTTACGTTGAAATATGGTTTATACAGGGTTAGAGAAGATAAATACTCACCACCCCCTCCCTTAGTTTATGAATTTCAGAATAATGAGTAAGTTTCCTTGCTCCTTCCAAGTGTGAAAAATGAGATTTTTTCCCTTTATTTCATGTTTCAATCCACTGTAATCACTGCCTTTTTAAATTAATTAATTAATTAATCTTGGCTGCGTTGGATCTTTGTTGCTGTGCGTGGGCTTTCTCTAGTTGCAGCAAGTGGGGGCTACTCTTTGTTGCAGTGCACAGGCTTCTCACTGTGGTGGCTTCTCTTGTTGTGGAGCATGGGCTCTGGGTGCGCGGGGATCAGTAGTTGTGGCGCATGGGCTTAGTTTTAGTTGGTCCGCAGCATGTGGGATCTTCCCAGACCAGGGCTTGAACCCATGTCCCCTGCATTGGCAGGCAGATTCTTAACCACTGTGCCACCAGGGAAGTCCCTTGTAATCACTCTTTTTTAATGACGAAACTATCCTATCTTTGACCAGTGAAAGCCGTTTCAAGTTTTTCTTTCTGTGCTGGCTTATAGCAGTGAAGAATATATCAAGTATTACCAGTACCATGGAGTCCGACATGACTCCAATCCCTGTTTTTAACACCATCAGTAAAGTCTCATTACTCATTTTAGAAAACACCCATCTCATGCCTAGCCCCCAGACATCTTGTGGTAAGGTATTTTGGTGTTATGTCCATAATGAGATCTTTCTTATTTACATTTACCTGACAGATCACAAATTATTCTTTCCCATGCCATTATCTGTCTTACCAGTACAAACTAGCTTGTCAATTCTTCCCTTTTTCCACTTGAGCAAATCTCCACCTTTACCACATCCCAGGTCCAAAACAGTGATATCACGTTTTTTTTTCAGTCGCACCTTTTCTAAAAATTCTCCTAAAAGAGAAAATTAAGTCATAATAAATGATCTCTTCTCCATTTTTACTAAAGCATAAACTGTTACCCCTAATAACCTACTAACTTCTGCCTGACACATACAGTAAGTCCCCTACATACAAACTAGAGAACTTTCAAAGATGTGAACGTGTGTTCGTATGTCCAATCACGTAAGTTAGTTCATGTGTCTGGTGTACATCGTCACATGCATGCTCTACAAGTGGTCGTGCTTTTGTGTATTTTATGGTACAGTACTGTACAGAGTACAGTATTATTTCAAGCCCAGAAGGTCCAGAAGCTAGTGTAAAAGCAGTGGTGATGTAGCTGGTACTGCTAAGAAGCGCGGGTTGTTGTAATGTACTACTGTACTTTTCAAGGAACTGTACTGTAAGATTAAAAATATTTTCTTTATTTTTTGTGTTTGTTTTTTATGTATTATATGTGTAAGAAGTTATTATAACCTATTACAGTATAGTACTATAAAGCAATTGTGTTAGTTGGGTACCCAGGCTAACTTCGTTGGCCTTACAAACAAATTGGACTTACGTACGTGTTCTCAGAACAAAACTCGTTCATGTGTAGGGGACTTAATGTAATATAAACACATTCATTTATGTAATTAATTCATAACTTCTAGAAAATATTTCAAAATTTGACTAATTAACTTGATCCTTCAGCATTAAAGATGAAAGAGTATGTGTCTGGTATTTTAGAATCTGGTTATTTTCAGAATTTGATTCAACATTAAATAGCAAACATTTTATTTTTTGTCTCTCATTTTATTAAAAAGAAGTTTAATAGTACAAAAAAGGCACATGACCTTGGTGGCTCAATAGCAAACATTTAAAATTCTAATTAATACAAGAATACCCAACACTTGCTCATGATAAGAAAAAAATTATTCATAATTTTTTGTAGTTCTCTTTCCAAAGCTAAGTGTTTAGCTTATTATACACTTAATAATTATGGGATCACAAGAGACCTTAATTTTGATAAGAGATGTCAAGCTTACCTCTAAACTAGTCAAAAAACTATACATACCTCTTAATTTTACTATCATCAGAATTCTTAAAAACTCTGAAATAAAAATGGAGTCTTTTATCCCAATCTACCAAATCACATTAAGATCCAAATAACATTAGCATGTCCCTTACATCAACAGCCAAATGGTTCAAACATCAGTTAAAGGCATATTAATATTCTTAGACAATGAAATATTCAGCAATTCTAAAATTGGATAAAATACTGAATCCTAGATCTACTCTTCCTGTCTTGATCATTCTGAGTTTAATGTTTTCTATTTCTAATGCTTTCTATTTCTTGTAGTATTCTGACTGCTAGAATATTCTGTATAAATACTTCTGCCTTTCACTGTCACAGAAATACAAGTGTTCCATATTCAACTTTCTGCTATGAATCTTAAAAAACCAGCATAAAATATAATACAGAAAGAGTGAAAATAAGAATTATAAAATCTCTTTATTTCCACTTAAGATTAATGAGAGGTGAAATCTTCATGAAACATTATTCAAAGTTATCTTTATCACATTCAAGCACCGTACTCAACTATCACTAGCTATAAGCAGCAACAAGGAAGCAGAAAATGAATGACAAAGAATGGGTGTTGAGAAGAGAAAGAAAAAAGGCAGCAAGGGAATTTGGCACAGACCACACTGATTACAGCAGGACCAGAAAGACAGGTGCAGATAGCAAAGCACCCATTGAGAGAGTTGCTCGAACAGCTGAAGAAGAAATAATACTATGAATATGCTGAGAGAGAAATTTTTGTTAAGTCTGACATACGTGTTTTTAAAAACTACCCAATTCCCTGTTTATTAAAATAATACAACTAACAATGTGAAAAATAGTGCTGAACTTTAAAATATTTATTCAATGAATAAATACATGAATAAACAACACATTAGGAAAAATACTCAGTAATAACTTATCTGCATTACTGAGGATGATGAGGAAAGGAAGAGAAAAACTGAAAAGAAATTAGGAACAGCACCCAAAGATTACGAGTATAAAGTAAAAATGCCATAATAAGTAACCTAAAAAAATAAATAAAAAGAAGTTCATTTTTTCATTTACCCTGGCTGACAAGTAGCAGTCAAATAAGTCTTATTTTTATAATAAAACAAAGAAAAATATTAAAATGTGTTCGAAATAATGAGTCTAGTTGCCACTCCTGATACTTCTCAGAATGGATAATTTATCTTTTAAAATTACTAAATTATCGTTAAAACTAGTAGAAAGTAGCCATAATTAGCACTTTATTCTTTTCAGTGTAAATATGAAAGCATTCTCACTTTTTCTGAGGTTGGCTTTTAAGAAAACAAAAACAGAAACCAAAATTAAAAACAAACCTTTTTGTGAAAAACTTCAAAATCTACTGGCTTTTAAAAATTCTCTAATCTCAGGTAAGTGACTATTTAATGTACTTGATACACAAAGCAATAAATATATTCTGAATCATATTTCCTCCACTGACTTCCAAAGGTGAGTTTCCATAGATAAAATGCTGTCTAAAAAGCTGAATGTCTTCATCAATCCTCAAAGTAAACTTTATTTCTTCCCAGAAGAAACAAGTTCAATGGACAATCAATACACATGATGACCTTTACCAACTCATTAAAGGCCTAGAGATAAAAAATCATGGCACTGCCCATTTTCGTGACCTAATGGAACCCAAATGTCTAATTCAACAATATATCATTGCTCCAAAACTATTAGAGCAAAATAGATTATTTAATAGCACTAGGATAGCTTGATACTAAATGTAAAAGCACGCTGCCTTCTGCAAGCCTGATTAATTCATCAACTTAATATTAATTAAACACTCATTGCTATCTTATGTAGTCAATCATAAGTAAATATGAAAAGAATTTACCTAAAAGGCTTAGTTTCAGTTTTGGCTCCAGTTTTATAAAGCCAAGCTTTGATGATTAAATGAATAGTAACTAAAGACCTAGTAGCTTTGTGTATGATTAACCATTTGGGGAGTAAAAAATGAGACATAAGCTGAAATTAAAAATTCAAAACTATAAATCAAAAAACAAACATACCAATGAGGACACTTTTCATCCAATTATTGAAGTTTCTTAGGTAAAAAATCCTACTTTGGCTACGCTTCTCCAAACCAACTTCCTGGAGTTCATTGTAGTGAGCGGCCACTGCTGAGCTGTGTCCTTCTTCCAAGTTCTGAAAATAAAAGAATGGAATAAAATTAAGAAGTTGAACATGAAAAAATTAGTCTAAGAGAGCATCTGACCTATATACGGATAAAATACTACTGAAATTGGTAAACTTCATTAAGCAATAGCATAACCACAGAAATCCTAAATATAATCACATGGAAGATTTTCCCGTTCCCCATTTTTTTTTTTTTTTGTGGTACGCGGGCCTCTCACTGTTGCGGCCTCTCCCATTGCGGAGCGCAGGCTCCGGATGCACAGGCTCAGCGGCCATGGCTCACGGGCCCAGCCGCTCCGCGGCACGTGGGATCCTCCTGGACCGGGGCACGAACCCGCGTCCCCTGCATCGGCAGGCGGACTCTCAACCACTGCGCCACCAGGGAAGCCCCCGGTTCCCCATTTTTAAAAACATCTCCTGATTTAAAAAATTTTCATGTATAGAATTTTGATGTTAATGTATTAATAAAACCAGTACTCTTCCAGAGTTCTGATTTATTCAATTCAGTAAATATCAGTCAGTGGATGAAGTTCCTACAAGAATATAAAATAGAAATAATACATTTATTATATTATTATAAAATTGCTGTGGGCATTAAGTGAGATAATATACACAAAGAGATGGGAACTCAACAGGCTGTGTTCAGTGTCAGTGATTTATATTATTTGCTATTAACCTAATTCAAGTTTCAATTTGTGCTCTCTATCTAAGACCCTAAGCATTCTGCAAAAATGCCAGGAAGGTAAAGGGCTTCAGATCCCCCCCACTCCTCTGCTCAACCAAAGTGTTTCATCTGACATGTAAAATAGGTAAAAGGTTTAAGATTTTCACTTGAAAAAAGGATTCCACTGCTAGTAAAAGTTTGAAAATTACATTTATGATACAAGCTCCTCTCTATTACAAAGACTTGCATTCCACCAATGACAAACATGTGGATTATCTGCCACTTTCTTCCCGAGGAGTGATGGCAGAATTTTACCCATTCATTGAGAAATCCAGATTCCAACTCAGATCCCGCCACAATACAGTATTCCCAGATGAAAATGACTTGCTATCCCTTGCTTTATAATATTCTTGCTAAATACCAGGCTTAGCTAAAATTGTATGTAACTACCCTAATAAGAAGTGGAAACACTGTAGTTTAAGGAATTACATTAAGAAAAGAATGTAAAGCTGGGTATCATCTTGATATTTACCACTTTAAGTGATAATCTCAAATAATTCCAACACAAATGAACACCTAATTACAAAAGAAAAAAAGAGGATGAACACCTAATTAAAAGAAAAAAAAGAGATGAACACCTAATTAAAAAGGGAAAAAAATGAACACCTAGTTAAAAAGGAAACAAAATTTAAAAATTAATTAGGAACACCTAATTAAATCATCTGGACCTTACACTGTTGTGTTTTTGAAAGTACTAAGAAAAAGCAAACTATAAAAACTACCTTTCAAGTTTCTAGTCAAATAAGATTTCTGAAATAAGATAAAAATTATCTCATTAGCAGAAGTTGTGCCTACATAGAAAATAACTAAATTACAGGAGTTAAAACCCTATTCTATCTTAAGACGATGTCTATTAAAAATAGAACATTCCTACAGATGGTCAAAAAACACATGAAAAGATGCTCAACATCATTAATTATTAGAGAAATGCAAATCAAAACTACAATGGGGTATCACCTTACACAGCTCAGGATGGCCATCATCAAAAAGTCTACAAACAATAAATGCTGGAGAAGGTGTGGAGAAAAGGGAGTCCTCGTACACTGTTGGTGGGAATGTAAACTGGTACAAACTGTACAACCACTATGGAGGTTCCTTAAAAAACTAAAAATAGAACTACCATATGATCCAGCAATCCCACTGCTGGGTATATATCCAAAGAAAACCAGAATTCGAAAAGATACATGCACCCTAATGTTCACTGCAGCACTATTTACAATAGCCAAGACATGGAAGCAACCTAAATGTCCATGACAGAGGAATGGATAAAGAAGATGTGGTACACATATACAGTGGAAAATTACTCAGCCATAAAAGAAATGAAATAACGCCACTTGCAGCAATGTGGATGGACCTAGAGATTATCATACTAAGTGAAGTCAGTCAGTCAGAGAAAGACAAATATCATGATATCACTTATATGTGGAATCTAAAAAATGATACAAATGAACTTATTTACAACACAGAAATAGACTCACAGACTTGGAAAACAAATTTATGGTTACTGAAGGGGTAAGGTGGGAGGGAGGGATAAATTAGGAGTTTGGGATTAACATATACACACTACTATATATAAAACAGACAATCAACAAGGACCTACTGTACAGCACAGGGAACTCTACTCAATATTCTGTAATAACCTATATGGGAAAAGAATCTGAAAAAGAATGGATATATGTATATGTCTAAGGGAATCACTTTGCTGTATAGCTGAAACTAACACAACATTGTAAATCAACTATACTCCAATATAAAATAAAAATTAAATTTAAAAAATAGAACATTCTTAAGTTATTAAAATTATGTAAAAAAAAAAAAAAAAAGGTATTATTTCACAACTGCTCCAGATTTCAATCTGACATATTCCATTATGAATAAAAGAAAATACACTCAAAATACCTTTTGCTTTTCAGGAACATCTTCAAGTTCTATTTTTCTCCTTTTCTGAGTGCCATCTCCAGTAGGTTCATTTTCTGAAAAACCATCAGTTTCCATTCTTCTTTTCCTTGAAATGCCTTCATCATCACCAGAACCTTTTTCCTCTGGGGCAATTTCAGCATCAAGTTTTCTTTTCTTGGATGGAGTGTCTTCCCCACAACTAGAACTTTCCTTTACAAGATCATCTTCAAACTCCATTTTTCTCTTTTTTGGAGTGTCTACTTGCCCACAAGTAGGAGCCTTTTCAGAAAGCTCAGTCCCAGGAGAGGTTGTGTTTTCATTAACAATGAATGAAGACTCTGTTTCTGAATCCATTGATGTTTTTGCCTCTTCATGAGAGATCTTTTCACATTCCTCTGCTTTTGCAGAATTTTCCATTTTTGATTACTTAGATGGTAAAACTTCATGAACTAACACTGGAATGGCAAAAATTTCATATTACTTGTAAACGTAATGCTGAGACTTTAAAAACAATTTAAACCAGAAACTAGCCATTTAATTTCAGCGATCAACTAAGAGTTTAAAAAACCTCATTAAAGAATATTGAAAACAATATTGATATATATTGCATATGAATTTCTGAAAATGCTAATGTGGAAGTACTAATTATAATCCCGGAACACTTCTACAATCTTGTCCATAAAAGTCACCACTGGCATTAAAACTGACAAATGAAGTCGTGGTAAATGAAGTCTGTTCCATTTCTATCCTGATCCTTACCCTACAGCCTTGGTTCCCCAAATGTGCGCTGGACACTATAACAAACTGATATGGGCACAGGAGAATATTTCAAAATTTAAGGCAAAGGTAGTGACATCTGACATCTGGAAGATATCACAGATACAGCTTCAAGTAGAGCATAGTTTTAACTGAGTAGATTGCACTACATTTCTTTAAATGACACCAGAACCTTGTGAAGCTGAGACTGGTGGTACCACAGAAAATCAGTGTAAAACAGGAAACGAAGTTGGTGTCAAATCCGATCTCAAAGCTTGAGAAGATATCCAGTACTCAACAGATGTACATATTCCACTAGTATGCATTCATGGTTAGCTAAGAATTAAACACAATTTTTTTCAATCTGTGCATTATTTTTAAAAACAAATTTGTTAGGACACGCTTATTAAATTGTTTGGACTAAACTATTTAGTAAGGGAAACTGCTACGTATTTCTTTTGGCCTAGCGACACTGAAAACCAAGAACAGGAGAAGTCTGGGAACCTACAGTTGACTTCTAAAATCCTTACTTCGTAATGGGTGTCAGAATTAGGTAGAAAGTGAAGAAAGTAGAAATGGGTGGACAAGAAGTTTCAAGACCCAGCCTGCAACTTAATGACCATTAGTCTCTTTCAAATGTTCTTAGGCCTATGTGTGAAATGGGAGGGGGAGAAAAATAAGCGAGCTATTTACTGACAGGAATTTATTGTCATTCAACAAGTTGAGTGAACGCCTACTACAGAGAAGCTCAATAAGACACTATGTGAATTCGTCTTCAAGAAGTTTACAGCTGATATACTATTAAAATGTTAGGCTGTATTATTCAAAATGGAAAATAAAAAGCAAAAGTACAAAAATCAGTGAGATTCAGCAAATTCAGAACCTGAAAATTATGAAGGGGGGTGTTCCCTGTAAAGAAACAGAATAAGAAATAAAGTCGCTTAATGGAATGGGTAAAAACAAGTCACTCGAAACCGGGAAGGGTTTCAAGGGATATTAACTTTCACTACCCAGGGTTTGAGGTAACAACATACCAAGACATGCCAAAACAGGAAGAAATGAATCAGAGAGAAAAAAAATTACCCAGAAATGTAATTTTCTGAATACTGCTTAAAATGATTATCTAGTAAAACTATCCACCAAATTATCAAGTCCCTATCCTCTACTCCCTACCATTTATTTCTTAATAAGGAAATAGAAACTGGTTTTAATTTCAAATAAACCAATGTAACTTATCCTTAGCTATAAATAATTTTAGCTGTAAGTGTAATATCTAAATTCACTATTGGGAATAAAAGTTAATTTTATTTATATTGATCTGTAACTTTTCCAGATGAGATGTTCTAAAGACAATTCGGTCAGAATAAACGACACGGATTTCCAAACGAACCCAGAGATGGATAAGACTGAGGCCGAGCGTCTAAGGTGAACAAAGAGTAAGGTCCAGACCCAAGAGGGCTGTCCTTCGGAACCCTCGAGGAAGAACTCAGGTACAGAGTCGACAGATACACCGATGCGCATGAACGACCACACCTGCATCTCGGTGACCTGCGCGGCAGTCACACCCGAAGTTTCACGGTAACCGCCGGCCCGGGGACTCGAGCTCAAGCAGGTGAGCTCCACGCCCAACCCGCCGGCGGGCCGGGTCTCCGCGAGCCCGAGGACGCACTGAGCTGCCCCGGCGGCGCCCGGCTCAGGTTCCAGTCCACTACGCAGGCCAGGCGGCCGGCCGCTGCGACTCCGGCAGCCCGGAGGGCCTGAAGTCGCTCTAGGGCCCCTCGAACCCGGGCCGGCTCTGCGCGGACGGGCGTCAGCGCCGACGGACCCGGCACCGCCAGCGGACGGAGGGCCTCTCCCACCGGGGCGGGCGCGGCTACACACAAAGAATACGGAACCCTGCGTTGCAACCTCACACTCACCGTCCAGCCATCCGCAACTCTGTTTGCGGAAGCGGCTCCGCGCCACGCGCACGTTGTGACGTCACTTCCGGAGAGTGCGGGTCACGTGGCCCGGAACCCCGAGTCCCGGCGTGCCGCGCGCGCCGTGCTGAGGGCGCCGGCAAGAGCGGGTGGGATTCAGTGGTTGGTGGGGCTGGTGTGTTGGGCGGGCGGGCCGGAGGCTGGGTCGCCTGAGCACGCGGCTTTCGGCGCCCTGACCCACGCTCGGCTGGTGGCTCTGCGGAGGGACACGGCGGGGGCTCCAAGCGGCCGCACGGCGGGGAGCGGCGGCGGCGGTCTCAGGTCCTGAGATATCCTGGGTCGAGGCCTCTGGGGGCGGTGCCGGGAAGTCGGCGGGGCCTCCTCGACGTGGTACGCGGTGGTGAGCGCCCCCGGGGCAGACAGAGGTCACCCCGCCTTTCGCTGTGCGCCGGTGTCGTGCAAACCCTGTCTGTGTGGCGGTTTTCCAGCCTCCGCTCTGCCACCTTCACCCTTTGCTCTGCCCTTCCTTGGACGCCGGCCGGGAGGGGCCTGGGAGCCCCCGCGCTCGGACTTGCTTCGGAAACGCGCGGCGCCCTATTTCTCCCTGGGGACCGCGGGTTGCTCCCTACCGCCGCATTCGGGAGGTCCGCCAGACCTCTCTCGAGAGGGCCGTTCTCATCTGTCAGACTCTGAAGGAAGGGGCAGCCCACACCTGTTTAGGAGAAACGCCTCACTGGTAGTATCTGTGTTTTCTGGACTTTGGTATGGGATGGTTGGGGAGTCAACACGCTTTGTTCGTCCTTTCCCTTAAATTTCTACTGGAGAGTCGCAGATACCTGCTTCCCACCCCAGACTAGGGTCAAAACTGTGCCTGTGGACCTAAAATTGTTGATGCTTTGTGCCTCAGCGCCTCGCACCTGAAGGGTGTAAAACGTGATCAGAAATGCGTTTTCCGGGGCTTCCCTGGTGGCGCAGTGGTTGAGAATCCGCCTGCTGATGCAGGGGACGCGCGTTCGTGCCCCGGTCCGGGAAGATCCCACATGCCGCGGAGCGTCTGGGTCCGTGGGGAGAGGCCCGCGTACCACACACACACAAAAAATACGTTTTCCATTATTCTTTACCAAAATTGATCCGTATAAAAGCAGCTTTGGAAATAGGTTCACTAACCTGCATACTTGTCAGTAGACGCAGTTATCTTAGCCGGTAGACTTCGCTTGGGGGAAAGCAACATTCGCAGCATGTACTTTACAATCGAGTCAAAATTCTAAATTGTGGGCACTAACCTTTCTGAGGTAGTTGAGCACTTATAAACTTTGGACCAAGAATGAAGTCTGTTTTTAATGAAAGAGGATGAGCCATCCTTTTCAGATAACTGTACTTGTATTTTTTTTATTATATGCAGTGAGCTAAGTTGAGAATTAATTTCAGTTCATTATTATTATTTTTCGAGGTTGATTTTTTTTTACCATAGTGATGCATGCACCTTTGATACTTACCGCCTTCATAACACAAGATTACTTTGAGTATGTGTCTGTAAATACTCTTTGTGCATACAAAATAGCCAGTGATCCTTCCAAGAAAGTTTAAGCATCAAACCTAAAAATTCAACTAAACGTATTCTTATTTATTTCTCTAAACATAAATTAGTGGCCTGCCACAGCTGACATCTGTAGAAAATCACTATGATGAAATGTCTCTTCCTCAGTGTGATTTAGTAGTACTTGTTACTTTTCACAGCGTATTGGGAAAATATATTTTTCCACATGGCATATTTTTACTTTTTGATGTTTATTTTGATAGTAGGTTGTTTTGCTCTCCACCTGAGTTCATTATTATTGACAACTGCAAAGGTTGTCCTAGAGATTGAATGTGTTATTGCGTATCCATGCATTTAGAACTGGCTAATTACATATCCATATATGCTGGTTCCAATGCTAAAGTTTCTTAAGATAGTTGCTGTTGTAATTTTACGGAAAAGGAATCTAATTTTGACTTTTTAAAGAAATTTTCTCATTAGATTAAAAGCCTTCTAACTATATGTTCATACAAACTCTACCGTGAATTGATGTTGTGCATGAGATATATAGAGATCACATTTTGTAGTTTTTATAAAAGTTGACTAGAAGTCAAGTAAATTCAGTTGAGAATATTTCTGAACCAGGTTCATCTTGCCCAACTCCCAGCAAGCCAAACACTAAGATGCTCAGGTTCGCAGCAAAGAGAGGGTTTATTCACAAGGCAGGCAAGTGAGGAGACAGGAAAACTAGACCATCTATCCTAAAACGAAGGGCTCTGGGTGTTTATGGGATAAAGAATAAAGAAGTAGGGCTGTCTGAGGTGGGGGAAGTGTGGGGAAAGGTGATTGGAAAAGGGTGTAAGGCAGGTTACAGGTGAAATGGATTTAATGATTTCCCACTAGTTTCAAGAATAGAGGAAGAACTCTTGAAGGTAGTAGTGATGGAGAGAGTAAATGGGCTAGATAAGAATATTTTAAAAGTTACCATTGGTGTTATTTTTCCCCACCATTGCCTGAGCAATAAATGGTTTTCTGGAAGTTGAATTAATATAATAGCTGATAGTTTAGTACCTTCTGTGTGCCAAATTAAGTGCTTTATACATTTGAACTAATTTAACTCTTACATTATCCAGTGGAATAGTTGTTATGATTATTTTTGTTTTATAGGTGAGGGGTAAGTAACTTGTCCAATGTTATGCAGCTGGGAAGTAGTGGTGGGCTAGGTTTTGGATCCAGGCAGCCTGACTCCAGAGACCAGACTCTATGCTAATGATGAAACAGTGCCAGTTTAAGGCCAGACTCAGACCTGGAAGTTGACTGAAACATAGTAGATTTTCAGAAAATGTTTTGATACTTCTTAATGCTTGGGTTATTATGTTCAGAGAGAAAATAGCTGGATAAAGATGTTGTCTTGCTAGCATATGAACTCTAGCAAGACAGGGATCATCATTTTGTTCAGTGGTTTAACCCAGTTGCCTTGAACAGTGCCTGGCACATAGTGGGGTGATAATGGATGAATGAATAGCCTAGAAGGGTTTTTAAAAATCCCATTTTTTTTTGAAAGGACATACAGGATTTATTTCAGCCCATTTATAAGATTTCTTTATGTGCTGTTTTGATTATTTGGTCCATTATTCACCCAGACTGGTTTGGATTTCTCCTGTTTTGTATTGGGTTGGCCAAAAAGTTTGTTTGGGTTTTTCCATAAGATGTTACATGTTTGTCAATGAGAGAAAATGAAGTAGTAATTTGTAAGTTTTCTGGTCAGACTAAAGGCAAGCAGCAGATTCAATAGATACCGTCCCTTAAAGTGAGAGCACTCAGTGGTGGGCAATTTTAAGGTGTCATTTCTGTTGTGGAGTTGAAGATCATATTTTTGAAACATAAAAATTGTTTTTAAAATGTAGATACAATGTTATAGTTTCCTAGGAATTGATAGTGTTCTTGGAGGTAGGAAAGAGAGGTGGTTGTAGAAGCTGTGTTTCTCCAAATAGTTTTGGAAGAACTGTTCATTCCTCCAGTCCACTCAGCTGAAGTGTCCCTACTGAAATTTTACTGCCTTTTTTGAACACATAAGATATTATTATTTAAAAGGTTTTTCCTGTAATAGAATGTAAAGATTTGCTTGAGAAATCTGTAAGTTTATATGTGTGATGATTAGTTTTATATGTCAACTAGACATGGCTATAGTACCTATTTATCTAGGTGTTACTGTGATGGTATTTTGAAAATGTGTTAACATCTGTAATCAATTGACTTTAAGGAGATTACCCTCCGTAATATGGGTGGGCCTCATTCAATCAATTGAAAGCCTAAATTTCAAACTGAGGTGCCTCAAGAAGAAAAAAATCTGAAGGCTGTGGCATCAATTCTTTTTTTAAAAAAAATTTATTTATTTTATTTATTTATTTTTCGCTGTGTTGGGTCTTCACTGCTTCACGTGGGCTTTCTCTAGTTGCGGCGAGATGGGATTACTCTTCATTTTGGTGCATGGCTTCTTACTGTGGAGGCTTCTCTTGTTGTGGAGCATGGGCTCTAGGCGCACGGGCTTCAGTAGTTGTAGCACGCAGGCTCAGTAGTTGTGGCTCATGGGCTCTAGAGCACAGGCTCAGTAGTTGTGGCGCACGGGCTTAGTTGCTCCGCGGCATGTGGGATCTTCCCGGACCAGGGATGAAACCCGTGTCCCCTGCACTGGCAGGCGGATTCTCCCACTGCATGTGGCGTCAATTCTTGTCTGAGTTTCCAGCCTGCAAATCCACTCTACACATTTCAGATGTGTAGCCCTCACAATTGTGTGAGCCAGTTCCTTAAAATAAATATATCTATTTAAATAAACAATCTAATAATAGATTTCCAATAGGTAGATATAGATATATGTATATGTTTTTTCCTGTTGGTTCTGTATCTCTGGAGAACCCTGTCTGATTCAGATTTTGGTACTGAGAGTGGTTCTAGAGGAACAGAATCTTAAGGATGAATTTTCTGGATTGGTTATGGCATTCCTGAAATTGGCTCTCTAATCTGATTAGATTTAAAGGCACTCGACTATTTTCAGTGGTAAAGAAGGCAGGCACTGTAGCCCACGATGTGATATGATAATAGAGATATGCAAAATACCACCATTGGATACTACTATTCAGATACTTAATGAAAGACCAGATTCTGGATGATCATGTATTTAAAGATTTAAAACATTTTTGCCAGATGATGAACAAGTATAATGAGACTGACTGGTTGCTCTGTTTTCAGAGAAAGGGGGGTGGGAGGTGGAGAATTATGAGCTCAGGTCTTGAAATTCCCAGCTCAAGCTCTGTATAAATGACCAGAAAGTTTCTATGTCTGCCCTTCTCACATAGATGCAGAGCTGAGATTGCTGAAAACCAAACTCAGTCTTATCCTGCAGAGTGGCTGGATTACAATGCAAAATGAATTCCCATTCTAACAAGGTGTCTGCTGTTAAAATGAGAGCATTGACTGGGGAAGGTTGAGATCCTCAAATTTGGAATGGAGTATTGAACCCCTAAATTTTCATTAGTCTTCTTTGGAGGTGGAAGCAGTCCTTCCACTCCTGTTTGAGGAAGTTAACCTGTAATGACCTTCCCTGAAGGCTAGACATTGCTGATTGATTCTCTTCAAGAACTACCTGTACCACACACACTTCTTTGCTTCTAGACCTATAACTAGATTCCCACCCTAACAAGCCCTCAAGGGTCAGCTACGTAGTGTGACCTGAGGGGGTGTGCCATACTCTTAAAAAATGACAGGAATGTTTATTTGTTTATACACATGGAAATCTGGAGGATATGTTTAGGAATGGATATTAAGGATGTGGGATAATGGTGGAAGGAACGTAAAGTTCGGCCGTAAAGTTCGGCTGGGCTAAATTTATTGATATAGGCCCACTAAGCAGAGAGTCTTGATTCACTTTTATACCTTGAGGGGTTAGAAAGGGCTCTCAACAGTTTGATTGGTTGGCTGAAGCATGGACCAAAAGGTGACTCACGCTAAATGAAGTTGAAATGCCAGACCTGCCTTGGTACACTAAAGAGGAAGGGGTCCAAAGGCTTAGGGAGACTGGAATGGTAGAGTGGATTTAACACGTAAGACCAGCTGACCCACTCTGGGGGAGTCCAGAAGAGATACTTTTCACCATGACTGGGAGAATTAAATTTGTGAGGGGAGCCCCAGCATCCATGAAGAGCTCTATGATTGCTCTTCTCTGTGGGTCAGAAATTACAGTGACTTTGCTGCCACTAAACTGGGGATCCTTAAATGCAGTGAAGATAATTGGAAATTGGGCAGATACTATAGAGAGATGTATTTTCTTAATCACATATGTATATGCTGAAGGAAAGAAGCCAGAGGAGAGGGCAGTTGGAGTACAGGAAAAAGAATAGCAGTAGAAAAATACAAGGAAAACTTGGTTGAGCAGAATTCTTGGAAAACACAGGACGAGTTTAGATCTAGAACACAGATGGAGGAATGGGCTTTGAATGGAGGGATAGTTCATTTTCTGAGGAGGCAGTTAACTGACCCTGAGATGGGTGTGGATGCAGGTAACTGGAAGGGAGAAGGCTGAAGTTGAGAAAATTCATCCCCTAATAATTTGGGTTCATTTTTAAGGGGAAGTGGGGGATAGCTTTATCTAATTATTCATTTAACAAATATTAGGTGCCTCCTATGTGCCAGCCGACCTTTGTTGTCGGCACCTGAGATGCAGCAGTGAACAAAACGGGAAAAAAAATTCTGTCCTTGTCAGTCCTTAAATGGACTTAAATGATAATAATAAGTAAATAATAATTATTCTTAAACAATAATAAATAAGTGAATCATGTAGGGTGTTAGACAATAAGTGCTATGGAAAAAGAAACAAATAGAGCAAGATAAGGAGTATTGGGATGACAGGGCTGGAAGAGAAAGGATTGGGAGCAGTGACCCCATGAAGCGGGTACCATTTGAACAGACTTGTAGGAAGTGAAGGAGTTAGTCATGCAGATATCTGGAGAAAGACTCTTCCAAGCAGAGGGAACAGTTAATGCAGAGTTTTTAAAGCCGGGACCTTTTTATCATGTTGGAAGAGCTGCAGGGGGGCTAGTGTGGCTGGAGCAGAGTGAGCAAGGCACAGACTGAGAGTAGGTGATGTATTCAGAGAGGGAAAGGTAGAAGGTTGTGTAAGGCAGGGGTCCCCAACTCCCTGGCCTCGGACCATTACCAGTCCACGGCCTGTTAGGAACTGGGCCACACAGCAGGAGGTGAGCAGCGGTGCAAAGCTTCATCTGACACTCCCCATTGCTCGCATTACCACCTGCACCTATCTCCACCCCTGACACCTTGCCCCCAGTCCATGGAAAAATTGTCTTCCACAAAACTGGTCCCTGGTGCCAGAAGGGTTGGGGACTGCTGGTATAAGGCATTGTAGGCAGTTGTAAGGATTTACCCTGGGAGAAATTGGAGAGCTTTAAACAGAGGAGAGACATGATCTGATGTATACTTAATATTTTACCATCTGAAAATGAAGTATGAGGCTTGAAGAGATTGGGAAAAGTGAGGAATGGTGGAGGAAGCTCATCTGATCTGAAACCATCATTGGCTGTCACAGCATTCAGAGCCTTTCTGAGATAGAATGATGTACCATCAATGTATTCTGGTACTAATTTACTCAGTTATGTGGCTTTTGTTAGTGCTCAGCTATGATTGTGGGATGTAGTTGTGGGAAAAACAGGTGGTTGGACTGGCTCTGGATTAGATGGTTGGACTGGCTCATAAACAGATGGTTGGACTGGCTCTGGATTAGATGGTTGGACTGGCTCATAAACAGATGGTTGGACTGGCTCTGGTGTTGCAGAAGGACAAAGTAGTAATTCAAGTAATGCACTGTAGAATCCAGGCTGGATAAAGACTTCAGAGTGAAACCAGGAGGAGCTGTTGGATTTGAAGGAAAAGGAGGGTAGAGTGGGACAAGGTCCTGGAACTAGAGTCCAGAGAGAGTAAAGGAGTGGAAGCTGGAAGAAGAAGAGGCTGAAGAGGGTGGGATAGTGTTGTTTGAGGACTCAGTTGTGGGTCAGTAACATTATTTCAGTGACAAAGGTATGACCAGTGGAGTGTATTGCTAGAGAGGCTGGGATTTTGCATGGGTCAAGCAAATGGAATAATGGCAGAAATTTAGATGAAGGAAGACTATGAGCTTGGTTTGACCAGGTCAGTAGATGAGACGACGAAGAAAGAAAGCTAGAATTATTGACCCAGCATATTAAGTGCTAGATACTATACTTTATCTCATTTAATCATATAAATACAATATGATAAAAGTGTATTTAACCCCATTTTAGGAATGAGGAAAAGAGCTAAGTAAAGTAATTCCAGAAAGGGTCGGAGCTAGTCTTTCTGATTGTAAAGCTTGCATTCTTCCCATTGCAGTGGGATAACACCTGCCACAGCCCAAAAGGAGGTGGGTGGAAGTCTGGAACCACGTGGATTCTGGACCAGTGTTACCATAACAAATCACCCTGACTTGCTTTGTTGAACTTAGAACCTCTGAAAATAGATAAAAAAGAGAAACATTTTGTGTAAATTAATATATTTGTGTAGTAATTTTGGAAAATTTGATTTTCTTTACAAGCTGGGGAAATCAATGAGTCATTAATGAAATTCCTTGGGAATTCACTATGGGGCATAAATTAACCTTTTCTGAAGATTAGAAATTTAACAATGGCTTCGTCATTGCCACAGCTTTAGTGGCTCAATTTTGGTAATAGAAAGCTTAAAAGCAGAATAGATTGAAGAAGATGGAGCAGGAAAGTAACAGTCCAGAAAGTGCTGCAAATAAATTTGCATACTGTTACTTTTTCTAAACAGCAAACTAAATTTGATTTGAAACAGCAGTCAAGGTGTGATTAAGAGAGAGATCAAAATGAATAAATTAGAATATTAATCTGTTGGAAGGAGAAAATTTGAATTTCCTCCGGTTTGGTGGTAATTGAGGACTTTGTATATGTAGAGGCAATTCTTTCCTTCATTTATCCTTTTTATTATGTTTCAACCTGATAAGTTCTATGTTTATCCTGTCCCCATACCTGTACTTCAAGTTAAGGTTATACTATGCATCAGTTGTATTGGGTAAGGCCACAGTGTACTATCTTTAAAGAAATTAATGAATGGACTATTTTAGCGAAGTTTAGGTTTATAGAAACATGGTGCAGAGATAGTACAGAGAATTCCCCTCTTATCCACCCCACCCACCCACACACTGTTTTCCCTATTATTGACATCTTGTATTTGTGTGGTACGTTTTTTAGAATTGATGAACAGTATCAATACATTATTAACTAAAGTTCATAGTTCACATTAGGGCTCACTCTTTGTGTTGTATATTTATTTTTGTGGGTTTTAGCAATTGCATAATGACATTTATCCACCATTACAGTTTCGTACAGAATGTTTCACTGCCCTAAAAATGTCCTGTGCTCCTTCTATTCATCCCTTCCCTCCCCAACCCTGGAAAACACTGATCTTTTTACCACTGATCTCTATAGTTTCACCTCTTCCAGAATGTTGGAATCATACAGTGTATCAGTTTGTTTATCCACTCATCTATTCAAGGACTTCTTGGTTATGTCCAGTTTTTGGCAATTATGAATTAAGCTGCTGTAAACATTTGTGTGCAGGTTTTTGTGTGGATGTAAATTTTCAGCTCATTTTGGTTAAGTACCTAGGAGTGCTATTGCTGACTCATTGTAGGCCTATGTTTAGCTTATACGAAACTGCCAAACTGTCTTCCAAAGTGACTGTACTATTTTGCATTCCCACCATCAATGAATGACCATTGCTGTTGTTCCACAACCTCCGCAGCATTTGGTGTTGTCAGTGTTCTGGATATTAGTCATTCTAATAGATGTGTAGTGGTACCTTGTTTTAATTTGCAATTCTCCAGAGACACATGCTGATGAGCATGAACATCTTTTTTTTCAGTTGAGATATAATTGACATGTAACATTGTGTTAGTTTCAGGTGTATAACAATGATTCAGATATTTGTATATATTGCAAAATGATCACCACAGTCTAGTTAATATCCATCATCTCACATAGTTACAGAATTTTTTTCTTGTGATAAGAACTTTTAAGATCTACTTTCCTAGTAACTTTCAAATATACAATGCAATATTAATTATAGTCACCATGCTGTGTGTTGCATCCTCATGACTACTTATGTATTTTATAACTGGAAGCTTGTACCTTTTGAACACCTTCATCCATTTCACCATGCCTTCTTCCCTCATCCCCCTGCCCTCCCCAGCAACCACTACTCCATTCTCTGTATGTACAAATTTGAGTTTGGGTTTTTGTTGTTGTTTTTAAGATTCCACATATAAGTGAGATCATACAATATTTTTCTTTTCCTTTCTGACTTTGTTTAACATAAAGCCCTCAAGGTTTATCCATGTTGTTGCAAATGGGAAGATTTCCTTCTTTTTTTTTTTTTTTTAATTGAGGTATAGTTGATGTAGTGTGTAAGTTTTAGGTGTACAACATAGTGAGTCACAATTTTTAAGGTTACATTCCATTTATAGTTGTTATAAAATATTTGCTATATTCCCTGTGTTGTACAAGATATCCTTGTAGTTTATTTATTTTACCCATTGTAGTTTGTACCTCTTAATCCTCTACCCCTATCTTTCCCCTCCTCCCTTCCCTCTCCCAACTAGTAACCACTAGTTTGTTCTCTGTGAGTGTTTCTTTTTTGTCATATTCACTAGTTCTTTTTAGATTCCACATATAAGTGATACCATACAGTATCTGTCTTTCTATGACTTATTTCACTTAACCGGATATCCTGCAAGTCCATCCATGTTGTTGTATATGACAAAATTTTGGTTTTTTATGGCTGAGTAGTATTCCATTTATATATACCACATCTTCTTTATCCATTCATCTGTTGATAGACGTTTAGGTTGCTTCCATATCTTAGCAGTTGTAAATAATGCTGCAGTGAATGTTGGGGTGCATGTATCTTTTTGAATTTTTTCAGTATTTTTCATATTTCATGTTTTCATTTTTTTCAGATAATATACTTAGGAGTGGAATTGCTGGGTCATATGGTAGTTCAATTTTAGTTTTTTTGAGAAACCTCCCATACTGTTTTCCACGTTGGCTGCACCAATTTACATTCCCACCTGCAGTGTACAAGGGTTCTCTTTTCTCCATATCCTCTCCAACCTTTGTGCATTTCTCTGATGAATAACAGTGTTGAGCATCTTTTCATGTGCCTGTTGGCCATCTGTATGTCTTCTTTGGAAAAATGTCTATTCAGATCTTGTGCCCATTTTGTAATTGGGTTGTGGTAGTTTTTGTTGTTGTTGTTAGATATTGAGTTTTATGAGCTATTTATATATTTTGGATATAATGCCTTATCGGTCACATCATTTGCAAATATTTTCTCCCATTCAGGAGGTTGTCTTGTTCATTTTACCGATGGTTTCCTTTGCTGTGCAAAAGCTTTAAGTTTAATTAGGTCCCATTTGTTTATTTTGCTTTTATTTCCTGTGCTTTAGGAGATGGAGCCAAAAAAATAATGCTGCAGTTTATGTCAAAGAGTGTTCTGCCTGTGTTTTCCTCTAAGAGTTTTATAATATCTTGTTTTACATTTGGGTATTTAATCCATTTTGAGTTTATTTTTGTATATGGTGTTAGAGAATGTTCTAATTCTTTTACATGTAGTTCCAGTTTTCCAGCACCACTTACTAAAGAGACTGTCTTTTTTCCATTGTATATTCTTGCCTTCTTTGTTGTAGATTAATTGATCATAAGTGCAGGGGTTTATTTCTGGGCTCTCTGTTTTGTTCCACTGATCTATGTGTCTCTTTTTGTGCCAGTACCATACTGATTATTGTACTCTGAAGTCAGGGACTGATTCCTCCAGCTCTGTTCTTTCTCAAGATTGTTTTGGCTATTTGGGGTCTTTTGTGTTTCCATACAAATATTGAAATTATTTTTTTTATTTCTGTGAAAAATGTTCTTGGTATTTTGATAGAGATTACATTGAATCTGAAGATCGCCTTGGGTAGTATGGTCATTTTAACAATATTTTTCCAATCTATGAACATGGTATATCTTTCCTTTTGTTTGTGTCATCTTCAGTTTCTTTCATCAGTGTTCAAGTACAGGTCTTTTACCTCCTTAGATATGTTCTCAGCCCCTTTCTCTCTTCTCCTTCTGGGACCCCTATAATGTGAATATTGGTCCATTTGATGTTTTCCCAGAGGTCTCTTAAACTGTTCTCATTTCTTTTCATTGTTTTCTCTTTTTGTTTTTGTTTTTGCTGTACATGGGCTTCTCCCTGCTGTGGCCTCTCCCGTTGTGGAGCACAGGCTCCGGACACGCAGGCTCAGCGACCGTGGCTCACGGGCCCAGCCGCTCCGCGGCACGTGGGATCCTCCCAGACCGGGGCACGAACCCACATCCCCTGCATCGGCAGGCGGACTCTCAACCACTGCACCACTGGAGAGGCCCTCATTGTTTTTTCTATTTCCTGTTCAGAACAGTGATTTCTACTACTCTGTCTTCCAGCTCACTGATCTATGCCTCTGTATCACTAAGTATACTGTTGATTCCTTCTAGCGTATGTTTCATTTCAGTTATTGTATTCTTCATTTCTATTTGGTTGTTCTTTATATTTTCTAATTCTTTTTTAAAGCTTCTAACTTATCTCTCTGCATCCATTCTTCTCCTGAGTTATTTGATCATCTTTATGATAACTGCCCTAACTCTTTATCAAGTAGCTTACCTGTCTCTAGTTTTAGTTCTTCTTCTGGGGTTTTATCTTGTTCCTTCATTTGGAATGTGTTCCTCTCTTGCTTCATTTTGCCTAAGTTGCTGTTTTTGTTGTAACATAACTAATAAGTTAATTACATTTCCTGACCTTGGAGAAGTGGCCTTTTGTAGGAGACATCCTATGTGTCCCAGCAGTGCACTTCCCTTTCATCACCCTAGCTTTCTAGTGCTTCCCCCTGTGAGGGCTGCATGGGTCCTCCTGTTGTAGTGGGCTGACTTTGTGGGCAGTCTGGTAGGCTTGGTTGGCCCCTGGTCTGGTTGGTTGCCAAGCCCTGCCTTGTGTGGAGGCTGCTGGCCACTGGTTGGCAGGACCAGGTCACAAGGTGGCTGACTGCAGAACCCAGGGGGCCCTGGGGCTAGGGCTGGCTCACTGGTGAGCGGAGTCAGGGTCCAGGAGACTCTGGGGCTGCTGCTCACCCACTAGTGGGTGAAGGTAGGTCCTGGGGTTAGTGCCAGCCTATTGGCAGACAGAGCCAGGTCCTGGAGTCTGGTTGCAGGGCTCAGGGGTCTCAGAGCTAGTGTCAGATAGCTGGTGGATGGGGCTGGTTCCTGACACAGTTGGGTATGGGGTCTGGGGTGTCACGAAGCTTGTGTTGTCCTGCTAGTGGGCAGGCCCCAAGAAAATTCCAATATCTGTTACATTTTCCTTGGAGTTTCTTATCTAGCCTGTGGAGCTCAGGAGCTTGCTTCAGTAGGAATAAGTGCCGATGTTGTGACTGGTGGGGAACTGGCAGTTAGGCAAAATAGGACCAACATTCACAGAGATTTTGTTCTCACTGTTAGGGCTTCTGTGGCAGTGCCCTATGAGCTGGAGGAGGTGGGGGCAAACCAGAGGCTCCATTCCTCTCACTCCTGCTTTAATCTGAGCAACTTTGCTTCTATTTATTTCCTTTGTTGGACTTCCAAATAAGAATTTGTTTGACAAAAGAATTACTTTGAATTCACATAATAGAGAACCAAGTTTTGCTATTGAAATATGTTTCTTCAACTCTAACTTTTTAGTCATTGTTTTTTAATTTCTTATGTAAGAACAGAGTATAAATTAGTTAATTTTTGCAGCTATTGTATTTCTAGTGCTGCTTTAATGTTTTAGGCTTCCAGGTGTGAGGAACAGAAAAATGCTCATATAACTTTGAGCAGTATGGGTATGGTAAGGATATAGAGGGAGGAAAGGAGCCTCATAAACTAACTCATTGGGCCTCATGGAACTGCAATTTCAGGATATAGTGGCCCTAGAATCCCAACAGCACTCTAATATTTGTGCTTTCTCACTGGCATTTGTTTCCAGTCCATCTACCCTCCCCTTCATTCCTTTAACTCAGCTCCCCTCTCCCTATCCCCATCCCTCTCCCTCTCCCTCTCCCTCATGGTTCCCACTGCTTCCTTATGCCTTTCCTCTTTTAAAAAAAAATTTATTTATTATTTATTTATTTTTTGCTGTGTTGGGTCTTCGTTGCTGCATGCGGGCTCTCTCTAGTTGCGGCGAATGGGGGCTACTCTTTGTTGTGGTGCGTGGGCTTCTAATTGTGGTGGCTTCTCTTGTTGCAGAGCACAAGTTCTAGGTGCAGGGGCTTCAGTAGTTATGGCACGCAGGCTCAGTAATTGTGGCTCGCAGGCTGTAGAGTGCAGGCTCAGTAGTTGTGGCTCACGGGCTTGGTTGCTGCGCGCGGCACGTGGGATCTTCCTGGACCAGGGCTCGAACCCGTGTCCCCTGCATTGGCAGGCGGGTTCTTAACCACTGTGCCACCAGGGAAGCCCCTATGCCTTTACTCTTGACCACTGTGTCTTCACTTTACTTTGCTCTGCCTCAGGACTACGTGAGAGGCTCCTGACTTTCAGACATGTGTTACTGCTTCCTCATGCCTGGTCCTGAGCCCTGTCTCTGAAAGGTTAGGTATTAGGGAATTGATTAGTTACAGTTACAGTTTCATATAAATTTTAAATTTTGGGCCAGACCCATTCTAAGCAACTGTTTATCCTATAGAATCTCCTTTTGGCTCAAGCACTGATCTCCAGGCTTTACCACTGCAAATAAGGGCAATAGACTATCTTGCTTACTTATAATAATAACTTGTAATATTTCCTGAGCACTTGCTGCATGCTAGGTATTTTCTAAACCTTTTACATGTATTCATTCATTTTATTCTTACAACAACCTTATGAAGTAGGTTCTGTTATTAACTCCATTTTACAAATTGGAAACCAAGGCATAGGGAGGCTAATAAACTTGTCCAAAGGTTACATAGTTTATAAATAAGGTTTTCAGAATTTGAACCCAGGCAGTCTGACCTCTCAGATTCCACGCTTTCCATTTTAAGTTAGACGCTATAGCCTGCTCACTAAAATTAAGTAGGTCATTAAAAGAACCAGGCTTTACTTAGAAATTATTCTAAGCAATTCAGAACAGTGCCCTCATCTCTAGACATGAAAGTTTCATGCTGCTGGAGCAGGAAAATAACGTGTCACTGTTCTGTAGGAAATAAGCTAAGTCTCATGATTTAAATATTTATTACTGGAATTACTGTATTTCACTGGAAGAAATTCAAGATTAAGTTCTCCAGATTCTCCATTTGTATCAGAAATGCTTTGGGGGCCTGTTAGTTCAGAACTTCTTCAGGCCCACTCATTCACCTGTCCAGATATAGCTCACTTGATCTGGGTAGGGCTTATGAGGAATGGCACCTCCATTATTGGCCAGTAACCAGAAACATTTATCTTTAATCGAAAATATGAGCAGACTAGTAAAATCAAGAAATGGAAGCTGCCAATGAGCTGAGGCCATTATACACAGGTGCTAGCTGTGAGACAAGAAAATTTCTACTTTGTCATTTTATGTTCCTGAAGCCTGTTCACTCCAGAATATTGAATATACTACTCAGTCTCTGCCTGCTCTCTACTTTTATTTGCACTCATCTGAAGTAGGTTTGTTCCTTGAAATCGCATGAGGCTTAATGTGTATGTCACCATTATTGTGATTGGATACCTTTGGGAGTCTAGCCATCACCCACCCATTGCCAGTTAAATTTAAATTGATTTAATTTTAGTTTTTAAAGTAAAATTTGACTCATTTTGGGGGCCCTATGTTTCCTTAGGGAGCTTTGACCATGTGCCTTATATGTCTTGGTTTGCTGAAAATTGGCACTGTCTCTTCCTTCTAGAAGTGGCCATGTTAGCTTAGTGACCCAGTATGGGCCTGGGATTAAACTAGGTTTGAATCCCAGCTCCTCCACTCAGCAGTTGAGTGACATTGGGCAAGCTATTTCCTCTCTCTGATTCAGTGTCCTCAAATGTAAAGTGATGACAATAGTCCCTCCTTCATAGGGTTGTTACAAGAATAAAAAGAGTTAATACATGTAAAATGTTTGTAAAGCACCAACCACATAGTAAGGGCTCAAAATCAAAAACATCTTACCATTATGATGATGATGATGGATGATATTTTTGCCGCCATGCTGCATCTGGCACTGAAGCCATTTGATGGGCTTAGAGAAATGGTTCTTGAGTTCATATTGTCGGGTGCGACTTGACTGCAGGACATTCTGATTTGTTAGTTCTAAGAGAGTCCAGGAATCTATTTTCAAACCACTTCCACTCCCCCCACAACATCCCCAGCTCCCCATGATTCAGATCAAAAGATAACATACTGTGATTCCATTTATATGAAGTGTCCAGAATAGACAAGTGTAGAGACAGAAAGTACACTAAGTGGTTGCCTGGGACTGGGAGGGTGAGGGAATGGGCAGTGACTGCAATAGATGTGGAGTTTCTTTTGGTGGTGATTAAAATGTTCTAAATTTAGATTGTGGTGATGGTTTCACAACTGTGAATATACCAAAAATCAGTGAATTTTACACCTTGAATAAGTGACTTGTATAATATGTGAATTATATCAATAAAGCTGTTTTTAAAAATGGGAGGGAAATGGTTAAAACCGGGGGAAAGGATGCAAACTGGAAGCTTGGAAAGAGGCTTTTAAAAAAATCCTTTTTCTTTTTATTCACTAACACAAACACATAATAATCCAGTGAAAGTTAGACTTCTGGGAACTTCACCTCCTGGGAAACTGCCCTGTAAAGGAAATAAGTTTTAAAGAGAAAAAGAAAGCCTTTTGAGTTCAGAAAACACCTGTATATTTGACAGATTTTAGGTTATAATTCCAACTGAGCTAATTCTTAGAATAAATAACCAGTTGGTGTTTCTCCCCCTTGATGTAAGGTATGGCATGGATTTATAGATAAAGTAGAGGTGGTAGGAGAGCACAATAAGATATCCTTTACTTACTGTCTAACTCACAACAAAAAAATAAGTCAGTTTTGTAAAAATAATTACGGACTTAGTCATTTCTCTGAATGGCCTTTCTTAGTCATTTAGTGTTTAAATCATTCTTTATTTGAAGCACATGTCATTACCCTGTAGCTTTTCTCTTTGGTAATTAACTGGTCTGAGTCTTCTGTCACTTTTCACTGGCTTTGCTTTGATGCAGCCATCTCCAGTATCACCTTTAAAGGCTTCCTGGGAGTCTATTTTGCAAGATTTGCAGTTTCATTTCACAGCTCATTTGCCTTGTGTTGTTGGATCATCTGTGAGAGCCTGATAGGAGCTAAGTTAATTATTAATTAGGAAGGGATGAGTCTGGGATTAATTTTATAAGGAGACAGTTTGTTAGTAGTTGTTTTTAAATGGCAGCTTTGCATCCCAGGTAACAAACATTCATGTAAAATGCTGTATCTGTATTTGTTGGAGTGCTAATTTACTGAGGTGCTAACTCAAAACTTGTGATTCTTATTAAGTACACAGTTTATTAAAAATAAGATCATCTATTCTCAATGTATTAGAATTGGAGAGGTAGCTGGTGCAAGGTGTGGGTGAAGATTAGGGGTTAGGTAGCACTACCTGATGTTGAGGGAAGGGAACTGATTTGCTACATAATAATGCATACAATAATTCTATTTTACCAGTGGGGAAACTTTGTGTCTAGAGAGGCTAAGTAATTTGCTCAAAATAATACCACTGTTAACTCAGCTGAGCCCATCTTATTTCAAAGTCCATGTTTTTTTAAATTATACTATCCTGTGTTTTTAACAAAGTTTTAGCTATCTGGAAAAGTCTGTTCTCACCAGTTAATAACATGTAATTTAAAATTTTATATAATTTAAAGGCATTATAGAATAAATGATATTGATATCAACTATTCATCAGATCTTAATATTTTAATAACTAACACTTATATGATGCTTGTTAGTTTACAAAAGCACTTTTTCATCATAAATTTCATATAATTCTTGTAAAAACCTATTAAATAATCCTTGTTTTACTAGTGGGTTTAGGCTTCAAATCTAAAAGACGGTTGCACAGAATTATGACCCCGAAACATTAGGGCCCAGCTCTTTAGCTTCCATATCTGATTTTTCTGTTATACTACACTGCTTCTTTGTAGAATGACAGAAGCCCTACAAATATCCCTTTTGTAGCAATAAAGTAGCCCGGAAATCTTACCGTCCGTGATGTCTTTTGGACTGGTTTACTATATCATATTTAAATGATGTGTTTTAATGAAATTCTAAAATTGTGGTATGGTAGAACTATATACCTTAACATTAATTTCTGTGGATTTGGTAACAATGTCTATCCTTTTGCTTCTTAATAGTTAATGATACATGTTTAAGTAGATTGGTTTATAATGGAAATCTATGTATAATCTAATTTTTTTTAATCTAGTCTCTATAGAAGCTGAAATCCATCAATCTCCGTTCTTCAAAATGCAATGGAATGTACCAAAGACTATATTCCGACTTGCACATAGGACATGCATGGAACCAGATAAAGCTGGTCTTTTGGGACACTGTCAAAACACGAAGGGACCATTACTTTTGTATACCTCGGAATCCAGAGTGGTTTGGGTACAGGGCCCTCAGAAACGATGGCTGCACTTACCTGCTGCCCAGTGTGTTGCAAAGGAAAGGAAGCCATTCATTGCTCACCCACCCCAACCAGGGGTCCTTCATAAACAGTGGGAGCAAGATATCTTATCCAAGAGGGTTCTGTCATCCAGTGCTACATCCCCAGGAACTCCCTCTGAAAAAAAGGAAGAACCTGATCCTTTACAAGACAGATCAATTAGTCTTTATCAACGATTTAAGAAAACATTTAGACAATATGGAAAAGTTTTGATTCCAGTGCATCTAATAACTTCTGGTGTTTGGTTTGGAACGTTTTATTATGCAGCCATAAAGTAAGTTTTTTCTTGATTGAGCGCCTTTCCCTGTTTTATCAGAATGTTAATCTTAATTGTACTAATGAAAGCCTTTAAGTAGTTTTTTAAATGCTTTAATGTCTTCAATTGATAGAGGATGCCTTTTTCATAGCAGTTTTCCACGTTTTAATAACAGTAGCTAACATTTGCTTACTGTGTACAGCAGGTATTATGCTAAAATTTTTATAACTGTATCATCTCATTTAATTCTCACAGCAACCGTATGAAGCAGGTAGTGCAGTTATTCCCAGTTTATTAATGAGAAAACAGATTAAGCAAGAATAAGTCAAAATAACTTAGTTTTTCCCAAAATAACCTGGAGTATGATTTCAAACCTTAATCACTATGCTTGTGTCCCATCAACATATAGGATAGCACAGGAATAAAATTACAGCTTCCAGAGATTTGGCAGCACCATGAGTTAGTTCTGTACTTATATGTTTCTTACAGTGTTTATCAACGTGAAAAGATAACTTATCTTGCCATGTGTATGGTTTTGGTTGGAAATTAGTAAGATTTTGCAAAGCCTGGCTTATATCTGTTGTAGACACAAAAATGAACAAATTACAGACTTATGCTTTAATGTTACATCTGATGAATGTCAAGGTGAGGTCTTTTGTTCTGATCAGAAGTTGATTTGTTGTACACGTTTAACATCTTGTTAAGAGGGTATATCTCATGTTAGGTATTTTTTACTACAATAAAATAAATGTTTTTTAAAAAGTTAATTTAGTGGTCCTAGCCTCCAGGTATTATAAAACAGAATTTCTAAATGTACCTTTCTTGTTAAATACTGTTCCTTTCTTTTAAAGTGAGTTGTATCATTCACACTGTTTTAGGAGCAGGAGTACACGTAGAAACAGATTCCCAATGATTTCCAGTTTCTTTCTGCCACCAGCAGAACTGAGTGTGCCGGCGTGTGCCTGTCCCGAGCGCTATGTGGCTTTTCTTGCTGTGGCCTGGGTGTGACCTCTGAACAGTATGCTCATTATCCTGCAGGCAGTGAGATGCACAGTGAAGACCACTTTGATGTTTTTGTAAACTCCCTTAATGGGTTTAGAATTATTTTATACTTTCCAAAAGTCCACTGATTTTCAGCTTTTGGCTATATTTAATGGTTTGATAATAAGGTATTAAATATTTTAATGTAAAGCTCACTCATTGGAAAAAGCTTATCATTTATTAAATTAAAAGATGATGGAATGGAGACCATCCTTATTCTTGGGAAACACGGGATTAGAAATGTTTCTTTACAAAAGCTCTATTGAATAAAAGGATTTTTTTTTAAACCTTGTGTAATTGATGCTGTTCTGTTTCTTTTCATATCTTTCTATTTAGTTCTTATTATTCAGTTATTTCCTTCTTCATTATGTATCATTATTTTCTTTAAGAATTGTTCCTTTCTTTGCAGAGATTCTTATATGTGCATTTTATGGAATTATCTTTTTGTTTATTAATGACATTTTCTGGACGTGTATAAAAAATATTTATAAAAATCTTCAGAACTGCCCTTAGTGTTTTAACAGAGCCTAAAATCATGTACCATTTTGCATTAAAATGTCATAGGCATTCAGTTCTTCTATTTAATGAATAGTTTACTACATATTGAATTTTCTGTTTTGAGCCATTTAGGATTTTTCTGATTCGGTGTTGTGGATGATGATGAGTTTCTTCCATGTTTCATTTGCCTTCGCTAGGTTGTCTTTAATAAGCATTCAGCCTCCTGGCCTCAGGGGGAGAAATCTAAGTTTTTAATAATTGAATATGAGATTCATATTTGGACTATTAAAAAGAGTACTTTTGTTCCTTTTACTTTTCCTTGCCTTCAGTAAAAGAGTTCTATAACCAAAAAAACAGGCCTTCAAATAACCTAGTAATATTAATTAGACTTAGGACGTTTTCGGTGGTGTCTGCACTGATGCAGTTGTGGTGACATTCTGCTGTCCTCTGTGGAGTGCACCTTTCTTGGTTTTGTCCTTCCCCCTCTTTTTTCTGTGGATGCCTGTGTGTAAATGTGGTGGGACTGTCCACTTTAAATTCCTATACCTTATCCACCACCACCTGCCTTTGGCTTTTTGTCAGCATGGAAATTTGGTTCCCAGACCCAGCTCTACTGCCCCACCATGACCATTGGTCCAGTTCTGTTACAGCATCACATAGCTAAGTTATATCAGGTAGGATGTGTTGCTTTCCAGAACAGTCCCTAATGTTTTGTGAAATCCTTAATGCTTGAGAAATTGAAAGTTGATTTGTTCCAAGGAAAGTGATACTTAGAAAATATTAGTGTATGTTTGAATGGCAGTGTACCTTTCACTGTGAGATGATTTTATTGTGATGTTGGAGTTGATTGTGTTAAATACAGGTTTTCAATTCAACTGACTAGAGGCTGGGTTTATTTTATTTGGTTTTAGCTGGAAAAAGTTCTCTGTTATTTGCTTGTTGCCTACTTACTATTAAAAGAAAAGGGAAAACATAATTTGTAACTTGAGCGACAATTAGCATTACTGCCTCTCAGCACCACAGAGCAAAATGCCATTCTGTATTTAGTTAATGCACTGATGAAGATGTCAGGCTTTTGAAACATTTTATTTCAGGGAGATCTAAATTGTGCGTCCTCATAGATTTTATTTATTTATTTTTAATTTTAAAATTAATTTATATTATATTTTTGGCAGGATTGGGTCTTTGTTGCTGTGCACGGGCTTTCTCTAGTTGCGGCGAACTGGGGCTACTCTTCTTTGCGGTGAGCCGGCTTCTCATTGTGATGGCTTCTCTTGTTGCAGAGCATGGGCTCTAGGCTCATGGGCTTCAGTAGTTGTGGCACGTGAGCTCAGTAGTTGTGGCTTGTGGGCTCTAGAGTGCAGGCTCAGTAGTTGTGGCACACGGGCTTAGTTTTAGTTGGTCCGCAGCATGTGGGATCTTCCCAGATCAGGGCTCGAACCCGTGTTCCCTGAATTGGCAGGCAGATTCTTAACCACTGCGCCATCAGGGAAGTCTATACATTTTATTTTAAACTAAGCTTTGTTGTTGCTTCTCTCTGGAAAAGTTTGCAGAATCTTTCATCTTCTAACAAGAAGTTCTCTGTTTGGTCAAATGAAGCTCTTTGATGATGGTTTTGTCTCTACGTTTAGATGCCTTGAGTTTGGGCCTCAAGTTTCTAAAGTTACAGATCCGTTCTGAGGCACAGTCCTGACTGGTTTTCACTGCACTTCATCCAGACTGTGGATGTACTTTTGCATCATTTGGAACATCCATAAAGCTGGTGGTTTGTGAAGCACAGGTTTCTGTCAGGCTGAGGGAACTTTTGCGACAAAAGTGGATATTACTATTTGGATCAGACCCTCATTAATGCTTCATAGTAATTCCAAAGGAAATGAAAGTTATTTTTTAAAAGTTAAGTCATCAAATCAATAGTTTAGGAAAAAGTGGGACCAGGTGGTTGCTTCTTTATTTTACACAGGATACTTATGCAAGATATCTTGGTCATTATTGTTTTTATGATAGTTTTTTTTTAAGATTATTTATTTATGTATTTTTGGCTATGTTGGATCTTAGTTGCAGCACGTGGGATCTTTGTTGAGGGATGCGGGATCTTTCGTTGCGGTGCGAGTGCTCCTCGTTGTGGTGTGCGGGCTCCTCTCTAGTTGTGCTCGGGCTTCTCTCTAGTTGTGGCCTGTGGGTTTTCTCTTTAGGTGTGGCGGGTGGGTTCCAGGGCACATGGGCTCTGTAGTTTGTGGCACACGGGTTCCAGAGCATGTGGGCTCTGTAGTTTGTGGCACGTGGGCTACATGTTGAGGCGCACGAACTCAGTAGTTGTGGCACGTGGGCTTAGTTGCCCCGTGGCATGTGGGATCCTAGTTCCCTGACCAGGGATCGAACCCGCATCCCCTGCGTTGTAAGGCAGATTCTTTACCACGGGACCACCAGGGAAGTCCCAGTTGTTTTTTGTGTTTTTAAATCACTCAGTTTTGTCTTATATTTAGCCAAATGTTTGTCTTTTTCCCCCCTGCATGATTGCCATTAAATATGTAGATTTTACATACTGGGCTTAGTCTGAACTAAGAAATAATTAATGAAATAATTTGGTAATTGTACGGGTACCAGAAGAGATGATTAGCATGTTATGGTAGGATGTTATTGTACCTAGTGACTTGATTAGATCCACAGAATCGCTAAATCTTTGTAGTACTAAGTCTTGCTTCAGTGGGATTCTGTTGTTTAAGAGATTTGAAAAGGAAATGAGGGTGGAGATAAAAGAAACTGGATTGGACTTGTAGTTAATTTTTAAATCTTACTCTTTAAAGTTTCCTTCAGTTATCTGGTTTCCTCTTGTGTAGATGGCCAGTAATTCCTGGTGATGATCATCCTATCTATTGAGATTAGTCTCTGATCTCCTAGTATTATAGTGAAATCAGAGAGGGACAGCTTTTCCCCAGTTAAGCAAATTATTTTTTAATATTAAAAATAAACTAGGCGATTATTACTACTGTAATAATAATGTATCCAGGCTGTTCCCTTTCTTAATTACAAAGAGGAAGAGTACTTGTACAGAGGAGCAACCTGTGGACCCGACCTTAACCACAAGTCAAACTCACACCACAAGTCAAACACCAGGTCAGCACTCACAGGACAGACTGAGTGTGTGGCTCCTGTTGTGATCCTCTGCGATGGATATAGAATCAGCTCTGCAGCTTTCCTATCTGAAAACATTTACCCCAAATTTAATCATGAGGAAACAATCAGACAAATCCAAATGAAAGGCTGTTCTACCACAGAGCTGGCCTGGGAGCTTCAAAAATCTCAGCATCAAAAAAGACGTCCTGCCTTCCTCCTCAACAGAAAGTGCTGAGCAGCGCTTCTGGAGAAGAACTGGAAGACATGACAAGATAGTGACAAGGGACTCACCGGACAATTCAGGGAATTTTAACATTAAATAACGTACTGTTGTATTAACTATATACTATCCTACATGTTAAGTATCCTGGCTGTGATGATTATATTATGTTTATGAAGGAGGAGCACAGAACAAGAGCCTTGTTGTGATTTGAGGTGAAGGCTCACAATGTCTGCAAAACTACAAGCAGTGAGGGAGAGAGTGGGAGAGCACGAGTGTTCCGGCATGGCAAACTTGACACTCAGGGAAACTAAGAAGAAATTAGGGCTTACCAGTTGGATTAGAGACTTTTTCTGCTGCCTTTCCCTCCCTCCAAAAATTTGTTGCAATTCATGATAATTCCTTCTTTACCTGCCTTTTAAGTCTGATAATAGAATAGAAGCATGTTTTTAGAATAATTGAAGTTTTCATGAAACCCATAGAATCATTTATTTTTTGCATAATAACACAGTAAGTGGTGTTATAATATCACTTGTTTTTATGATAATAGTATAGTTTGACATGTAATTTTAGAGGTAAAAAATCTTAGGTCTTAAACTTTGAGTTGGATCATTCTAAGGAACTAAAGATTCTAAGATCAGGTGAATGATCAGAATCATTTCTGATCATTTCTCTTAGATTACTTAATGCTATTAATTTTTCTCTGATAAATGATTCTATTTTTCTCAGTGTGCTAGTTAGGGATGTCCATGAACAGAAGCTGTGAACAGTGAGACACAGTAGGACGCTGGTGTTCATGCACACGTTGTTCCTTTAGAGTGAAATTAGAGTGCTTGGTGGTGCACAATTGACTTTTAAACAGAATTTGGTTTTGATGTTTTCAGATAATCTTTTGAAAATATTTATCGCTAAAAGTTTATCTATATGTATATATAAATTACTTTCTGTTTCTTTCTTAGAGGAGTGAATGTCGTTCCTTTTCTAGAACTTATTGGGTTACCTGACAGCGTAGTAAACATTCTGAAAAATTCCCAGAGTGGAAATGCACTAACAGCATATGCCCTGTTTAAGGTAGGTACTGCTGTGGGTAGATGGCGCCTCACACTGAACCTCTGTAGCACTCCGTGCTTGCTCCCAGGGTTACCTTTGTAACTTAAAATACTGTGTTTCATCTCTTACATGTCTAATGATTAAAAGTAAACTAAAATTTTTAAGGGTGAATAAAATGGTGGTTTAGGGAGAATTGCCTTAAGAATAGGTAGGATTTTCATAACCTGCTGTGATGAGACAAAGTGAGACTTCTGAATTTCTAATGAACAGGTTGTCTCTGTGACATTTCTCCTATTGATAGTACATTAATTTTCCTTATTCAGAGATCCACATGCCACCTGACATGTTAGTGAAATTTAGCATTTATTTTACTGTTTATAATAGTTTATCTTTCCAAAAAGTAAAATAGTAAAGTTTAATCAAATTGTTTTATGTGATAAACCTTAGACTTAGTTGTTGATGTAATGTATGTTTCATTTTGGAGTTCATTGTCTTTACAGTTGTCTGGATTCAGACAATGACATCTTTGAAAATAGGTAGTTTTTACACTTACGGGTCTTTATTTTGGAAGAGAAGACTCATTATTGTAAATTGTGAAATTTAACTATATTAATCTAATTTTTCTCAACTGACAAAAAATTAGGTTCTATGTGGCTTTATCCTAAGAAAACAGGTAGAAGACATTGGGAAACTAGATGTTATTTTACTTCTGTCATGAAAATACTTAGAATTATGGGTTTATAGTAGTACTCAAAAATAATGTTGTTTTATTCTGTCATCCTCATTAAAATCCTCTGAAATATTGGGAGATTTCTTATATGATAATTTTGACTAGAGAGCTAAAGCTTAATTGCTGAGTTATTCAACATTAAAACTTATTAAATTAATAAATTATCAAGTTTTTAGTTACAGTGTATATAATTTAACCTTAATCCAACTGTCATGATGGTTGAAACCACTTCACTAATTATAACTGTTCCTTATCCCATGCTCTCATTTCACAGTCTGTGTGTTAGGTCTTTTTTTAATGTCTGTTGTCTTTGATCATGAGCTCCTAGGAATTTAGAGTTCTGTCTGTGTTTCCACTGTGCCTGTGCTGTGCTCTGGAGGCACATCAGTGCTCAGTGCCTGTTGGCCTGCTTGAAATTGAAACACAAGACTGGCACGCAGGTGGGCTGGTGTCAGCAGTGGCTCTGCTCATGTTCCTGTGCAAGGAAGGAGGTGTGGAGGGTCCACTTGGGTGTTTGGTTTCTGTAACCTGGTTTCTCAGAGCAGCAGACACTGAGGTTTCTTGCCTCAGAATGTGATGCAGCCTCTGCTCTTACAATTCTCCCTTTGTACCAGTTCATCTACTAGTTAGTTTGGGACCTTAAACCTCTGGTCAGTTGACATGTGTACATGTCTCCTGTATGTGTGCCATTTTACCACTTTTTGGCCTCATGGAAGTTCCTGGTTGGGATGCCAAGCCCATCATAGACTGTAATGAGAAAGTAGCATAAAGCCTGGAAAAGCCAAAGAAAAGAGATTTGGAAGTGAAACTAAACTAAACTCAGTGAAGAACAAACATTTGGCCTGTGCTTGCCCCTCAGTTTGGTGCCGGTTTAGATGAACAGTGTGTGCAGGTCGGCAGGGTTTCTGGGGAGTGGAAGCGCACGTGCCTTTGTTATAGGGAGGGTCCTGAGTCCTCCCTCTGGTTCTCAGTGAGTCTGCCCCCCAGGTTCACTAGCACATGGGTACAGAACTTTGGTGTTGCCCCTGTGAATGTTCTCTAATCCTGGGTCAGTGTCTAGGTGACAAATATGGAATGTTAGGAGGGAAAACCATATAGGATGTAACAGCCTTTTGAAGCAATAAAGTGATAGTTTGGATATTAACAAGAATGTTAACTTCACACTGTTTTTACTTAAGACAACAGTTATAATCAGTGCTGATCTGCCCATTTCATTTTCCTGCAGATTGCAACGCCTGCGCGGTACACTGTGACCCTGGGGGGGACCTCCTTCACTGTGAAGTATCTGCGCAGCCATGGCTACATGTCGACGCCACCTCCTGTGAAGGAGTATCTGCAGGACAAGATGGAGGAGACAAAGGAGCTCCTCACAGAGAAGATGGAGGAGACAAAGGACAGACTCACCGAAAAACTGCAAGAAACCAAAGGAAAGGTTTCTTTTAAGAAAAAAGTGGAATAGCGTGCCTTATATACCAGGTTATAGACAGTTCCTGCACTTTAACCCTTGGGGACTATGGACAAAGGTACATGCTCTTGATTATTATTTTGGTTAGCAGCCTAAATATAGCAGTTCTCTGAGGGTTAAAGAACTAAGATAACTTTTTAAAGTTAAACATCACTAGAAAAATCAGTGTTTTTTGAAAAGAAAAAATGAACCCAGTATAAGAATTTCATGTCAGTAGCAGCGTTAAGCAGTGGTCCATGTCTTCAGTCATCCTTGCTTTGTGTTTAGATAGCTGCTGATTCCTTGAATAGCTCGTGCGGCCCTACACAGATTTAACACTAGGTCTTCATCTTTGTTATTCTTCGAGGTTTTAACGACATTCACTTCTCAATGTGGAGACAAACTGTTATCATCAGAACTGCCTGTGAATAAGAGGATATTTAGTCTTTCTCTAAATATAGTATATAATAGTTACATACCAGTTAAAATGTAGACTTCATATAAAGAAAGCTGAATGAAAATTGGGTCATATATATGTAAATAAGATGTATTGGTTATATGTAAATGAAAAATTGACCCTTTAAAAATGATTTTTACTTGAAGCTTGCCATAATCAAATTTTTTAAGCAAATCTGTGCGGTCATAGCACTTTCTCACCCAGAATGTAAAACTGTTATTCCTGCATCATGTCCTCTCCAACTGATCCCTCAGAGGAAAAGGGAAAATCATTACACCTTAAGTTTATGGTGGAGATCAGACACCCTTAGCAGTGCCTGCAGCTTGTGGTTCTCGGCAGTGCACGTTTGGGAGGACGGGACCTGCCTGTCTCTGCCACCTGGTCTCCACCAGCCATAGTCAGTCTTGATTCCATTATGGAGTAAAATTTTAAGATTGTAGCTGCTATTTTCCTCTTGCATTGAAACATCCTTACTTGAGCATTTTACTTGAATTTTTTAAATAGCAAAGCTGTCATTAAAACCTGCTTGGAATGAAATTCAGTCGTTGTCAGATGTGAAAGTTGCCACAATTTGTGTGGGTGTGTTAGAGGATGTGTTTGTTTCCTTTTGCTCTAACTGCCTTTACTTCAGTTCTAACCTTTGAGCTGAAAGAGGGAATGGCCTCTTTCTAGATTGTCTTTGTTGTGAGTGATCTGATAAGGCCGCAGGCATCACTGCTGTGAGGCAGGGTTTTCATATTAAATACTGAGTTTGACCAAATTTAGAGAATACTTTAAAGGGAAAAAAATGTTTGCATTTGATACGTCTCGTCATTATGTTGGCTGTGCTGTGGTTGGACACTTCTTTGTGGGGGTGGGTGGAGTGGTGAGGGGGCAGGGCTCACTCTGCCACATGCAGGCCTGATCAGGCAGGATGGTTTGTCTCCTGATACAGAACGAACGTGTGATTTCAAATCGACAGCACATTTTCAAATCTAAAAACAGTGAACATGTTTTAGCTTGTTTATTAAATCATATTTTTGCTATATTAAATGCTAAGATGGATATTAACAAATTTCTTGTTTGTTTATTTTTAACCACTGAGACTGCTTGGCTTAAAATCATGTGTTACATGAAACTTTCTTTTTACTTTTCATGTTGCATAGGGCGTGTTTTCCAATGAGGATAAATTGTGGGTCTTAGAAGCACTAATAACCCTGAGTTTCCACCTTTGGTTCAGCCCGTTTGAGATTTGTTGCCATCCAGTTTCATAATTGTGTTGCGTTTGTCCAGTTACAGAAAGTGAGATACTAGGGAGTGCTTTGAAATTCTCTTGTAAAACATTCTCTGCAGTTGTAAGAAGTTCTTTTGTCATTATTTGGTATCAGGAATATCTGATCTTGTCAAATGCTGCTGCTCTCATCTTGCTAACCTAGTCCTTAAGGGAAGCTACAAAGAGCCGAAAGGGGGGCCCCTGGAATATGCATGTAGAGTATTCGTAGCAGGCCAACAGCACATAGTGGGCATTGAGTTAAGTTATCCGGATGTATGTGTGGTAAATATCATAACCATTTTATTTACAATAAGCCTCATACTTGCTGTGTCTGGTGTGCACATCTGTATTTAAGTAGGATTGTTGACAGGGTAAAGAGGGAGCCGTGGCTGAGATTTAATTTAACACCTATAAAATAGATAAAAAGTGTTTGCTCAGCAAATTAACAATTGAAATGAAAAATAGATTAGGTAAAAAAAAGACTTAGTTTATTCAAGAAAAATAGCAAAACCAACCTTTTAAAGTACCACAAAAATGTCTCTTACTGAACCAACATTTTGCATACAGTAGGGTGCTATTTGCAGATTCCAACAAAGGAGAAAGAGTTCATGTATTAAGGTCACCTTCCTGCCACTAGTGAAAATAATAAAACTATGCCTTCAAATATAATCGTCAGGTTATTTGTTATAGAATCTGCCTTCCATTTATTTACAGATGGAAGATGTTACTGTAGTCCTTTATGCTCGCAATGGAGCTATTGGCTGACTTATTTCAGTGACCTCAGAAGGTAATTCCAGGAATTTTATAAACATCCTAACAGTTTGGGCGAAGAGGTGTTTGAAGAAAAGAAGCAAGTTGTACGTTAGACATATCTAGCTCTTTCTTGTGTTCTTTCCACTTGGTTCATCTTGAGGATTTCTTATCCAAATTCAGATGTTCTGAACAAAGCCACCGTAGAAGATTGTAGAGTATGGTGATGGTAATGAAATGGACAGAAAATGTTTTAGCGAATGAGTTAGAAAGAGTACGTGCATCTTTCCTGATACGTTTGAGATGATACTGTTTTTATAAAATGCATTGGTGAGATATACATTTCTGAATTATTAAAGGATTCTGTCTGAAAAATACTTGCTTTCATGTTAATATAGACGTATTTCTTGTGTTGGCTACAGCTTACTTTTTAAAATGGGGACCTTCATTTATTTCAGATTTTCAAAATTGAATCTCCATAGGGAAGATATGGAGTTAGTTTAGAAGAAAGTAAAATACATTTAGATTAAGTGTTACCAACATTGGTTTGAAGTAGTTTTGGTATTAGATGCTTACTCAGTTGGTTTTTCCCGAGCCGTGGTCTACGGTGCGTCCAGTCACATTGGCCTAGAGGCCGGAGTTGCACAGGAGTGTTCATAAAAAGTGTGGGCCTCTCTACCGCCTTGGAATTTAAACACCTGAACCAGAAATCTGCAGAACCAGAGGTGGGTGCTTTTAATTATTCATTCTGCAAATAGAAGGTTTGTTTGGTCTTCTTGGTCCATCTGTATATTACGGAGTACCCAAAAGATTCTGCCTCCTTGACCCAAAGGAACAATAGAGGCAAGAATTCTCCTTCCCTTAGAGACTTGGCCAGGATTTGTCTTCAGCCATGAATTTTGGCCTGGCTTTCTGATTTTTGAAAGATATTTCTCCTGCATTTTGAGCTTGTAACTTACATATGAGAAATGCTAAGTTTGTGCCGATTAGGTATAGTTTTCCCTCTTTGAGATTTTTTTCCTCTGTGACTTCCATGTCAAGCTGGTTCATTTTAACTCATTAATACAAGTTTTTGGTTGTCTTGCTTCTTCAGGGTTAGGCTTTGAAAATCAAGCTGTATTCTTCCCCATAAATCACTGGCAGCCACCAACAGTAATGATGACAGATCATAATTATCTTGTGGCAATTATCTGGCTATTTTGATAAGAATGATTCTCTCAGCAGAGAGAATGCGGCTTGACTTCAGAAGCCTTCAAGGCAGAGTATGATGTTATTCCGCTGACTTGGACAGTATTTGTGGGACGTGCACAGGCAGCCCCAAAGTCCTCCTCAGCAGTTGTGGTTTCTCTCTACAGGTAAGAGGGCTCATGGAGCCTGAGACGAACAGAAAGCACTTTCACGTTGTGTTTTCTCTGGGACAGCATGGTCCATAACAGCAGAAGTTGTAGGACAGGTCAGAGATGTTCCACGTGTAGCCACAATATATTCTCATTCTTCCTGACTGTGAGGAATGCATAGAACCTTTCTTCTTTCTTTACCTCTCCCTCCCTCCCTCCCTATGTCCAGCTTTTTCTGCTTTGAATTTTGACCATTTTAAATGGTAGAAAACTCTCTTTGAAGTGAAAAAGAAAAAGGCGAGTTTGCATGCAAGCGTGCCTGGTTGTCTTGCGGTAGCCAGTAAGTATGTGGTTCTCCCTCCCTCTGGTGGGCAGGCGCTATGGCCCACTCCTCAGTAAGAGCGGGACAGAAAGCTTGCAGGTGTTTCCTGACTTTCTCATCAGGTACCTGCTGAAAGTCAGCCTTTTACTCCATTTGGGTGATTTCATAAGATTACTTTTAAGTGTATCATATATGAAATATATCTAATATAATCTATATGAAATCTACCTAGTATAATCTAAATAAGGTAAAACAATGAGATGTTTCAGCTCCTTAACACTAATTGAGGGTTTGTTTGTGTTTTAAAAAAAGAACATACAGCATTTCCTCTATATACACAAATATTAAGCTGTTATTTTGTATGCACTTCTAAGTAGGAGATTTGAGATTCTGTAATGATTTGAAGCACATTTTGACTAATTTGTCTTTTATTGAATTTGATTCAGTATTTTCTTTGGACACAATCTTGCCACTTAATTATGGCTGTTGCTTTACTTCTCTAAGAATAGTGGCTGTTTGGGTTCTCTCTTTGCAAGGGTCCCAGAGGAACAGTTTGTCCAGTCTTCAAACATTGACTGCCCTGCCATTCACCTTGGTCTGGAGGTAGAGTTACAGGGCTTGGTTGCCATCGTGCTCCATCACCATGTGCTTGTCATTCCCCTCCTGAAGAAGATGGAAGATATGGTAGGTTGTAATTGCATTCCTCACTTCTTTTGGTTTGGAAATAAGGGACAAGTCTTACTTTCCAAAAAAAATTGAAAATATTATCAGTCAAACACTTGTCCACAAAACCTAATGCAACTTCTGTTGAGAAATCTAGATCATTTTGTAACTGCATTATTTTGGAAGCATTTTAGATTAATAGAAGTTTTCTTAGTCATAAACCCAATTTTCCCTCTAGTGGGTCACTTCAGAATATTGAGGCCAGTAGTTGTAGTTGAAGAAAGGCGCAGGAGAGCCGGGTCAGACATTCAAATCAAGGAACTAAGTAAGGTAAAGTAAGTACCTGCTTTGGAACTTTTAAAATTCTTTGTATTTTTGGAGCTGAAGCCAATTTATGAATATTCCTAATCCTCTGTCCTCTTCTGGTGACTTCCATCATGTTTTTCCTTTTAACTTCATAATTTTCTTTTTTTTAAATAAATTTAATTAATTTGTTTGTTTTGGCTGTGTTCAGTCTTCATTGCTGCACACGGGCTTTATCTAGTTGCTGTTAGCAGGGGCTACTCTGTTGTGGTGCTCGGGCTTCTCATTGTAGTGGCTTCTCTTGCTGTGGAGCACGGACTCTAGGTGTGCAGGCTTCACTAGTTGTGGCTCGTGGGCTCAGTAGCTGTGGCTCACAGGCTCTAGAGCGTAGGCTCAGTAGTTGTGGTGCACGGGCTTAGTTGCTCCATGGCATCATAATTTTCTTTAATTCTTTCTTTAGAGTGATATTTCATTATCCAAAGAGGATTCAGCCTCAGAAAATACTCCATCCTCCTGTGGTAAGAAAGTGAGTTTGCTTTTCCTACTGCGCTTGTGTGGAGGGTCATGGTGGTGGTCACAGCACCTGAACCTGCATTTGTGACACTTGGAACAGCTCAGATTGGAATTTTCTTTTTCCTTGGGGTCAATCGGTGGAACATCTGAAGCATCAGGAGCTGGCTTTTGTGGTAACTTTTCTCACTGGGAAGTTCAGTGTATCCCTGACTAAGAACTCTTAGGCTGGCCTCTCTGGGAGTGGAGAACGTGTGTGCGTGAGGTTTACGGGAGGTTGACAGTGAGGCAAAACCATGTGCTTTTGGATGGTTCCAGAAGAAAGGGAGTGTGCCAGCATTGGTGAAGAGGATGCATACATGGTACAGGATCCTGGCACCAGGAACCTGGGGTCCGTGTGGTTTCCTTGAGGCCGTGACACCGCTCAGATCAGTGTTAGCTCCCCTACCCCTCACAAAAGGGAAGCCAGAGAAGGAAAAAATGGGGGCAAGGTGGGAAATTATTTTTTTTAAACTATTCTCCCTTCAGATTTTCACATTTTATTGCTAAGGGTTGTAAGAACACTCCCCAACACACATACAACATGGTTTGTTAACCAAAAAAGCTGTCCACATCTAGAGTTATGAGAAAAGAAACAGATGTATTTTACTTAAAACTGTGGCGAGGAGGTTTGGGTCCTGGTGGTTCAGTCTCTGCCTTGACACAGGTACTCCAACCCCCTTGGCACTAACTTGGCCCGTTTCCGTCACTGGCATTTTAAGCTGCAGTGTTAGTGTAGAGAGCATGCCAAGGCAGAATGCTATTTACAAGTCTGTAGGAATTGGGCGAACCTGGAAAGTGAAAGCTGAGCAGCACAGCTCCCTCTTTGGGGGCTGCATGTGGCAAGCACACCCTCTCCTCCAGTCTTCGCGCAGGTGACCCTGTTGTATGCGTGACATTTGAAGACATTAACCTGAGACAGAGCTAATACTTGAGGCCACCAGGTCTATAGGCTCCAAAGCCTGTGCTGCCCTTGAACTGTAAGCAGGAAATCTCAAGCAGGACCTCAGGGTCCCCCACCGAAGCTGGGGTGGCAGACACAGCCTGGCTCAGGCGGGGCCAAGGGGATGGGTCCCTGGCCTGCCATGTGGGAGAGGCCAAAGTCAGCACTTTGATTTGAAAGCATGCTTACTCTGTCTGCTAGTGTAGACTGCTAGAATATTTTGTGCTTCCAGATTCTGGTGGTAGTACCACAGTAAACTCTATAAATGCAAATGGCTTTGTAAACAGGTTAAGTCATATAGGAGGGTATACTATACGCAAGTGTGTGAAAATGTATATATACTGCTTCCTGGTAAAGCCTTTTGAAAGTCTGTATTGCAGTTAACACCTGTGTTCAAATGACTAAGACTATAGCTTTTGATTTTTTTAAAGTAGGGTGAATGAGGCTTGCATTATTAGGGCAAAAAGCCCAAAGTCTGGACAGACACATGCAATCAAAACAATGAAATTTACAAATGCACAGCTTTTACCTTTTGGCTGGTATTTTAAAACATGCATTTTAATTAGAATCCATTCAAAGCAAAACGTCAAAACAGTGTAACGAGAGAAATCTAACTGTGATATTTTAAGTAACAGGCTTGTTATAAACTGTTTTGTGCAAGTGTCATCATGGAGAGTCAGAAATAAGTGTTTGTTCCAAGGCCACTGTGAGTGGGTCTCTGAAGGATTCTGGAGGTTTCTTTCAAGCACACTGCTTTTCTAGATGTCCTCGAGGGTGCAGGGAGAGGGCTGCCTGAGTTGCTAGTCCATCTGCTTAGTTGTTGGCAGCTCTGCTGTTTCACAAACGACCCAATGAACAGAAGTCGGTCCAAGAAAGCCAGAGACTGGTGGGGTCTGGGATCCAGTGCAGGCCCTGAAGTGCAGTGGGGGCTCCCCATGTACCAGGTGGGTCAGCAGGGAGCCTATCACCAGGGAGGGAGGTGTTGGGCTCTGTTGTGTCCTGTGTTGAGTGTAGCCTGAGCAGAAAATGGTGGGTCCAGACCTTGGCGTCTCCCTCCCTGGCTGGCGGTACCTCGGCTTTCGAGGGCCCACAGGGGCTCCTTGGCCTCTGGCACTTCTGCTCCAGCCCGATGGACAGCTCCTGGGTCACTGGCAGCCTCCAGGCCTATTGTCTGTTTTTGGCCTGGGCTTCTTCTGAAGTCTTCAGAGCCTTCTCTGCACAGCCAGGGCTGTGGGAAGGGGTCCCACAGGCCCCCGACAGTAGAGATCAGTGTCCCGCCTCCTGTCTTCCAAGAGTGCAGTTGCTGGTTTCTCAGCGCCACCCTGAGCCCTGCTGCCCAGATAGACACCAGTGGGCCCACACTGACCATCTCCTGCCTCCTCCAGAGCAGCTCCAAGTGACCTCCCTGCACCCAGACCCTAGACCCAGCCAACCAGGCAACCTCATATAGAAATGGGTTTACTGAACCCAATCCAGTAGGAATCAAGCCTGCAATCTCCTCCTCTCCTTCTGTGACGAAAGTTTATACTGGTCTTACCTTCACTGAGGGATATAAGTTTGGGGAATATTCTTTAAAATTTCTCAAATATCTGCTGAATAAGAGATTATAGAATTTATTCAAGAGCATAATGTGGTTTATCAGTGACTATTTGCTGTTTTAAGAGAAATCATTTTCTTACAGCTATTTCCCTCCTTATAGCTTTCTAATCCCCTTTCCAAAATTGTCTTAAAAATTAATTCAGAATCTAAAATGGGTTTTATGGAAGGCCCTTGGCAGTCCAGTGGTTAGGACTTGGCGCTTTTAACGCCGTGGCCTAGGTTCAGTCCCTGGTCAGGGAACTAAGATTCCACAAGCTGCGCGGTGTGGCCAAAAAAAAAAAAAAGTTTTATAATTAGAGTTTGGGGCCCATATAGTTACTTAAATGGTATTTTAAGATTTCAGTTTCCAAAGTTCATTTGTTTCCACAGTTCATTACTAACATATAGAAATGCAAAAATATTTTAATTGTATTTCCTGCACCCAAGCTAAACTCACTTATTCTAGTAGTTTGGTAGGTTGTATGAAGTTTTATACATTCACAATTACGTAATCTATGAATCCATATACTTACTTAGAGCTTACAGATATTATTCTAATCTCTCAGTGAAGGAAACTTAGATTCCTTTTGCTCCATCATCATGAACTGAAAACCTCTGACGCCAATGACTTTATTAGCCTCTGAGGGTGTCTGCTGAACAATTCTCTTTAGAAGTCTCGCTCACGTTTTGGGCTGAGTTGACACAGTTTGTCTGTGACAGCTTCCAGAAGCCTGAAGGTGATACCTCATCTCAGGTGACGACCCCTGAGTGTTCTGTGTAGAACCCAGAACTGTATGATGTGATCTGCCAGGGTTGTTTATAGCAAATATAATGATTTCTGAAAAGTCAGAGTGAATAAGAACTGAATGGGATGGTTACCTGGGGAACCATAAGAACCGTTTCTGAGATGGGTTTTTAAATACAAGTAGTTTCCCTCCCACCCCCCAACATATGTGCTTTGTCTGTGAAATATTTTTTTAGAAAAACAGGAGACACGTGTATCAGTGATCATTTTTAATGATTTTGAGCTGTGGTTCGAACACAGCATTAAGAACAAGCAGAAGAGGCTGATTTCATAACACACAGCACTTAGAGCAACATCTTCCTTTAAAAGTCCGGATTGCGGTTACAGACCTTGGTCTAAGAACTACATCCCCTCGCTCAGTTAAAGAGGCAGGTACATGACAGCTGGAAATCTTTCTCTGTGTATAACTGGGAATGAACAGTAAGCACAAATGTCTGTTTTTAAAAAAGACTTTAACAACTTCAGATTATTATAGATCACGTGAACAACTGTTGAAAAGTTCAGATACAGTTGTACTTTTTCATTATAAAGCAGCCTAGTGAAAATTTAAGTGAATTAAATGCTATGAATAGTATTGTACATATTTAAAATAGCTTTTACACCAGAAAGTGTGATTTTTGAAAGCCATGAAATGAAGAATAGCAATATAGCAATATACCAGCAAGCACATTAAGATGAAGCAGTATAATTAACAGTAAAGTTTAAGCCTCTATTAGTCCTGTAGAAAAGCCATGACATGGTAACAAATTCAGTGCCTTTGAGTCCAGAACATCCTCAGATGACACTCCTGCTCAGCAGTCCTCCCAAGAGGTGAAGCCTGGGGGAGATTTTCTAACAGGGAGGAGCCTCCACCCTTGACCTGAACCACCAGGGCCACTGCCTTTGGCAGTGAGCAGACAGCAGGGGCAGTGGGTGCAGAAAACACAGATCCCCATCTTCTTGTGGGCCTCGCAAAGCACAGTCAAAGAAGGGCTGACCTCTGGTCCATTAGCATCAACAGTTGCAGAGGTGTTTTCAGTTTAAGGATAATCAGTAATTGTTTTGTGGAGGACAAGAGTATGACTCAGTCGTGATTTTCAAAATCAAAACATACACCACGGAACAAATATAAAACAAGGAATTATTAGAATTTACATCCTCTGGTGACAGAATAAACTGGAAATATGGATCAGGTGGGCAGAATTTCACAAAACTGTGGACGGCACTGGGAAGGATGCCCACACCCACAATTTCATCCATGGTTTTAATGAACGTTGTCATAGGCTCTTCTTTTTTGTTTTTTCAATATTAGAATATTTGAAGATAAATGCAGAGGTCACCATCAGACACTAAAGACGGAGCTGTAAGTAGATGCTGAGTCGGGGTGTGACATGGTCCCTGGTCAGTGGCAAAGCCTAGTTTGTTTCTGGGGTCGTGATCACCAGGAGACACCAAAAGGAAGGGACAGAAGAATTCACTTGGCTGGCTGATTGCCAATCTGCTAATTATAACCCATAACAGAAATCTTTCTGGGACTGGGGTCTTCTCAAGTGGACTGGTTTGTCCTAAGTTATTTTTCCTGCAAATGCTACTGTTCATTCATTGGTTCCACAGCTTCCGTTTGTCAAAAAGGCACAGAAAGACAGATGGTCACAAATGCGTCTGGACTGCACAGTCCTCTGCTGTAGGCTAATGTGCTCACTCTGACCTAAGTTTTGCAGTGAAAAGTGCACTCTTCACTGGGTTTGCCCTCTTCGTTCTACAACATGAGATAGAATATTTTTTCATAAAGCAAGTTGAAAAATCCACATTTTTTTCTGATTATAGCTAATACTGGTCCAACTGAACATTATTGAAGGGATTAAAATAAGCATCTGGTGGCTCCAAAAGGCTGTGGGTTTTTAAAAAACTATTTCTTAAAAAGTGTTTTCACTGCAAAGATGCAACTCTGATTGCTGTACATATGTTGTTCTTAGGCTGTGCTTGCTTGTTCAGACTTGTTTCCCTTATGTTATAATACTGATATTTATTAATAAACTACATAGACTTTTATCTGTATGCATCCATTCGCATATTTCCTTATAAAAGAGGACAAAGCACATAGGCATTCACAAATTCTGTCATTTCTGTTAAAATGGGTAATCTATACCTTATATTGCAGTATTAACAAAGTTTTGTTCTACCCATTGGGTAGGATATGTGCGTAATATAGTCAAGTTATATACAGCACCTTACAAATGAACGCCTGACAGACACTGAAAGCACCATTGTGAGTGAGGCACAACAAAGGGGGCTGGGTTCCTGCATCTGCAGAAGTTAGAACATGAGACACCTTGGCCGCTTAAAAACTACCGCCACGCTGAGCTCTATGAAAGGACGTGGATCTTCATCATCTGCATCTCTGTACAGCTCTCACCCCAGCACCTCACACACACACTGAGGACAGCGCTGCTCACAAGTCGTCCCTCCCCACACACCAGCCTGAAGGCTGTCTGACCCTGGCTGTGAACATAAACTTGAACTGTGCAAGATGCAGCACTTGGGGAGTAAAATAAGCCAAGCTGAAATCCTGATTCCTGCGGAATTCGTACAATTCAGGTGAGCTGCTAGGACCCATTTGTGGTCGGGGTGAGAGCAGGTCTTTCATCTGCTTTTGTTGGGCCCCTTTAGACACAGCGTCCTCACACTGGGGGGGACTTGCCAATGCATCTCCATTTCGCCAAGGCCATGGTAACCAAGGTGACCGTGCAGAAGGGGAGCCTGGTCCCTGCTTCTCCACCAAGGTGTGTGTGGGGGGGGGCAGTCACCACAAGGCCCTGCGCCCAGCACAAGTATCCTTCCCAGTTTTTCTTTCACAGACACTGCTCAGCTCTGGAAATTTTAAGAAAAATGAATGGTACACTAACATGTTGCTGTTCTAAGCAGCAGACCTCAAGCAGCAGCCTTGGCACAAGCAAACACAAGGCTTGGGGAGCAACCCCTAGCCGCTGCTTCGCAGCCAGACCAGTGTGGCAGCCTGGTGGCCAGCAGCAAATGGAAGCTGCTTTGGAGGGGCTCGTGGACCCGGACAGTCTCTGCAAGGACTCTGTGGACAGAAGAGCAGGTGGAGGTAAGATCCAGGCCCACCTGTCAGGATGCAGCCACTGGTTCTGAGGAGGGCGGGGATTTGAATGGATTCTTCCAGATCTGAGCTGCTTTCGAAAAGTGCTTGCCTTTGAGCCCTTCTCATTCTTATGATGATAAAATACAGGTGAAGAGGGGGATAATTTGAAGCTGGAGACACGCTCATCTGAGCACAGGTCTTTATGCTGGGGTAGAAGGCCCCCCTGCTTCCTGCTGGCCCCTCTGTCCTCCTCTCCCAGCTGCAATTAGTGGACTTAGGTGTCATTCTCATGACAAACCTTCCCAACCAAGTTTTGCACATTTTCCTCTGCTATCTGGGCTGTGTGTCCAAGTGTATTTGTGGTACAGAGGATAGAGGGTATGCTTGTCAAGCTTTTTTAACACTGAATTTTGGTCACAGATAGAACTTCGTGTTGGGTTGACCAAAAAGTTCGTTCAGGTTTTTCCATAACACGGAAAAACCTGAACGAACTTTTTGGCCAGCACAATAAATGCACAATTTCTTCAGCAAAATCTCTCTTGTAGTAAAGGACAGCCTTAGTGTCTGAGGAACACTAGGCTTTCTGAAAAAGCCAACAGACACATGAGTGTTCCTATAAGTGGGACTCAGGGTGCCTGGGGTTCATATCCAGAGAGTCGCTAAGATGATGGAGCCTAGCTCCCACCCACTGCTCACTGATCCCCTAACCCTCTGGTTTCTAACCTGGACCCTCAGGCCCCACTGATCAAGCTGCAGCTTCACAGTCACGCCTCTTTCCACACCATGTCAGCCACAACCTTTGTAAGAGCAGAGGTCTAAATCAACTTTTTCCTGTGTTGAAGGGAAATTGACTATTAATTCAATTTATGACCTTGGCTTTTAAACTAATTCATTACAGAGCCCCAGCCTCAGAGACCATTCAAGTCATGGTTTGATATGCCTGCATCATTAAATAACTATTTACATTAGAGGCAGTTATCTAATAGGGTGGCCGAAAGGGAGTAGTCTCGGTTTTGAAGAACAATTAAAGTTATTTGAATTAAATAATTGTTTTACCAGTACTGTGAACATCTGCAAAATGTTCAGGTACTTGCAAAGTGACTAAGGAATTTATGTTTCTGAGCATAACTCACCATTTTGAGCTAGAACTACTGGGTGTGTTCACCCACTCTACCAACAGTGCAGGTGAAGTTTGGAATGATGACACCATCAGCCAACCTCCTCATTCTGCACCTAAGGGGAATGCCTGACCGATAATCCACCCGAAGATGGGGAGGACAGGCACCTTCCCATCTTCACCAGCAACACAAGGGGAAACCTCATGCCATGCAGAGTCCCAGCCTCCTTTAAGCACAGGCTTGAGGTCGAGGCCATCTGATACGGTGGGTGGGCGGGGGTCCTCTGGTCAGGCCCCCAGGACTCTGCCCGTCCCAGAGCTCCTGTTATGGCCCTCAGCGTGCACACTGCTCAATGGTCTGAAGCATGAGTGACAATTGTTGACCACCATCTTCTCCTTTTAAGAGATTGACTACTTGTGTGGATGTACTGTGTGAAATGGATGAAGATTCCAGTCCTCCAAACAAAACCCAGGGACCTACCAACCAAGAGAAGCCTCGGAAAGAAGGAGCAGAAGCAGCGTGAGAGCTTTCTGCCAGCAGCACGAGGGCACCTCACCTGGCAGCCACCTCCGAGACCACGACAGCAGACACCTGGAACTGCAGGTCAGAGTCCCAAGTCACCCCTCCAGCCCTCGGTCCCTGCAAGAGCAGGCAGGGGCTGCACAGAAGCACCCCATCCGGGTGCAGCAAAGGCAGATGCTTCTGTAGAAGGAAGTTACTTATTTTAGGTGAGAATGAATATTACAATATTTAAGGTTAGTTTTCTAGTTGATTTTAGCTGCAGGTCGTGCTTTTTACCCTGTGCTCTGAGTTGCTCCCCACCCAGTTGTGGCCTCCACTGCAGAGGCTTAGTGACCTGTGGGAGCACATCTGGTTCTGAGCACTGCATTCCTCCCGGGTGCTGGTCCGCCTACTTGGCCACATGGGTCCCTTCCTCAGTCCCAGGGGTTTCTACACAGAATCTGCAGCCAGCGTCACACACATGCCAGGGCAATGGGCTGCATAGAAGCGACTGCTGAGTCTTGCTGACCAGCCATCCAGGCCTGAACTCCACTATCCAGGGAAGGAGAGACCGCAGGAACACACTGAAGTCATGTGTTTCAACAGTATAAAAATAGCCACCTTGCATTTTAAACAATTTATTGCATAAAATAGTGTATTATCTGAGTATATTTCATGCTACAGTGAAAAAAATCTAAATTACCACAGAAACTGCACTGCTGGAGGACCAGGGCAGCACTGTGTGGTATGTAAATGCAGGTGTAAAACACGCAGCCTGAGCCTGGAGGGACTCAACACACCAGGGATGCAGGAGTTTCCTCTGCTCCATCCAGGTGCCTCAGTGACACATTCACTGCTGTGTGGTGACTTTCTTGGTGAATGTAAGTAAGTGGCGTACGTTAGTTAGGCTACCTCCCCAAACACCCTTTCCTGCATGATTATGGGGGAGATGATACGGGGCCTAATTATAATCCACAGGTGAAAAGACAACATACAGAACTCGGCGTAAAGCTTCCTCATTATCTTAAACGTGAAGATAGTGCAACTTTTAAAACACAGCATCACAACACTGATTAACCCCTTGCATTCATCTGACTTCTCCACTTTATACCTTGGCACACAAAACAGGAATTTAGAATCATATTTTTAAAACAAAAGTTCCACAGTTTGGGGGTGGGAAGCAAACTGGTGATTCTTCCCCATAATGTATAATTAACGTTTTCCTCTGTATTCAGTTAATTATAAAACAGGCCATTCTGGCCTCTTCCTCTGCTGCGTCTGCTTTCATAAGTCAGATGTCTCTGTGGGTTTTATTTCACGATGTCTTCAAAGCACCCCTTTGTGTTCTCATGCCCACCCTTTGCCAAAACCTGCCCTTTCCCATCACTGCCGCAGATGAACACCAGACTGGAGGAGGTTTGTACTATTTCTGCCTGCATGCGGCTCCTATGGAAGGAATCATTCTGTTTTACTGAACTTGCTGTGCTGGGGACAGAGGGGCAGCGCCACCGCCTCCCTCCTCCTTTCTTAAGTCAGGTATGCACGCAGGTCAGATGAGGTTCCCGGGCTTCCTGTCCTTGCCCTGGACGGGCAGCTCGGTGCCCCCCAGGGCTGTCCCGCTGGAGTGGCAGTCTGCTCCCTCTGTGCATGCTGCTGTGCTGGGGGTGGAAGAGAGTGACGCCCAGGCAGTGGCCCATCACCTCGCTGTAGGCCGGGGGTGGCCCCTCCATCTTCCTGTTACTGCTGCAGGTGCTGGCACTGATGCCCGAATTGCTGCTGGGTGGGCGTGGGCCCCCGCTGTAGACGGACACGTCTATCAAATCGCTGTCAAATATGGTTCGGTTGGGCGGGGCCCTCACAGACTCTCGGTTGAGTTCCATCTGCTGTTCGGGGTCCCGGAGCTGCAGGGTGCAGGGCCCCTGGTAAGGAGGTGGCTCCTCCCCGTCCGACAGGGAGATGGTGGGGGGAAGGTCGATCTCGTGCTGCACGTAGGGGTAGGTGGGCTGGAAGCGGCTGAACCGATCCCTCTGGAGAAAGGTTGGGGCAGTCCCCCCATTCCTGGACCGCGGGGCGTACATGATCTGCAGGGAAAAGAGCAACACCTGGGAGACGTTCTTGGCACTGTGATGACCACGGATGTGATGGCAGCAAGGAAATTCACGTCTGTTCTCACCCACCTGAAAACTTTTCCCCCCAAGAAACATGTAAAGGTTATTCCAGAAAAACAAGAGGTTTTTCGTTCCTAATGACTTAACATCACTCACCTTGCCAAACCCAGGATGGTTCAGCAACGGATAATTGCGGTTACCTGAAAATGTAGGTTTAATGGAGTTATTGTGTGTACATTTCCCAATGGTCAAGGAGAATACAGGAGCCCCCCACCCCCACCCTGGCCTGCCCACCATGTGACCTTCTCTGGGCCCCACTTCTGTGATTCAGAGGAGTATAGAGGGTGAAGAATTTTCACTGTAAATGTAAGTTGTAACTTCACAGGATGGTACTTGGAGCAGGTACAAGACATTGGGTCAATTTATGAGTTATTTATAGGAGCTTGCTGCCCTATCAATTACTTAAAAATATGGAACAAGTGACTTTTTTTCTTTCTGGATAAAAGTTTCCTGTAGTTATTTTTAGCAACTGACATGAAAACAATTTTATATTCCAAAGTAAGTATGATTATAGATTTTTTTTTCCCCCAAAAGAATCCAGGTACTCTCTCTTTTTTTTTTTTTTTTTGCGGTACATAGGCCTCTCACTGCTGTGGCCTCTCCCGTCGCGGAGCACAGGCTCCGGACGCACAGGCTTAGCGGCCATGGCTCACGGGCCCAGCCACTCCGGGCATGTGGGGTCTTTCCGGACCGGGGCACGAACCCGTGTCCCCTGCATCGGCAGGCGGACTCTCAACCACTGCGCCACCAGGGAAGCCCGGTGTCTCTTTCTTGCATAACTTCTCATCTATTCCACCATCTCACTTTCTTCTAGAAGAAGGACATATGTATATAAAGATATACATCCATCTGTCAACTTCTCTCACACCATGTTTTTAACTTAAAGGAAAAAAATGTTATTTTTAGTCATACTATTAAACTGGGAGATGGAGTGAATCAAGCGGTGATGTTTATAAGCTACGCCGACACCCACCACCTCATTATCAGCAGCTTAAGGCATCAAATGAAGATCCTGGATTCTTGACCTGTTTTCTGGAAGGAGCTCTGGCCAGGGACAAAGAATCCTTGGGAGAGTCTAGGGAACACCCCTCCCCCACCTCAAACCAAGTTACAGGCACAGGTCTTGATCTTTGTGCTGACACGTTCAACCCTTCCACCAATTTTGTTCATCCCCCTCTATGTATCTCCTGCCACCCACACCCCGCCTGTGTCCAACCCCTTACCTCTGAGGCTGGCCGAGGTCCAGATCTGTCTGAAGGCCACAGGCGCCCTTCCTGATTGGTGGGGGGGTGGGGGGGAGACATCACAGGAAGATCATTAGTTTCATGCAGCAGCACCCAAAGCCAAGGGATCACACTCAGCTGAGCGCAGGCTGTTTAACATCCGGAACCACACAGCCCCAGCCTTTTGTTACCTGCATCTCCAGAGAACTCGTGGCCACAGGAAAGTCAGACAGTTCGGGTCTCCCCACAGTAGCCTTGAACGGTGTGCCCATCCACACTGGTTGGCTTTCAGACTGAGTTTCCCAAACCTACGAGCCCTCTGTGCATCTTCTCATGAATTGATTCCTCAGTACAAATGCTCATGAGGAGTGTGGAACCTGACATCTAGTTGCTTAGTAATCTTCTTTCAAAAATGTTTGGCCAGGGACTTTCCTGGTGGTGCAGTGGTTAAGACTCCATGCTCCCACTGCAGGGGGCCTGGGTTCAATGCCTGGTCAGGGAACTAGATCCCACATGCATGCCACAGCTGAGTTCGCATGCCGCAACTAAAGGAGCCCGCATGCCGCAACTAAGGAGCTGATGATCAAGAACTAAGACCCAACGCAACCAAAAAAAAAAAAAAAAGGCCAGACCAACAAGGTGATGAGCAAACAGTAGGCATGATTAAGGGTCACTTCTAACACCATAAACTTCTCTACAGAGCATTTCACTGTGGTATCCCTTTTGAACCCCAATTGTTGGCTATAGCAGGGCCTTGTGGGGCTTTTGTGACTAGTAAGAGAAGAACGGGGTGGGGGCAGAGAAGTGCCTGTATTTTTGGATTCCCAGGAATGTGCACATACAACTTCCTGCCATCATGGCCTCCTGTGACCTGAAAGTGCCCACCGGTAGACTTGGGAGGTCAAACAGCCCCAGGTCTTCAGAAGTGAAAGCGATCTCCCCTGCTCCTTGCAGGCGGGCATCCACCACGGCCCCCCTCACTGTGAGCAAGTGGCATCCCTAGATCTGACTATACAACTATGTAACGGCGACAGAGTGGCTCTAACCAGGTGTCTGAGCCCTAGGCATGCTCCTTTGCGTCAAAGGAGATGTCACTCCCACGTTGAGAACAGCACAGAGCATCATCCACTGTTCCTAAGAATTCCACCCTTGGCAACAGCAGATTAAAGCACAGGGCGTGCAGCCTGACAACCAGATGTCACAGCACCAAATGAAGTGGGCAGGAAGGGACCCAGAAGACGGGTAGTAGCACGTTTTCTGAAAACGGCAATAACTATTCTCAATGGTTTTATTTCCCTAGAAATTAGCAAAACTGGGAAAATGCCTAAAAGAGATTCACACCAAGCCTTGCACACAATCCTGTACTTCACCAAATTCACATCAACCTACCTGTTTCTAAATCCACGCGCTTCCCGGCCTCCTCCCAGGTTTCCTGCTGCCCCTCCCCTTGACACCCCCCCTCCTGGTCCCTCCCGACCTCTCTGGCCATTCGGCCTGCTCCTGGGGCGGGGGGGACGGGACGGGGGGACGACACACTCCAGGGGCCATCGTCACGGGACGGGTCTGCACCGCCACAGCCTCCGCAGGGCACGCCCCCGCTCCTCCCCTTGGCCGCCGCCCCTGCTGCTCACTCAGCTGCTCGCTGGCTGGCAGGAGCTCAGGCTCCGGAGGGGAGGCCATGAGGTTGGCCTCTGCTGGTGCACCGGGAACAGCCCTGCGAGACGAGGGCCCGACCGCCCCACCACCCTTCGCCACCCTACCCGGAAGCCGGGTCCTCCGACCACGACGGAATAAGCTGGGAAATAAGCAGCTCACAGAGTTTTGAGCAACAGGAACAAAATCTTGCTAGTATCGCTATGCAGGCCCATACATACTGCGTCTTTCGTAGCTGTTTGCTTGTGAGAACTGTTCCCTCATTCCGCGTTGCATCCACAGAGCACCTCTGGCACCCTTGAGTCCCTGGCGGTCCTGAAGATGCCTCCATGGGTGCCCCGGGAGCATGGCCACCAGGACCCAGGCCCACGAAAGCCTTGGGCCACCCTGAGGGGCTCTAGTGAATCTGCATCTTTTGAAAAAGGGACACAGGACAACTCCGGATCTCGCAGGCTTGTTGAAGATGTGCATTTTCAGGTTCCTTTACCCTCAAGGAATCTGCATTGTATTTTCCTCCTTCTGAATGGTAAACAGCCACGTGGCCAGAAAATTTTCCCGTAAGTTGAATCTGCCTGACACTAAAACGTCTGCATTAAAGATTAAAAAAATCACGTGCTCTTCCAAGTGACTGTCTTTATGATCCCAACGATCCACATGTGTCGTCTGCAGACCTGGAACACAATGACTGATTTTTTCCTTTTAAATCTGTTTGGCACTTTCTGTGGGCTGGGTGGTGAGTGGAAAGTCAAAATTGTCTTTTCTAAAGTTGTGGTAAATTATACATAACATTTACTATTTTAATCATTTGAAAGCATACAGTTCTGTGGCATTAAGTATATCCTCGTTGCCACGCACCCATCACCCCCATCCATCTCCAGAATTTGTCTTCTTCCCAAACTGAAAACGCTGTACTCACTGAACACTAACACCCCATTCCTTCCTCCCCTCAGCCCCTGCTGACCACCATTCTACCTTCTGTCTCTATGAATCTGACTATTCTAGGAACCTTGTCTAAGTGGAATCATACAATAGTGTCTTTATTTCACTCAGCATAATGTCTTTAAGATTCATCCATGTTGCAACCTGTGTCAGCATCTCATTCCTTTTTAAGGCTAATATACTCCATTGTAGGTACATAACATATTTTGTTATTCATAGATACTTTGGTTGTTTCCCCTTTTTGGCTGTCATGAATAATGCTGCTATGAACAGGGGTGTATAAATATCTCTTTGAATCTCTGCTTTTCATTCTTTTGAGGATACACCCAGTAGTAGAATTTCTGGATCATACGGTAATTCTATGTTTAATTTGGGGTTGGGGGGGGAACCACTACTGTTTTCCATAGCAGTGGTACCATTTCGGTTCCAATTTCATCACATCCTTGCCAACACTTGTTATTTTCTGGTTTATTGCTCATAGTCACTCCAGTGGGTGTGATGTGGCATCTCACTATGGTTTTTTTTAAAAAATTAATTTTTGGCTGAGTTGGGTCTTTGTTCACGCTTTGTTGCTAAGCCCGGGCTTTTGCTAGTTGTGGCGTGCGGGGGCTACTCTTCGTTGCGATTTGTGGGCTTCTCACTGCGGTGGCTTCTCTTGTTGCGGAGCATGAGATTTAAGCACGTGGGCTTCAGTAGTTGTGGCTCACGGGCTCCAGAGTGCAGGCTGAGTAGTTGTGGTGGACGGGCCTAGTTGCTCCGCGGCATGTGGGATCTTCCCAGCCCAGGGCTCGAACCTGTGTCCCCTGCATTGGCAGGCGGATTCTTAACCACGGTGCCACCAGGGAAGCCCCTCTCACTGTGGTTTTGATTTGTGTATGATTAGTGTATTAAGTCAGGGTTCTCCAGAGAAACAGAACCAACAGGAGATTGATTGATTGATTATAGGAATTGGCTGCATGTTTCTGGAGGCAGAGAAGTCCCACAATCTGCTCTGTGCAAGATGGAGACCCAGAAAAGCCAGTGGTATAATTCAGTCCAAATACGAAGGGCTGAGAACTGGGGGGGTGGGGGGTGGGGGTGGGGGTGTACCCACTGGTATATGTCTTGGACTCTGAAGACCCCAAAACCAGGAGCTCTGATGTCCAAAGGCAGGAGAAAATCGACATCCCAGCTCAAGAGAGAAAAAAAGAACTTGCCCTTCCTCCATTTTTTTTTTTTTAACTCAGGCCCTCAAGGATGATGCTCACCCACATGGGTGAGGGCAGATTTTCTTCACTCCATCTACTGAGTCAAATGGTAATCTCTGCCAGAATTACTCCCATAGACATTGCTTAGCTCAGTCAAGTTGACACATAAAATTAACCATCACAATCAGTGATCTGAGCTCTTCTCATGTGCTTATTGGCCATCTGTATATCTTCCTTGGAAAAATACCTACTCAGGTCCTTTGCCTATTTTAAAATCAGGTTCACTTATTTTGTTGCTGAGTTGTAAATGTTCTTTATATTTTTTGGATATTAATCCCTCATCAGATACCTGATTTGCAAATATTTTCTCCCATTCTATGAGTTGCCTTTTCACTCTCTTGATAGTGTCCTTTGACAAGTTTAAGTTTTTAATTTTTGAAGTCCAACTTACCTATTTTTTTCTTTGGTTGCTTGTGCTTTTGGTGTCAGATCCAAGGTATCATTGCCAAATCCAATGTCATGAAGCTTTTGCCCTATTGTTTTCTTTAAGAGTTTAATAGTTTTAGCTCTTACATTTAGGTTTTGATACATTTTGAATTTTTTGTATATGGTAGCAGATAAGGGTTCAATGTCATTTATTTTGTAGTGAATATCCAGTTTTCCCAACACCATTTAAAAAAAAACTGTCCTTTTTCCTTGAATGGTCTTGGCACCCTTGTTGAAAATCATTTGACCATACATCGGAGAGTTTATTTCTGGGCTCTCTATTCTATTCTGTTGGTCTAAATGTTTGTCTTTATGCCAGCACCACACTTTTGTTATTGTAGCTTTGTAGTAAATTTTGAAATCAAGATGTGTGAAACTTCCAACTTTGTTATTCTTTTTCAATATTATTTTGGCTGTAGGTGGGGATGGGGGTTCTTTGTGATAGCACATGAATTTTAGGATGGGCTTTTCTGTTTCTGCAGAAAAACATCATTGGGATTTTGACAGGGATTAAACTGATTCTGTAGATTGCTTTGGGTAGCACTGACATCTTAACAGGATCAAGTCTTCAGGTCCATGAACACAAGATGTCTTCCATTTATTTGTGTCTAATTTCTTTCAGCAACGCTGTATAGTTGGTCAGTGTACAAACCCTTCATATCCTTGGTTAAGTTTACTCCGAAGTATTTTATTCTATTTGATACTATTGTAAATTGAACTGTTTTCTTAATTTCTTTTTGGATTGATCATTGTAAGTGTAAAGAAATGCGACTGATTTTAGGGGGCTGACTTTGTGTTCTGCAACATTGCTGAATTTATTAGTTCTAGTGAAGTTGTTTGTTTATTAGTTAATTGGAATGTTTAGGATTTTCTACACATAAGATCATGTCATCTACACAGAGAGATAATTTTACTTTTTTTCCTTTCTAACCGGAATACCTTTTCTTGCCCTGTTGCTCTAGCTAAAACTTATAATAAATACTATGTTGGATAGAAGTGGTGAAAGCATGCCTGCATCCTTGCCTTTTTCCTGATCTGAGAGGGAAAGCTTTCAGTCTTTCACCATTGAGTATGATGTTCGCTGTGGGCTTTTCATAGATGACCTTTATTATGTTGAGGTAGTTTCCTTTTATCTTAGTTTGTTGAATGTTTTTATTATGAAAGGGTGTTGAATTCTGTCAGATAACTTTTTCTGCATCAATGAGATGATCATGTAGTTTTTTTCCTTTCATTCTGTTAATGAGGTGCATTACATTGATTGATTTCATAATGTGGCACCATCCTTGTATTCCAGGAATAACGCCCACTTGGTCATGGTGTATAATCCTTTTATTATGCTGCTGAATTCTGTTTACTAGTATTTTGTTGAGGATTTTTGCATCAGTATTCATATGGGCTGTTGGTCTTTGGTTTTTCTTTTCCTGTTGTGTCTTTGTCTGGGGCTTTGGTATTGGAGTAATGCTGGCCTCATAAAATGAGTTAGAAGGTGTTCCATCCTTTTCAATTTTGGGGAAGAATCTGAAAAGGACTGGTGTCAGTTCTTTAAATGTTTTGTAGAGTTCACCAGTGAAGCCATCTAGTCTAGGAATTTTCTTTGTTGGGAGGTTTTTGATTATTGATTCAATCTCCTTACTAGTTACAGATCTATTCATATTTTCTATTTCTTCCTGAGTCGGTCTTAGTAGGGTTTGTTTCTAGGACTCTTTCCATTTCATCTGGGTTATTCAATTTGTTGATATACTATTGCTCATAGTACTCTTATAATCTTTATTTCTGCATCTCTTGGATCTTTTTCCACCCAAAGGATACAATGCTTATAGCGTTGAAAGACAGTCACCTGTGACCATGACTCACGGGCTTCTGCTGTGAGCTGCGGCTGAAGCCTGCTTGCTGCCTTGGGTCCTTGGGCACCACATGTGAGACCACCCCATGCTCTGAACTTTCTTGGTTTAGCTCTCAGCTAAACTCTCCTTTCCACACACAAAGGACCACAGGGATCATCAGATTTGGGGACTGGAAAGACCCAGTATAGTGTTTTTCAAACTGTGAGTTGCAGCCTCTTAGAGAGCTGGAAAATCAATTTAAGTGGGTCACAGCCAGCATTCCACAGATAAAACAGAAAACATCTTGAGTACATTGTAAGTACTGTTTGGTGAAAGTTCTGCCTCAGTTGCGTGTGAATATTGTGGATTGTGATGTAAAATGTGTTTCCTACACATTTGGTCAGAGGGGTCAAAAACAATCTGAAAGGTCTCTGATCTAAGCCAGTTCTCCCTCATTTTGGATGGGAGGAAACTGAAGCCCAAGGAGGGTATACGACTCACTGGAGGTGACATGGCCAGTTTGTGTAAAGCAAGGCCATTGCTGGATATTTTGGCTTCTACCCAAGGGTTCCTCCCAGTGAATGAACATATCATATGGCCTCAAATATTTGAAAATCGATTTTACTCCCTTTCCCAGGGTGAATTTCAAAGCATAGGTAAAACTGATGTTTGGATATTCAGCAACATCTTTGCCTTCTGATAAAATCACTTTTCTCTTGTTTCTTCCCTTTTCCCAGGCAAGCTCTCCACCATCCAGATGCTTTAGTAGTTCTGACTTTTCCACCCTAGACAGCAGTAACAGCTTAGATGCCTCTTAGATGACTCTTCTCTCCAGCATTTCCCCTTTATCCTCCTTGGGATTCCAACATCAGACTTCTCAAGACTATTTCCCTCCCAACTCTACTCAATCTAGGGCATGTCCCTTAAGAGAAAGACAAATCAAGAAGGAAGTTCTGCTGGGAAGAAAAGAAAGGGAATCCTTTATATTTCCACAACAATCAGTAGCTCTGGGAGGCCTACAGGCCCCTAAGAGCAAGCTGAAAAGGAGGAATGTGATGCCTCCTGGGGTTGGTGGTGGGGGAGAGTGAGCAATCAGGCTTCGAGAGAAAGCAGCCTGGAATCAGAAAGCTCAGGGCGACGTGGAGCCACACACTGTGAGCCTCCTTTCACGCGTGAGGGGCTCAAGCCAGGTACCTTCCCCGCGGTCTCGGAGTTGGCAGGGGAGTAACAGAGCCGGATCCCAGCTAGCTCCCGTGCAGTCTCTGACGGCCCTGCACACCTCCCCAACAAGGGCCTCTCAGAATTAGGATAATTTAGAGAACTTTTTTTTTTTCCTCAGAACAAACCACACCAGTTTTTAAGGGCTAAGTAAAAACAAACTAAACAAACTTTACCATTAGATTATTAATGCTAATGCCTATTTAGAAGGTTAATAAAAATTGTTTATAAAATTTTTTATCAATTTTATTTAAAAATCTGATTTTACCCTACTTTTTGTCACAATACCAACCGTGTTCAAATGTGTTACCTTGGGAGTCTACAGATGCTCAGAATGTTATTGAGACTGTCTTCAGCATCAGTTTATGTGAGCATAGTGTGTCTTTTAATTGCAAAAGTAATGCACGAACACATCCTCATCACAAGAGCCTTAACAACACAGACCAGGCCCTCTGCCCACCTCCTCCCCACCCCTTCCTGGGTCCTTCCTGGCATTTCTCAGCACCATCAGCTTCTAGCGTGAACAACATCAGCCTTACTAATGGTCACACTTGACTTTGCACCAAAATTGTGTCAGTAACTTGAGCTACATCTAAATGGATTTTGGCTGGTACCAAAAATCAAACCCAGCCTCAGAGAACAAATTAAAAAAAGGAAGGCTTGCCATCATTCAGAATTTTTTTTAATGTCTCTTGAAAATTTTACTTAAAATGACCTGTAAACTTTGAAGGTAATGTTAAAACTCTTCTGAGCAACATCAACAGCAGAAGGATGATCTAAGTTACTAGCTTTAAAGATCTTGGAGAGTCTGCTGTGTAACAGCTATGGCCCAGGATCCTTATCCAATTTTCGCCAGCAACTTGGCCTCCTTTCTCTTACTTGAAGGAGACATTCTCATTTCAAGCTGTTAAAATTGTTTATCTTCTAATGCTTCAAGGGTAAAACCTTTTAAATGGCCAGTCTGCAAATGCCCCGCTCCTGCTGAGACAAACAGGAGGTAGACAGTAGGATCCCACGCTTGATGCTTAAAGGAGGCCTGACCTGCTGCCCGTGACCCCTGGACACTTGGAAATGCTCATGAAACGAGGTGGGCAGCCACCCCTCCAGTCTCACAGTGCAGCAAGAATCCACCTGCTCGCAGGGAGCCTGCGCCCTGGACCAGCTGATGCTACACTCAGACTGTCACATACTCGCCTGCTCCACCTGCATTATCAGGCAGGCCCTCAGCTAATTGTTTGCGCCTTCCTGAAAATGGTTCCTTCCTATCGTTTTAGAAATGCTTTCCTAACACAGGCTGAAGTAGGTAGAAATGAGACTAGGCAGGTGCGCAGTTGCTGGGCTCAGCCACAGTGGGAATGAGCTGTGTGGCGCCCCAGGACACACCTGCACGGAACTGCCGGCCCTGGTTCACAAGGCGTCTGGGCCAGTGGAGAGGAGCCCAGACCCCATTACAGAGAGGAGGGCCCTGCTCCAAGCGTGGGACTGGTCAGCAGGTCTGGGACACACCGTCCTGTGACCCAGACCCACCTCACCTGGCTGAACCACTCATCTCATAGGAATGATCTTTACTTCCACAAGGAAGTTTCCCCATTTTTCAGAAGCCAGTGGCCCCCTTGGTCCATCTCTGTTTTCACCTTTGTGGTAGAGGCACGAATGCAGAAGAATGTTTGCTCCATAAACAATCACCTCTGTGCAAACCGGCCCACCTCTGAGGCCCGTGCAGGGACTGGGACCACAGCAGAAGGTGAGCACAGGCTGCTTGGCAGCCCTGGCCTGGGGGAGCCAAGCAGGAATACAGGACAGTGTGGCTGATATGCTCACTTTTCAAGGAAAGATGTAAATTTCTATTTTTACATGAAATCTCCCAGTTTTTTCAAGTTGGATCAAGTTTTGTCAAAACACCCTGCAGGGGGAACCACACACACACACTGGCCACACCCTTGCCCAGGTATGGCCACCTGCAGGGGGGGGGGCTGTCTTTGGGCCTGGACTTGCCCCACACCCAAGTTTCTGCACCACAGACCCATCCTTCCCCACGGGGCTGGTGCACCTACTGCCCGCCAGGTGCTGCTCTGGCTCCAGGGAGGCCAGGCACCGCAATTTCTTTTCTTTTCTTTTTTTTTTAGCGGTACGTGGGCCTCTCACTGTTGCAGGCTCAGTGGCCATGGCTCACGGGCCCAGCCGCTCCGTGGCATGTGGGATCTTCCCGGACCAGGGCACGAACCCGTGTCCCCTGCATCGGCAGGGGGACTCTCAACCACTGCGCCACCAGGGAAGCCCCGCACTTTCACAATTGATTTAATTCCTGCGGCATTTGGTCATGAAGAAATGCCTGATGTGCCTCCTTTTGTTAATTTTTAAAATTGAAATTGCTGCTTTTATAGGTCAAAATGGCTGAACACCCACAATTTCATATGATTCAAACTAAGTAAAACGTTCCCGTCTCTCTGCTGTTCCTAGTAGATGGGCGGCCACCTCCGCCTTGCCCGCCGTCCAGGCAGGTTGGTGGGCCCTACGGGGTGGCCTATAGGCAAGGCTGTCAGAAAAGGCCATGCGGGCCTCCCCTGGCTCGGGAAAGAAAGGCTCCAGCGACATGTGTGAACGTGTCTCAGGGCTGTGTCTGGAATATTTATGCCCTTTTATTGTTTTCCTATTACTTGGTGGTCTAAGATAATGAAAAGAAACCTAGACAGTCTCAAAGTTTCGAACTCACATAAGCCAGGCTCTAAATACTAAGGCAAGACTCCCTCAGAGAGAACATGTACGACTTTTTATCACAAACCCACTCACTGCTGCTGCCACTATTTAAGCATTTACTTTTGTTGTAACTTAACTGAAGCGGATCACTCTTTTTCATTTTCATCCAGAAGTGGCTGCTTCCACCAAATTCAGAGCCAGTCCATCCCATCCCCCTGCTCCCCTGGAATGGCGTCTCAGGGACGCTGTGGTGATGCAGGCTGACTAGCCTCGGCCAACACAGACTCCATCCGTCCCTCCCTTGGCACAGAAGTGTGTCCTCCCACAGGCATTGGAGGTGGCAAGGGGCCACGTGAGGAAGGGGCTGTGACTGCACAAAGCAAACCCCCAGAATCAGGGCAAGCTGGGCCGAAAGGGGCAACTGGTCCAACCCACCTTTTTCCAGAGGACTCTCCCTGGGAACCAGGGAAAGCCCATTAATGCAGAGAGGGAGTCAAGTTTCCTCAACCACATCAGAACATCTATATGTTCAGCCTTTCTCAAGAACAAAAGCCAGGGACTTCCCTGGTGGTCCAGTGGTTAAGAATCCACCTTCCAACACAGGGGACGTGGGTTCAATCCCTGGACAGGGAACTAAGATCCCACATGCTGTGGAGCAACTAAGCCAGTGCGCCACAGCTACAGAGCCCGCGCACTCTAGAGCCCATGTGTCACAACTAGAGAAGCCCATGTGCTGCAACTGAGACCTGATGCAGCCAAAAAAAAAAAAAAAAAAAAAAACCCCAACTACTCTCCTATATTTTTCCATCTTGACTATCAATTCTTCCATAGGAAATAAATAAAAGTAACCTTAACCAATAGTGTTAAGCCAGATCACCTAGAAGCTGACAAATTAGATGCCCAGCCCTTCTCATAGCAGTTTAAAATAAACACACTTGTTACTAACGGTCATGGAGACCTCACACAGTTCTGGAACAAACAGGCCAAAAAGCCCCCAGAAGTGCAGGGGTCCCAGCAACGCACAGGCTCGGAGCCATGGACGCTCATCCACGGTGAGGCCGGCAGGGGGCACCCCACACCCACCAGCTGCCAAACAGCAGGCACAGCAGCTCCTGGGATGCGGGCCTTTGATGCTCCTGGGATGCTCTGACAGCAGACATGGAACCACCCTGACAACGGTGACCCCAGGCACCTCCAGCCTCGGCCACCTTCTCCCTAGGAGAGCACAAACCACACGAGGCCATGGGCAGCCTGCCCCTCTAAGCCCTCAGGAGGAGGCTGGTTGGATGCTGGGGGGAGGGCAGGGGGGCCACCCAGGAGGGCACCTTGAAGCTGCTCCACCCCACACCCTTCTACAGTTTACGGCCTCCTGATGTGCACCCCTCCCCACACAGTAATGGCCCCTGGAGACCCCTTGGCCTCCCCCGAGATTGAGAAAATACCACCAAGCCAGGTGGGTGCTGCTGATGGGGGGAGGCTGGGGCTCGCTGCATCGTTTTTTCTTTGTCTGGTGGGTACCAGGCTCACATCCACTGATTGACAGAATGAGCAAAGGAAGGCAGAGCCCAGACCAAAACCGTCTGATGGGGCAGGTTCCCTGTGGACACCTCCCACCCCCACCGAGCTGTCAGCAAGGGCTCTCTTCACTCTGCTGACACCCCCGAGCCTGCCATGAGATCCACGTGTATTAACAGCATCCCCGTCTCACGCTGAAGGGCCCCTGGGGAGGATGGCAGGGCCGCCCCATAAGCTGAGGATGTTCAGAGCATCCCTGCAGCACCGTCCCCGAGCTATGACAGCCAAAAACATCTCCCCACACCGCCGAAGGTCCCCTGGTCAGGAACAATGAGTATGAAAGAAAGGATCACACTGCTTTCCCAGAGCCTGATGAAGGGAAGCAGCATCTCTTAGAAACCACGAGGGAAGAGGAGGTACTTAGGAGGCAAGAAGCCCAGCCCAGTGTGGGGGCACATTCCCAGGCAGTGACTCCCAGTGCACCTGGGATCTGGATCTATGTCCCTGTCCGGGAGAGTGAGGCTTCTCCTCTGGACTAGACATGAAATGGAGGTCCAGCCTGTGCCTAAACTGTCTCTGGTCATGGTGTAAAAGTACACCATGAGTTTGTGAAACCTTGGTGAGCAGTATCCACACTCCCATTTTATAAGGAAAACCCAAGCCTCGGGACACACCAGCCCTGCACCGCCAGCCACAGGGAGGAAACAGCAGGGAGGGGACAGCGGAGGATTAGGGAAAGCCAGAGGGAGAGAGCGTCTTCCTCAGGGCTGAGCTGCAGCCCCCAGCACCCATCTCGCCCCTGTAGGTCTGGGGACAGCACATGGCAGCCTCACCCTTCCCCTGAGCTCCGCCTGCCACGGACACAGGACACTGGGCAAACCTCAGCTCTGCCCATGGAGACAGCAGACCCGAAGGCTGGCCGAGCGACTCTGGCCCTGATGAAGTGTGGGGGGGGTCCCCCCAGGACAGCTGCCCCCACACTCAGGGCAGCCTCCCTAGGTCAGTCACCAGGCAGCCCTGGTCCCCAACATGCTTGGGGATTCAGCCTCCTTTATCCACCACAGAAGCCAAGAATATATAATTGTTTAAACTCAGTGTCCCCAAGCTCTCACTGACAACCACTGGAACCACAGACAGCAAAGCCAGCTTAGACCTGAACCTTCCATGGCCCCTGGGCTCCTGCATTAGATCATAGAGCAGTTTAGCTGAATATCAGCGTTTTATTTCCCAGAGGAGGGCGGTGATTCAGGGCAGGAAGTAGCTAGAAATATATATATTTTTCAAAACCAACCTGAAGAGCCTAGCTGTTCTGTGAGGCCTGCACAACCTGCCCACCCTTGTGCCCCAGAGGGCCCAACCCCCTCCCTGTCCTGCCCCGCTGAGCCCCCATCTCATGGGCTTAGGTGGGGATGCAGGATGCGTCGCTGACCCTGGACCATGTCCCAGTGTGGATGGAATTCACACATATGACACTGAGGGAAGGAAGCCAGACATGGAGGAGCAGAGACTGCACGTTCCATAGAGTTCAGAGCAGGAGAAATGAGTGTGCTGACTGCCATCCAGGCAGTGGTGACTGTGCTAGGGGGTGGGGGTGGGGGACTGGCCTCACGGTCGGGCCCCTGGACTGGGCGTTCTGTGTGTGGGATTCACATGCTGAGCCCAGGGCCATCCTGCACCCAGGCTCCCGGCCCTGCTCAGCCCACACTTACCGGCTGCGGTCCGTCCTGCCTCTGGCCCTGCCCCGGGTGGTGGATAAAGGACCGGGTGGAGACTCTGTAGTGGTTCAGCAGGCAGACGACAACCACGACCATCACTGTGACCACCACCACGACGACGACCACCTGGGCGAACTCCAGCTCCGCTGTGATGAAATGGAGAGTGCGTCAGCCGGGCCCAGGGCCACCCCGCTTCCCAGACCCTCCTGGGACAGAAACAACTTCCCCCAGGCCTGCTGCCTGAGAGCCTCGCTGTGTGGCTAGCTGGTGATGAAGGGAGGCCCAGCTGCACGGACAGACCTCATCTTTGCGGTTCTGTCCTGAGAAGGGCCTGGTCGAGCGTGTCCCACTGGCCCCACGGGACCTCCCAAAGGGCTGCGCTGTGACGGGCTGGCGTCACACAGGACACCAGGTCCAGCCCCGTGTGCACAGCACGGGTGGCCACCACACAGGGACCTTCCCCAGGGCAGGCAGCTCCTGGGTGCCATCTCCTGGGACACAAGAAGCTCTGGGGCCCCATCCCTGCCAGATCCCCTAACCCCCAGGGGGGTGGAAACTATGATTCCCAAAGCACTTCCACGCGGGGGCCGTGCAGCACACTGGAGGGAAAACATGCTGACAAAGAGCCCCAGATCCGCTTTGCGAAGGCCCCACCAGGGGAAGTGATTGAGGAGACGCATCTCCATGGTCTCCAGCCCTGTGGCACCACTGGGTTCTCACTGCACCATTACAGAAGCCTGTCTAAACCGCCACCACGCACTCCCCACTGGGCACCTTCACGGGCAGTTCGAGGAGAGGGTGCCAGCCCTCAGCTTCTCAGGGGAAGCGGAGCCCAGGGCCAAGGTCAGTCCAGACTTCCCGCTCCTGCCGGGCCAAGTGCTGCCCTGTTCTCCCCACACTCAGAGCGGAGATGGCTGTGCAGGGAGCGGGGGTTGGGCACAGTGCAGGAAGGGCAAGAGGGGGACAGCCCTGTCTGCGGTGGTGCTGCCTGGGACGCACACACGTGTGGACACGGGCACATGAACGTGCACACATGTAGATATGCACACACATGCACGCACGGCACACCCTATTGCTGCAGCAGGGCTCAGGCCACCGGCCGGTGGGTACATTGCTCTCAGGTGCAGGCTCACACCTGCGCAATGCAGGCAGGGGCTGGGTGCTGCCCCACATCCACCCCGTTGGGGTAGAGGGAGGGTCTTCCTGGATCCCACTGTGTCCTGTCCTGTGGCGCTGTCCTCCACCCCAGCCCTCCAGCCCGCACACCTGATGGACAAAGACTTACAAACATGCCTGCTGGACTGGGAGGGAAGGCCAGTGGCCCCAGGTTGGGGAGGGGGTGCGCCGCAGAATAGCTAATGAGTGTGAGGCCCAAGGACCCCACAGCCCCGCGTGGGGAGCAGCAGGGCCCAGCCAGGTGTGCTGGACGCACCCCTGGCTGGAGGCCGAGCAGGTGCAGGAGGCAAAGCCCCAGCAGCAGGAGGGGTGAGGGCTCCCCACCGTAGCTGTCTGCTCTGGACGCCCAGAAGCCTCGTGGCTGATGGGCAGAAGATTGCTCTTGTACTTCCTCTGGGGAGGAAACCCCCAGGGAGCCACCCAAGTACCTCCCAGGGACAATCAGAATCTTCAAGGTGGAGTCTCCTGGAAACTGAAATCATTCTCTGTTGTAGGGTCTAGGCTGGGACTTTGCAGCTGGGGTACAGATACCAGCGTGACCTCGTTTATCCTCATGCACTATGGGGTGTGTGACACACCTGGTGAGGGAGAAACATGTCTTCACAACCCCCTGCCTTTGCAGACAACTGTCCTGTGTCCAGGACACCCTGTGTCACAAGGTGCCCATGCATATGGACCCCAAACCTCGTCATCGACGACACAGGATGAGGCTGTGTGTGTAAGCGACGAGGGACCTGCCTCCATCACCTTGTGTTCCCGGCATCAGGCGTGGGCGGGCCCAGCGTCATCATGAAGAGGTGGACTGAGGACAGGCTCTGGAGCCCAACTGCACAGGTGCCCACCTAGAGGATGGCTCCCGCAGGCAGGGGTGAGACCCGCCCTGGCTGCCAAGCACAAGGGGGCATCTCAGGAGATGAATGGAAGGTGAGCCATCCCTGCTCCAGGGACAAGCAGATAGGAAGCAGGGAGTCAAGGGCGACTAATGCAGCATGAAGACTGAACCCAAAATAATGCTTTGTTTTACCAACATTTATTTTTATTTTGTGAATGAAAAACAGAGTATTCAAAACTTGCCTTTCAGGTTAAATCGTGCCCTGGAATTGACAAATGTTTCCTCTTCTTAAGAAAACTGCTTTGCTTTTTGGATGACGATTACGGCGAGGGGCCACGCACACATCTTTGCGTGTTAATTCTTCACTTGGAGGATGTCATTCTAGGTCATCTCTTCCTGAATATGGAAGGCTATGCAGATGACCATTTGCAGCAAAACAATCAAATTACATTTTCATAATTCTATGCACATTTGGGGATATATATGTGTTTCATTTGAAAAGTATTTTTATTATAAAAATAATGAAGATTTCTTTAAATTTCAAAGAACATAGATGGAAATAGTGTATAATGTATAAGTTCCCCTGCACAGGCCGGAAGCTCTCACTGCGACCCCCACGCCCACGCCGTCTGGGGCACTATTCACCCGTTGTATCTGTGTGTTGCCTGTTGAATAAGGGCTTTCTTTTTAATGAATGGAATCACGGTACAAATATATTGTTCTTTTTTCCACTCAATACATCACAGACACCTTTAAACAAAAAAATATGTAAACCAACCTCATTCCCTGTGGTGCCGCCGGTTCCTAAACACAGAACACTGGGACTTGCATTCTCCAAGCGATGGGTGTTAGGTGGTTGGGTTTTGTTGTTTTTTTTTTTCTACCATGACCAAAAGATTGTGTGTGACCCACATTCGTAAGCATCCCTACGAAAAAATTCCAAAAACTGATACAACCTTGTAAATGCTCCTCTTGTCAAGGAGAGAGCAGGGTGTCTCCTGCCTCATGGCCCCAGATCCTCGGTCCTTTCCACGTGTACTAATCTGATGGGCAAAAACATGTATCTTGTTTTAATTTGTATTTCCCTGGTTACTAGTGATTGTGATCTTTCCCTATGATTACTGGTAAATTTGTATTTTTCTTTTTCATAATATTAGTTTATTTGTAGTTTTCTCATTTATTTTATTTGTAAGCAGTCTTTACATATTATGGCTATAAATCTTTATCTGCTACATGAATTGCAAATATTTTCTCCTGGTCTGTCACTTCTTTAAACTTTGGTTTGAGTTTCTCTGTAGATGATATACATTTTTTTAATTTTTATGTCATCAAATATTGTTGCAATCTTTCTCCTTTATGGCTTCTAAGCTTCCCATTGATTAGGAAGGTCTTCTCTCCAATACTCTAAAAATATTTTTCTTCTAAGATTTTTCTGTTCAGATCTTTATTTGCTCTGGATTTTATTTCTTCTGGTCTGAGGCAGCATGTAGAACCATTTATGTTGTCTGATAGGCATGAATCTTCTGATCTAATATCAAACTAAAAAGTTCAGCACAAGCAAGGGTAAGACAGACTTCAGCTGTGGGAAACTGTACAGAAGCTCCCACCTTTCTTTCAAAGGGAACCACCTGCTCTCAGGCTGTGGTCAGCATGCCCTATGCCCTGCCGCGTCCCTGCCGAGGCGCCAGCACCAGAAGTGGCCCCCTGCCATGTGTCCAGACTGGCAGAGCTTCCTCCCCAGACCCTCCCTCCTGCTCTGAGACCAGCCGCCCTCAAGGGCTTTGGTCCCAGGGCTGCTCTGTACCCCAACATGACCAATTACCCCAAAGAGCTGTGTGTGGATGACATCTACCAGTATTTACCATATTTGAAATTAAAACTTGAAGATGTTAAATATTTATTCATTAAAAAATAAACTCACCCCATGTTAACACATGTAACAAAATAACTTCCCGCTGCCACACTTTACACAGTGCCCACCTCTTTACTCCCAGTGGCCTCCCCTCTGCTTCACCTGCACCGGCGGGACATGTGGCTGAGGTACAAGGAGGAGGTCCTGCCTCACTGACCCCCGGGAGGGTCTTGGGGTCCCTGGGGGTCCTGTGGCCACAGTCGGAGGACGGGTGGTCCACATGGACTGATGACAGGCCCTCTAGTACAAACGCTAACGTCGGGACTCGAGATGTGCTCAGAGCAGCACCTGGGGGCCTGGGCATAGGATGGTAGGAACCATCCCCCAGGACGCCACTAGCTGAGGCCGGCAGCCCTGGGTGACAGAAGCCCTTCACTTTGAACTCTGGGGCGAACCAGTCCATGAAAACAGACTGCTTTTTCAAACGCTAATGACTGGAAAGTGTGAGGCTTTACTCTCTTTGGAGCCACACATACTCCCCGCCCTGCACCCCCCTACCCTCACCCCCGAGTGGTCCAGAGTGAAAACTGGAGGAAACAGAGATGGTTCCTGGGAAGAAGCATGGTGTCATCCAGACCCAGGTCCTGTGCTACCAACAGCCCCTCTGAGCTTAGCAGGTGGTGTGTGGGCACCCCTGTACTCCCACGGCCTCCTTCACTTTAAGCAGGAACATCCTACTAAAAACACCTCATAAAAGGCGAACTATGCAAAGACCACACATGGCAGGACATCTGAAGCTGGGATGGTGGGTGGGAAGGGGCTTAGAGACCCCCAAAGCCAGCTGCTACCCCCGCATACATTCTGTTGTAACAGTGACAGATGAGTGACTCCTGTCCCCTCTTCCTTCACGATTCCTGAGCCCCCCTCCCCCTCCCGCCACCCCGCTGTGGAGACGGCTCAGAGGCACTCAGCCCCAAAGTGTTTACCAGCCTCCAGATGTGGCTCTGTCGCCAACGGCCTGATTTTACACCTTCTCAAGAAAATAACTTCCACAGGACAAGTAGAAGAAGCTTCACATTAAAAAACAAAAACAAAGCCCTGCATTCCCCACTTTTGAATGCAAGAATCGGATGAAATTCAGCACACCTGTTCATCACGGTGTCGTCTCCAGCTTTCTCACTTCTGGTCTCAAACACAGACGTTGCGGGGCTTCTGGGGCCTGAAGCCCAGCCACTCCCTGGACTGCAGTCAGGGCTCCCCACATCCTCTGAGACCACTGCCCTCCTCAGGAGCAGTTTCCCCATGCGGGCGCACACACACACACACACACCCGCCACCTCACACCGCATTCATTTCTCCCCAATTTCCCCCCAGCCCGGGAGGCCCAGGGTGCGGGCTGTGCACAGCGCTGCAGAAGGTGCCATGAGGCCTGTCACCTGCCCCCCGGGGAACTCCCAACAGGCCCTGAAGAGCTGCACCCATGGGACAGACTCGAGCCCACCACGGCTTCCCGAGAACCGAGGGGGCACCCAGCCCTGGGCCTGGGCGACACAGAAGTGCAGCAGGTGAGGCCCTGCTGCCTCTCTGGCCCTGTCCGCCCGCACCCGGCCCCACAGGATGTGGCGGGGGAGGGGATGTTCAATGGGGGTACACAGAAAGGAAGGGTGGGGAGGCCAGGGGAAGAAGAGAATGAATTCTGGAAGAACTATTAAAACAAGTATACAGGAACCATAGCACTCTGAGAAAATAATAGGATCCCTCAGGGTTTCCAAATTTTCAAAATGGAGTCTGAACACAGCCCACTGGGCAGTTCTTGATTCCAACAGCTACTGACATCAGCAGGAGGATGCCAAAAAGCAGGCCACGAAGGGAAGACTTTTAGACCAAAGTCAAATGTTCACACCCCCTGCTTTCCAGGGGCTGTAGGCTGATGATGCTGTAGTGATGAGTCACTGCCACCCAACCAGGGGTTTTACAGCATCGCGTCTCAAGTTCACAGGAAGACATCTCAGACCCTGATTTCATCTCTCACAGTGACAGGGACAAGGTTATGATGGCATCTCCCTATTTTTATGGAAACGTCTCCAAGAAACTCCAGGCTTCGTGGAGGATTCCAGCAGCAAGAGAAGCACATGGTCCATGGAGGAGCTGGGCTGACTCTGCCAGAGGCACGAGTGTCTGGGCTATTTTTAAAGAACATGGGGCCTGGCTCTGCTGCCTGAGGCTCCCAACACGACACTCACTTCTGCTTTCGGGAGGGTGGACCCCCCATTCCATGAGGCCTGTCCCCCAACGAATGCATCATCCTCCACATGTTGAGCCCTCTTCTCAACATTTAACTACTCTGAAGCCCCAGATGTATAGTTTATGCCCTTACAGCCCTGATAACCGGGTGGGGGGCAGGCGGACACCTCGGCCAAACTCAGAGGAGGCATCATACAAAACATGGTGACGTCACAAGACCTGGGGTTGCTGTCCCCACCCCCCACGGCAGCACCCCCATCGCTCTCCCAAGTGCTGGAAACTACAGGGATGTGGAGACCACAGGGCTGCCCTCTAGGTGGCTTCTCCCAGGCCCCCATGTCCACTGGGGCACAGGAACCGTGCCCTGTCCCCCTGGGCATCGGTGTGGTGATGACAGCCTGGGGTGTCTTACTCTTACGTCTCTGTGACACTTGTAAAGGACTAGATGTTCCTAAAGGCCAGTGAATTTCCCAGATCCTACAGACATGGGGCAGTGGGGGGCAGGAAGACTGTGGGAGCAGGGGGTGTAGTCTACAGACTAAAATTGCCTCAAGTCTGTGAACTGAGTATAAAAGTACTCTTGGAGACTTTAGTGGCTGAATGAAAATCCACACTCATTAAACACTGTGGTCAAGGGGGGAAATACAGCCTGTGTTATATGAATAACTTCACTGTTTGAAGTTCAGAAGGCAAAACAGTTAAGAGCCATCATCAGGATGATTATATTCCATACTTTGAATTTTCTTTTTCTTGGGGTGGGCTGGCTACTCTCATCCATCCTACGACAAGTAGAACAACACAAGGGGCAAAGAGCCACCCCCAGAAACTCCAGCTACGGTGCCACCCTGGCTTCCACTTCCTTCAGACGCCCCCTCATGGCCCTCTAAGAGCGGGCTTGCGGCCCCGGCCCAGCACCAGCATGGAGTGACCTGGGGCCCATCGCGCTCTGTTGCGCGGTCCCCGGCAGGCAGCACCTCAGGGCTCGTGACAGACAAAGTGAGGAAGAAATGCCACCTGCTCTGGACAGTGTTGGCACAGAACCGCACTCCACCAAACCCTCGCTGACAAATTCTGTGCTGCTCAGGTTCTGCTAAAGGCTCTCACCTGTAACCACCATCCCGCCATCCTGCCATCCCGCTGTGCTGTTACTGGAGCCCCATGGTTGATAAAAGTTACTGTTTCTATTCATATGTTTACCTAAAATGTCTTGCCTGATAATAGAAATGGGAGGTGACACCTACTGTCTGTGGGAGGAGAGAGGGGAGCCGAGCACAGGGATAGCACAGGGCCTCTTGGGCAGGTGTGCCCGCACCACACCTGCTGACTCCAGGCCAAGGCTGGGGGACGTGGATGCACCAGCGGGCAGGTGATGACAGTTACACTGTGAGTCCATCCAGCTAGAAGAGCATCTTTCTAATCTACTGAGGTCCAAGCAGGCACCCAATACAGCTCTTCATGCATTTTATAATCTAGAGCTTCATGATCTCTTCAGAAAGAAATTTAGTTAAATATGTTCCCATCGAAGATGATTGACAGGATTTTCTGAAAACATAGAAGAGGACTAAGAGCAATTACAAACCTTTTAAACGTCTATCCCTTTGGTATCAATAGGGGAAAATGCACACATAAAACCATAATTTCCTCCACAGGGTTCACTTAAAATCCACCCTCACCTCCACCCCCATGTCATTAATTTAGGAAAGTGTATCAAGAAGAAACACAGCTGCACAAGCACCGCCCTGTTCACAGTTAAGAGCAGTCGCATCTGAGGGCTCCCCAGCTGGCATCCATTTGTCTGTCCATCTCTCCCTGTCAGGGTCACGGTTCTCCTTCCTAACCTCTGCTGTTACTGCACTGCTGACCTGAGAAACTGCCCAATAAACCCCCCACATCCTGAGAAATGCATCTTTCCTTTAAAATGCTGTTTTCAGAGTCAGGGTGAAAAAAACAGTACCCACACGTGTGGCAGCAAGTGACAGAACTTCTAGGGGAGGTTTCACCCTCAGGCACAGAGCATCTGAACAAACAAAACTCCAAACTGACAACTGTGTGCACTGAGCTCCTCCCGCTAGGAACCAAAGAGCCTAGAGCACACCTTCCTCAGGAGGGCCAGCCCTGCAGGGTTCCCAGGGCGACAGACCCTATAGGCAGACACCAGCTTCTCGAGAAAGAGTTTCTACTCTTCTCAGCTCGGTCCTCAGACCAAACTCTGAGAACCACCGCAAGCCCAAGAGCAGCCTCCCCGGCTGGCCTGGAACGTACCTTTTTTCAAGACCAGGTTTTTAAATGGGGCTTCCTTCAGGGTACCATTGCCCAGGGGCTCAGTGGACATAATCGGTCCTCTGCCGGGGGTCCTGCCATGACGCAGCCCCCCTACCCCCCGCTGAAAGCTTCCCTTCGGCTCCAGGCCGCCTCCTTGCCTCTTGGAGCTACAGTGGGAGCCGGCGGGGGGTGGGTGGGGGGAGGGGGCTGTCTGCTTGTCCCGGCCTCACCTCATCACATCATATCGGCGCCCAGCCCAGGTGCCAGACTCAAGCGCTGTGGCTCCAACCACAGGCCATGGCCGCCAATTAACAACAGCCGCCCAGGAATCAGGACTGTAGCGGGAAGCAGGGTGTCACAGGGTCTCGGAGCACCCCGCCCCCCAGGGCAGCTGACCACCCGGCGATGGGCTGACAACACAAAGCAAGGACCCGCCTGCACCAGCCACCTGGCCTCCCTCGGGCCAGACGAGGCAGAAAGGGGGGAACCTGCATGTCAAATACCACACTCCTGCCCTTGATCTCCGCTAGAAGCTCGCCAAGTTGGAGAAGTGAAGAGAGCGCCCACGGAGCGCTGACCCTGGCAGGTTGGGTCGCCCGGCCGCGTGAGCACGGCATCCCTCCCGCAGACCAGAGCCTGGCCAACCGGCTCCTTATGCCCCAGGGCCGCTCGCCGCTGAGAGCAGCTGTAAGGCCCCTGCGGCTAAGCTCTGGCCGGTAGCAGCCCAGCTGGCAAACTCAGGGCCACAGCGGGGAACCCTCGCTGGCTGCCTCCAGCCACCCTCTCCTCCCTCCCCCCACCACGTGTCTCTTTCTCTGTCTCCTTTCTCCGCCCTCCACCCCCGCCTCGGGGAGCACAAATAGACCACAGAGAAGTGATACAGTGAGGACTCTCCTCACTACCCACTGTTACTTTACAAGAACCCCAGGTAATGAGAAGAGCAGAGCTTGTCCCCAGAAGTGACTTCCCCCTCTCTCCAGGGTCTAGATAGCTTGTTTCATGCGCAGAAAATACCTCCAGTGGTTCTGCTACCCTGGGGCTTCGGGGAAAGGGCATCAGGCCAGCCCCCGCCCAGTAACCCCGCCACAGGCACTGCTCGGGGCCTAGAATAGCCTCTGTTTTCCTTATTTAGGGTAAATAGCAATGGCACGTGGGCCATAGGACGTGTGGTCAAAGCAAAACTGAACTCTGTTGGAACGACCAGCAGAGAAACAGGACAGTGATTCGGCCCCGCCCTGTGGTCAGCCGTCAGGGGCTTGATGTCCACCAGCCCCGGGTCGGCCAGATACACCACCCCTCTGTTCTAACTACTGGGGACAGGCAGGGAAGGAACAAAAGGATCATCTAGAAGATTTTTCAGAGATTTCAAGTGGATAAAAGAAATGGGAATTTCAGTAGGCAAATTAACAGTTGTACACATTTGCACGTGCCACTCAACACAGCCTGACTTTTCTTGAGCAAAAATCCTAAAATGTAACTCCCCTCCCTGTGTTACACTTGCCCTGATTTCTTCTCAGTCACAGGCTGGGTGAGGACCCTCCCTGTCCCTGCAGCTGGGGTCCTGGCCGGCAGTTCCAGTCAGCTCAGGCAGGGACGTTCATAAGACCCCAAGTGACTTGGTTCTTGAAAAGTAGGGGTTTCATCAACTTGAGACCTGAAAACCTGTTCTGTCCTTTGCTGAGGGACATAATTGCATTTTGAAATGGTTGCAAAGAGTCCACTTTGGGGTTTAACATTATTTAAGATGTATTATTTCATGCATCAAAACAATCAACATTTCTTCATTTTTAGTGGTCACTGGGCCCCCTCTGCCTTTACACACCCACTTGTTGGGCTGGCTTCCTCACCACAGGGCATTTGGAGGCAGGGGAGTCTATCTAAATTAAGCTCCTTGTTCATTTTGTTTAATCGTTTAAAAATCACTTAAATAGGCTTGTCTTTATGGATGGCGGGCACCCACACCCCAGAGCGGGTGCATGCTGTCTGGCTGCGCCCGGCCAAGGGGAGCCCAGCAGGGCCAGTCTGGCCTGTGAGCCTCACTGCCTGGTTGATGCGGGCCCAGGCCTGATCCTTGGCCTCAGTGAAGACCGGCAGGGCTTCATGAGTGCTCTGATGCGCTGATTTCACTAATGTGACAAAACGTCTCCGAGCTGCCTGAGGCTGCCTATGTGCAGCGAGGCCCTGGAGACGGTGCCAGGAAGGGGCACCTAAGGCACACACTTTCACGAGGGGCTGTGACGGCAACCAGGACCAAAGCCTCTGCCTTCATCTCCAAGGTTCCCTCCACGAAGGTCCTCCGTTCATTGATCCGTGTGACACATACACACCACGTGGACAGTCCTTAGGAGGAAACATATGGACCTTGAATGTGACTGATGGGCAGGCATTCACTGTCAGGTGGACTCGTCCTGGGTTCTGTCTGCAGACAGCTGCTGATCTAAGGAACTGAATAAGCTCCAGGCATTGGCTTCCAGCCAAGATCCAAACATGAAAAGCGGAGTGACCTGAATGGCCAAACGAGGTAGCACAGGGCAGGGATTTTACCTCAGAGCTCATAAGCTTCAGAGAAAATCTCGGGTGGCAAAGAGCTGCTCTGCTAGGCCAGAATCTCTGTCACGGAGAACCTGGGTCGGCGTCCAGCCTGGTCCAATCTTCCCATTTACTCACTACGGGTGTCTCAGGCCTGCCTGCTGTGTCCCCACCAAGTTCCACACTCCACGGGTGTCCCACAGAGATTTTCACAGATAAACACCATTTGAAGAGTTAGGAATGTCTTTACGTGGCTGCATAGCAAAAAGTTAGCATCTGGGGCTTCCCTGGTGGCGCAGTGGTTGAGAATCCGCCTGCCGATGCAGGGGACACGGGTTCGTGCCCCGGTCCGGGAAGATACCACATGCTGCGGAGCGGCTGGGCCCGTGAGCCATGGCCACTGAGGCTGCGTGTCTGAAGCCTGTGCTCCGCAATGGGAGAGGCCACAACAGTGAGAGGCCCGCGTACCGCAAAAAAAAAAAAAAAAAAAAAAAAAAAAAAAAGTTAGCATCTGTAAACCTTCAGGAAGAGGCACTGCTCTGTTCTAGGTACTTTCAAGCATTTCAAGCAGGGCACATCACCTCATTCCCACCTTACAGGGGAGGCAGAGAGCGAGGCTCGGGGAGGGTGAGCATGATGTCCAAGGTTCAAGGGCTGCCGAGAGGCAGGCTGGGAGCTCAGAATTCCCCAGCCACAAACGAAGGGCCCTGAAACTAACCGAAGGAGGTCAGCGGATCGCTGTGGACTTAACTTGGATTCCTTTGAGGCACTAACTTGCAAAACCATGTTAAAGATTATTCTGTATCTCTACATGTTGCCAGAGGCCCTTGGAGCCATTTACGTGTCTCGTATACCTGTTAATGCTACTCCAGTAAGAGTCGATGCCTCTGTCCATTACAAATTCCCGTTCTCTGAGGTTTATGTAAAAATTCTGCCCTGAGATGAAATTTTCCACATAAAACTTAAGCCCTGGAATTTGGCCTTTAAAAAACGAAACAGTACATTTTAGTAAGTTTGCGACACTTAAAAGTCATGAATGAGGATTTTCAAAGAACACAAACTTTATATTCCTGCAGACTCAAAACACAGTAATAGTTTATTTGATATTTGTGGACGTCAGCCTATAGTAGGGAATAATTCACTAATGTATTCTTAGTGCTTAAAAAACTGCAACACAGAGAAGTTCTTATATAGAAATGTGAATGCCCTATATGTGCTCCGACCACAGCACCTGACGCCCATCATTTTGTAGAAATGTCATGCAGTATGACAGAGCTAGCAAGCCGACGGCAGATTAAACATTTATTAAATAAATCAGCCTAAATTAAATAGCCCTAAAATAGTTTCCTAACATGCAACGATACCCCTATATTAACAGACCATGGAGTTTACCTACACACTGTTGATGCTACTATGGTACTTTTTCCCTCTATTGGAAAAAAAAGTTACTGTTATTCTGCATTTATGGCAGTATTGATTTTCACAACAGCTAAGCTACTCCCTACTAAGTGGCTTTTACTCCTGTGAGAACAGCAGCTACTCTTGCAAACCCAGAGGAAAATGGAAAGCAGTATGAAGTCTTTATAGTGGATAAATTCAGGGCAGTTAGACCCCAGTCTGGGTTCCAGTCCTGCCACCTGACTCTATCAGCTGTGAAGCCCATTTCCTCATATGTAAAATGAGGCTAAGAGTCCTCCATCAAACGGCCATTGGGAAGGTGAAATAAAACAACCCATCTAAGCCTTGTACTCAAAGTGTGGTCCAAGGAGCTGGTTAGAAATGCAGGATCTCGGGCACCACCCCTACCCTGGCTCAACCAGAGTGTGCGTTTAAACAAAACCCCCAGGTTGCTTCTGAAACTTTGGACCAATCCAAACTCCTCATTTGGATTAAATTAGCAAACGGGGGCTCGGAGAATCTGTGACCTGTGCACACCACACAGAGGAAACGAGGCAGAATCAGGGCCCAAGTGATTGCTACTCAACACGATTTTCAAGAGTGGTGCTCAGCACGCACATGTCTGTGTGCACGTGTGTAAACTGGGCATGCTGCCCCCTGGGCTAGGGCAGCCCTGGTCCACGGGGCAGGTGCTTCCCACTGTCCTCCCATCGTGCTGACCCATCACACCCTTTGGGCAGACGGTGCTGTCAGGGCTCACGAGAATGGCACAGCCAACCAGCTTGTGGTAACAGAGGCTATGGTGTCAGAATACAATTTCTGGGATATTTAGCACTCTTCATAAGAACTCCAAAAGTCCCTCAGGAAAGAAGAAAGAATTCTCATTTTGCCTCTGGAAAAACTCAATTGCCAGAAGCAGATTCTTTCTAAAGACAGAATTATGAAGCTGCCATCGGTCCACCCCTATGACCCGGCCTAGCTCTCTCACCGGCCTCCCCAGCCTCTGAGAAAAACAGACGCCAGGAAAGTAGAGTCCTGGCTGGAAAGTTCCAGAAACAGCTTCCACGTCTGCTGCATGCGTTCTGCCAGTGGTCAGCTCAGGGCACTCCCAAGCTGCCTTCCCCACCAGCCAGGGCTGTGTGGTGGTGCCCTCACAAAACTTGACACCAGGGTCAAGGGAGGCCCTTTCAAGAGGTGGTGGAAATGGTCTGCTCTGCCACTTCACATTTCAGGCGAAATGTATATGTATCGTAGTTTAAAACCCACTGAATATTTTAATATTTAAAATATTCAAAGTGGCTATTCCAAAAAATGTTTTATTTTGCTTTTCAAATATATTACATTTCTCAATTTCATCCAAAAGCTGGAAGGCTGAAAAACCTTCATAAGTCTGGGCAGGCCATAACTATGATGTAACTCAGATCCTAGACACAACTATGCCAGTTCCCACAGAACTCTGACTGTCTCTGGAGAGCCGGCACCCACTGCATTAGCCTGCACTCCACATGGGCGCTGTGACTCTGCACACACGGCTGTGGCACGCGCGTGTCCACATTTGGTGTGTGTTGTTGCTAAATTACAGAGCAGCGCTGGGATCACTACTCTGGAAGATTCTAAGGCAGTGGTCCCTCCACAACCACAAGTCTTTCTCGGAGGATCTGAATGTGGAGAGAGGTGCCCGCAATCGTCTCTGGGGCTCCTCTTCATCTTATTTATAAATTCTGGGACGTGTCCAGATAGTTCTGAGACCTTTTAGGTTCCTGGTTTTGGCAAAAGCATTCATTTCTTCAAAAGTTGAGATTAAAAAAAAAAAAAAGTTGAGATAAAGTCATGGCACATTCCAGGGTTTTAGTTACTGTGTTAGAGCATAGGCCAAACACTGGAAAAATCACAGGCCAAAATACCGAGTTAACCCCAGTCTCCCCAGACTGGCTGGACACCTGCCCTCTGCCCTCACCCTCGGCTCCTCCAGCCCCGCGAGTCACACAGATGCTCCAACACAAGAAGCACAGCTCTCTGGTCTCAGTCACCTTTGAAAACGGGAGGTCAGTCCAGAGCCGAGCAGTGACCATGCGCCAGTCAGTGTGAGGGGACAGGGGTACAAAGAGAGACACAGCTGTCCTCTTCCTCGTCCAGGTGAGTGGGCGGGTGGGTGAGTGTCCCGTGGGAGCAGCACAAAGCAGGACGCTTAGCCTAAACAACCACATCAACCCCGCACGACAGGCACGGCACTTCCTTTGTGTCAGGCAGTATTCCAATGCACTCGACTCGTTTAATCAAGCCAGGGAACCCCTACGAGTGTCTCAGGAGACTGAGGACACGTGACTGCCCGTCTCACAGAGAGAGAACGTGTGACCTGCCCGGTGTCACACCGTGACTGTGGCCGTGCCGGGACCTGAACCAGAAGTCTCCTCTGGCATCTACTCCTGACCGCTTGTCAGAATGGCTCTGCTCATGGCAAGTCCCAGGATGACCCCTGAGCCAAATCCTATTTTTAGAAGGAGATTTGAGTCTTCTTTAAATATTATTCTCAAAATAAAAGGTCAAGATTGAAAAAGGAGGCTTGATCTCATTAAGATCCTTTCACAGACAAGCTAAGCAGATAAACTGTCTGATTTCTTGTCTTGTGAAAAAAAGATTAAATTCAAAACTCATGAAAGAGGAAAAAAAATTTTTGTTTTCAAAACCCTGTCACTTTAGTGACCCACTCAGTCCTGCTGGGTCATGTGAAATGCACGTCCTCAGGGGTCCCCTGGAAGAGGAGCGAGCCCCACTTCTTCCTGCCAGTCTGGAGAAGGTACTTAAGATGCAGGCTCTTCGGGGGCTGGCAAAGACAGAGTCATGGCCCAGGAAGTAAGAACCAGATTCCCTTTGGTTCTGAGATTGTGCTGAGTTACCTATCACTTCCGAAAACCTGCTCAGAAGCCACAGAGGAAAACCCAGCAGCCAGACAGACTCTTAGTGATTTGGGGTTGTTGCTGTAGCCACCTGGCCTACAGTATCTGGGGACGTGGCTGGCACCTGCCAACAGACACAAAAGCAAAGGGATACTCGTGCAATCACCTCAGCTACTGAGGGCTTCAAATGCCTGAAGATAATTCCCTGGTTCCTCTATTTGTTTTGAACAACATAATTTTGGAAAGAAAAAATAAAAGCAAACCAGGAACTGAGGAGTTCTACCCTTTCTGCTGACACTTAACCTAAAAGCTAGAAAGTGCCAAGCAGACGAGAAAACTATCAGACGGAAGGACTGGTCAAGGGATCCTTGCTGCAGGTTTCAACACCCAACCCGGTAGATTCTGAATGGCAAACTGGACATTTCACAGGCAGAGACTGACACCCTGCCCTGGTTAGAGGGCATTAGGGCGCGGCCCAGATACAGGAGTAATCTCAAAAACCATGTGATCTTGGAACTACAAGAGGCCTCACTGATCTCTATCAGCTCCTGAGATGAGGAATCTGAGGCCAGGAAAAGGCATGATTTAGCCAAGGTCATTGAAAAAGTAATTTGTGGAGCTGCTATGAGAACTCAGTTTCCTGATGCTCAAGCAGTGTGACCTTGGTATCTAGACTTTGAGGAAATAATACGTAGATTATATGTACATATATGTATACACACACATATACAGACATGTGTTTATCCATATGTGCATATATACATACAAACATGTATATGCACACACATATATATATTTAGAAATTACAATTCTAGACAAAGAGAGGCTGTAACTCCTGTTGCAGTTTTTAGTGGACTGGGCTTCATATGTAATTAACAATTTATAAAAATACCTTGGCTGAAGCATCTAGACATTTTCCATGAATGCTGTTTTAAGGCAGGTGCCATTCCCAGGTCCCTGCTTGTTCCTTCATCCCTTCCCAGGCCAGGGGGTGACTCCCACAAGAAGCTGGCAACGCCTCAGAGCCCTGTAGTGAAGCTGCTGTTGTTCTAATCACCACTGGGCTCTGGAGGAACCCTTTGTTAGTAATTAGTCAACAATTATTTATTGAGGAAAAATGAAAGTAGGGATTCGCTCTTTTTTTCAAGAGAACTTCAGAGCCACTAACGATTGGTGATTCACCGTCTAGACTCGTGGGTTCCTTTTGGCTACAGCAGCTCACGGTGGCCTTGCCGACAGCAGAGGCAACCGCATTCCCTAGGAGCAACGTCTCTCCCCGGCACTTCAGCAGCTGTCCCGCTGGCCAGAGAAGCCGGGTGAGGACCAAGAAGCGGGGCCACAGCAGTGCCCACCCTAGCTGGTCTTCCACCAGGGAGTCTTCCTCCTCGTGAGAACTCATTGCTTCTTGTTTTCTTCTTCCAGAGACATGCCTCCTGGAAGGTATGCTTGAGTGCAGTCCTGCTCCATTCTCCCTGGTCTATTTTTGTACAAAGGGTAAGAATTTCAACCAGCTTGGATAACATACAAGTTGTATGATGTGCAGATAAATTTGGCAGTGGTTGTTAAGGAACTGATTAACAGAGCAATCAACAGGCAATCTCCCAGAGTGGCCTATACCAACACCTTTTAAAGTGCCGAAGTTTGCAAAAACCATTCATTGTATGAATGGCTTCAACATATAAAATTCCTTATACCTTGAAAAATGATTAGATTTTGTTTTTGTTTTAAAACTTTTTTAAAAATTCAAATTCAAAATGGAAATAATGAGATTGGTTATCAAGAATTTGGGTATGCTGGTGTCCAGTATCTGGGAGCTTCAGCTATTCAATGAGAGTGAAGATGATGATGATGATGATGAAGGTGATGGTGAAAATGAAGCCTGACATTTACACAGTAATGAGTCCACACCAGTCGCTAAGACAAGTGTCATTTCTTAACTCATTTCTTTAACAACTTCTGGTCTCCCTATAACAAACCTTGCCTAAAGGAAACTACCTTTAGGTACTAGTTTTTGAGAAGGTCAAGTTTAGATGAGGATCTTTTTCAAAGTGTAGGTAAAGTTTAGTATTTGTTTACTATTTTCTCAGGCCTGATAACTGGTCTGGAATATCCATGATTTTCATCACAATATGTTGATAATACCTATGTTTTATAGAGCATTAATCATCCCTTAAAGGGTGGCTCCCTTTGGATAAGGGCAAGACAGTAACTTTACAGTGAAGAGAGCTGACAAACACGACCTCAACCAAGTTGAGGGCTGGCATCCACAGTCATAAATCACATTGACAATATCACCCTTGATCTGATGTACAAAGACTAGGAGGTTCAGCAACAGCCAATCCCCCATCATGGAATTTTCCAAATATATTTCAACTTTCCCCACTGGTACGTCTTTCTTTAACAGCTGAAATTCCTTTCTCCCCAAAGGCATCCTGCACCTCTGGAAACCTACTGACATTGAAAACCCAGCCTCCAGGCCACCGGCTCCACAGAGCCACCCTTGCTCTCCGAAAGAAGTCTCTATGTGGCCATCTGATCTAGGCCCATAACTCCTCCTCTTATGAAAAGCTTATCTGGTTCAGGCAAAGCCAAGCCCACCTCTCCCAAAGCATCCTCATTACTCCTCACCTACGTATTTCACATGCTTCAAGAGACATATATTACAAGTAATCATGTGCTTCTTTGGACTGCAAAGTTCTTCAAAGCAGAGTTTATACCTATCTAATTTCTGCCAATTCAAACGTACTCATTCCAGTGAGGCCCTGTGACCTCCTGACAACATGTAGAAAGGATGATGACCCCATCACAAGAAGGAAAGCTCTGCTCACTAAAAATGTTCCCTGATTGAAATGATAACCAACAGTCTCAGAAATTCAAAGTGACAATAAATAGCTCATACTTTAATCAAGTTTCCAGCCATGATTAATTACAGAAAACAACATACACTGATTCTTAAGACGGTGTTTTTACCCAATTTATGAGTATGCAGTTATCGTTCTCAGTAACTGACCAGATAGGGCAGGAATGCTTTCCAAAACCATCATCTGCCTCAGGCCAGATGGGTAATAAATCTAATGCTTAACACAGACTCACGTTCTCTATAATAACGAAGCCACAAGGAAGACTCTGATGAAGCTATTAAAACAGGACGGAAGAGACTAATCCATACACAAAAAACTACTTACCCACCTTTTCAGAAGATAATACAACTGCCAAACAAGCTCTAGGTTATCATCTAACTCTGGATTTACTGCACCTATGAAGTAAGATAATTCAACTATATACCCTATAAGCTTCTCTCTCAACTTATAATTCTGAGTCTTTGTCTGAAAACAGTGAGCTTCTCTGAGGCACGCCTGGCTTGCTTATTAGGACAGACCAAGTAATTTTTCAACTCAAAACCCAACTCATCTACATTTCTTTGTGCCCTAAGGTAACAACTGCCTTCCATCTTACTGAGCCACACAACAAAATTTAGACACTTAAGAGTCTACTATCTTCTAGCCCATTTCAAATGAAAATAGTAACCTGAAAATCAGCAGTTTATCTAATATTGCATCCCACAGGTAAGAGAACATCAAGACATTTCATCAGAAGTAATCTAGCAGAATAATTTCTTAAAAAAGGAAGAGGAAAGAAAGAGATGAGGAGGAGGTGGGAGAAGGTGGGCCACAACGGATCTTATCACAACTGTTCTGGATGCCATGTCCCGAACTAGCTCAGAAAGGCAGCAGGACTCAACTGGATGTCAGCCTTCCTCTTATGGATTACAATTCAAAGAAAAATCAACTGAAGTCCACAGTGTATTTATATTTCCTTTTTTACATAATGTCCTTTTTCTGTTCCAGGACCCCATCCAGGACATCATGTTACATTATGTCACCACATCTCCTTAGGCTCTCCTGGCTGTGACAAGTTTCTCAGACTTCCCTTGTTTTTGATGACCTCAGCGGTTTTGAGCAGGGCTGGTCAGGTATTTTGTTGTATTCCCCTTGACCAGGATTTGTCTGATTTTTTCCCGTGTGATTAGAATGCATGTTTGGGTCTTGTGGAGGAAGACCATAAAGGCCCAGAGTCATCTCTCTCATGTCATATCAAAAGCCAGTGCTGGGCTTCCCTGGTGGCGCAGTGGCTGAGAGTCCGCCTGCCAATGCAGGGGACACGGGTTCGTGCCCCAGTCCGGAAGATCCCACATGCCGCGGAGCGACTGGGCCCGTGAGCCATGGCCGCTGAGCCTGCGCGTCCGGAGCCTGTGCTCTGCAACGGGAGCAGCCACAACAGTGAGAGGCCCACATACCGCAAATAAATAAATAAATAAATAAATTTACCTTTAAAAAAAAAAAAAAAAGCCAGTGTTCTCAACATGACTCATCACTGCCATCCTGCCCTGGCCAAGCTTGCGGCTGTCAGGTCTCTCCACCATGAAGTTCCTCTTCCCCCCTCATGTGCCACCCACTTGGAAGGCAGGCAGTATGCAGAGCCCCTCCCTAAGGAGTAAGGAGTTAGGCTCCATCCTTGGGGATGGAACATTTACATAAATTACTGATTACCTTTTGAAAATATGTGCAAGTGGAAGTTACTCATTAAAATATTATTTTTAATGGTCAAGGTACCAAAATTTAAATTCTGTTATAATGTTCCTGAACATCAGTTTTCCCTAAAGGAAATAATAATATTAAAGGGCAATAGTTCACTGTAGCAAAAATTATGTAGCTCATTTGCAGGTGTCCTTGGCCCCTGAGCCTTTGGTGTCCAGACAGCCCACACATTCCCTTTCCAAATCAGACCTGAAGGTGAACTATCAACAGAAGAGGCCCCGTTTAAAGCCATGTTTTAAACTAAATGCTTGAAATAGCACTAAAAATGTACAACTATTTTATTGTACAGGGGCTTCCTGACTTAGAAAAACACATAAACAACTAATCTGTTACATTCTCAGTTATATATATTACCATGGTCTAATTTTCTATTTTGGCCATAATTTGTAATAGTTTTACATGGGAATTATGTTTTTAAGTTCGAACACCTGATGTTGAGCTAACAGCTGGAATACAGAATGTATGTAATGCCTGCACGGTTTCTGACCCGTCCATCAGTCTATTGCCTTAATAACCATTCGTGTATGAGCACCCACTGTGCACCAGGCTCAGGGAAGCAGAGAAAAATAAGGCAATTCTATGATCTATTCAAGCACAAGACAGACAACAAGTGGGATAATGGGATTAAATTCCAGCCATGTGACTAGAATAATTAGAAGAAATAAAACATCCTGAGGGTGAAAATGGGCTAGGCAGAGACACCCAGACAGAGCCTTGGATGGTGAGACTTACTCAGTAATTTGCTGTATGAATGGCAACTTCAGTGAACAAATACCAGATAGACTTACAAAAGGGACAGATCAGCTAACCTGACCTGCTCCCAGGTCAAGACCGCATCATGAGAGAGCCAGGACTGCCACCTGTCTTGACACCCACACTGTGGTTTTATGTGAAGGACACTGCTGTCAGCAGGAGAAATGGAGAAGAGCCACTGTGTCTGAGCTGGTCAGGATCCAGATAATCAAGGTACCAGAGAACTGAAGATTAATCAATTTCCATGTTTTTAATAGTAATTGCCCCTGTTCTTGGTTCAGCTCACGGAACATAATGTTTCAGCTTCAGAAGAGGAAAAGTGATGTTCAAACCATGCAAATAATTATTTTCGAAGACAGAAATCCTTTTAAGATATTTCAAGGTCTGTAATTTAATTTATTTCTGTGTTAAGAGGCAGTTTGCAGACATATTTTAAGAGTGTCATTCTTTAAAATCTTGTCTCATATCTTCAGATTGTTTTCTGTCACTATAACCAGTGTCTAGACACCCAAATTCAGTACTGTAAACCCAGCAATGACCAAAATGTCCTAGTGCCTTAGTGTGTACACAAGGTCATAAACACTTCAGTGTACAAATATTTTCAACATGCACAAAACAGGGGACCTTTATTTGTGGACAAAAATATTGATGTTGCTAAGTGATACTGAACAAATCACTAACTATAAGTCTTTTTTATTTACTTCCATCTATTTCCCACTCATAAACAATTTCAACACTGTTCCAAGTCTTAGACTCAACTAGAACACCACACTTACTAAAAATATAGAATAACAAAATACCAACCTTTTATCATTTTTCAATCCTTTCTTAAGAATATTTTAAGAATGGGTGAATTCTCAACTAATCCACATAATAAAGTAAAAGAAACAAATAAAATGATTATGGTTAGTTTCAACCTAACTCCATGTCCTTTTTGCACAGCAAACTCTTACTTTTTCTTAACAAGAAAGAAATAAATTCAGGGGAAAAAAACCCATAGGGCAATAATACCACCAGCTTTGACTTATGCCAGCATCAAATCCCTCCACAGATCCATTACAGGTTCCAGATTTTCGTTTCCATCCATCAAAATTTGTGTAACACCAATCAGGTGAAGCTTTTCTTTCGCTGGCTTTTGCTTTCTTACAGAAATTAAACAATTTTGTGGGTGAAGTCGTCCCCTGTTAATGAGCAGTCTCTGCTCAGGGCTGTGTTTTCATCTCCTCCCAAAGCCATGCTTTACTCTCCACAGAACCAGCACAACATTCTGTTGGAACCTTTTATGTGGTCTTTCTCACTTTCTGATGTAAACTGTTCTCAAGTCTTACATTAAGTAGATAATAAGCCCTCTGAAGGCAGCAATGGTGTCTGATTTCTCTTTGTGGACATGGCCAACAGTCCCAAAGGAAGGTCTGAGTAATGAAGAGGTGCTGGCTGGATGACGGCAACAGTTCAGAACCACCCACGAGGCAGCTCATAGCATCTCCATCCTACAGGGTAAATGCAGTCCAGAGAAGTTAAGAACCTTGCCCACATTCTCTGGCTTCTCAAGGGCAGGGCCCGAATTTGAACTTAGTTTTTGCTTGATAGCAAAATTGCTTTCTTGATCACCCTGCTGATGGCTCCACTGGAAAAACCCAAAAAGCAAGAACTAGAAAAGCTGGGAGCTGTGAAACTCCACAGGCCAACCCATAACAGCCCTGCCTGACCAGGGCACTGTCAGCACCAGCGCCCCGGCTGACCTGGACGCCCTCGTCCTCCTAAGTTTGTCCCCCGGGGCTTCACCGAGCCTCGTGGCCACAGACTTTGAATGCATCACTCTTCCAGCCCAAATACTCAGACTCAGTTCCCTTTGCTTAGATACGTAAAAACACAATTATGTATTTGTTCCTCAGTTTAAATACCTCTGTGAGTAAAATAAATTCAACAGAACCATTGGTCTTTTTGAACCTTACTCACAAAACCCCCTGCCCTTTGGTGCCCTGGCCAGACATACTCCCAGCACCTCTCAGGAGCTGCATCTCAGCCTGTGACCTGGGCCAGCTCCCCATCCAGTGCTGATTCCTCCACCGTGTGACTTTCACTGCTTCTGAGAGATGAAGACAGCTGTTTTCATTATGGTTTTAGCCTAAACAAAACTCCAACTTCTTATTATAAATGTTTAATAAAATCAACAGGGCATTAAAAACTGCCAGCAGGGACCTTAGTGAATTAGAGGCTTGCCTGGTGCCTCCCTTTGTGCCTCGATGCAAATGTTTCTTATCTCGACTCAGCTTCTCTGAGGCACCACCGTGCTGTCCCATCCAGGCACCCCCCAAATGTGACTGCCTCAGCACCACTTTACGACGACAGTGAAATTCAACTAGGCGGCTGCTTGCTTTGGGGGAAATTGAGGAAGTTGCTTTAAGACTGGAAATGCTAACGAGAGCCCCAAATGGGGAGGAAGAAAAGGGAGCATGCAGTACTCCGTCCACAATGCCATCTAGGACTTATCATGGACTAACTGCCAGACACTGATGGATTTTCCAACAAGTTTAAGACTCTGTTCTTACGTTCGAGTAGCTTGTGCAGGAAGTTAATTTTTCAGATAGTTGTAGTTTTCAAAGACCGGAATATGTAATTCCAACTTTAAGGTATAAAGAACCATGTGTTCTAAATGGATGCTACTGGAGTAAATAATGGATTGCATTTTCACCAAAGTTCACCAAGCCTCTCCCCAACTGTTACTTCTGAGGAGCAGCGTGGTTCTGTGCAGGCCCAGCAATTTAGACTCAGTGCCAGGACTGAGGGTGCGCACGGCTGGGCTTGGTCCCATGGTGACTTGCAGCGTGTGGGCTGGCATCTTCAGCCGGCCTCGTCCTTGCCTCCCTAGGCTCCCACCCCATGTCAGAGCTGCGCTGGTTCCCCTTACGGACGTTTCCTTAGCTACCGTCCCCTGCTGGAGGTAGTCATTAGGTTGTTATTGAAGAAACTGTGGCTCAGAAATGTTAACTGACTTCCCTAAGCGTGCAAAGCCGATGATAAAGGGTCACGTTTGGATTTGAACCAGGGTCTGACTGACCCCACAGGCTACCTCTCACTCACCAACAAATTCCAGGTGACTCCACCAATCCAGCTCTGAGACCTGATATAACACAGACCAAGAGGGTCAAGGCACAAAGGCAGCTTATAAATGCTCATCAAGGGATGGGACACTAAGTTTAACAATAATGCAAAAGTGCAAATTCTCTCCAGTTGAAAAAGGTCTCTTTCTTCAGTCTGTTAAGCCTCCTTCAAGGTCCTCAGATATTTTAGACCCTTTAACCACCCACGTCCCTGGCCCCTGGCCCCACCCACCCACATTTAGTAAACAAAAGCACTGCTGCACATGGTCGGTCCACGGGCTCAGGAGCAAATGGATAAAACCCTAAGGAAAGAGCCAGATGGTCTTGGAATTCACATGGCTCTGCACCCAGAAGGCTCCCAGCTGCTGGGAGTGTGCCTAACAGGAGAAGGCTGCAGAGGCAGGTGGAGGTATTTTAAGAGCAGGTGCCCAAGGCCTTCAGCTCCAGCCTGACTCAGACCTGTGCTTGTCTCAGGAGGTCACCAGGACACAGGAATCTGCTGCTCGCCTGCACACTTGTACCCTCATCCGACAGCTTCCAAGGGGGAACTGGGATTTAACTTGTAGGACTGAATAGGAAGAGCCACATGCAATAAACCTGCAAGGAACATAAACGCATGATCTCTGACCTGCCTCCATGAGCACCACCCCCAGCACAGGAGGGGTGCCCTATCGTCCAGGTAATGGTCTTGATCCATCCAGAGAAGTGATTCTCCCTTAACACCTGGGCAACCAGGCTAAATGGAAAGGGGAACATCAGGAGGGACTCAGAGGGGGTACGGGCAAAGAAAAAGGAGGCACCTTCTATGCCTTGGAGCTTGGACACACGAGAGGCCTCTCTCTTTGCAAACACAGAGAACCAGTAGATCTGTGCTCGAACCAGCCTCAGCGGCCAGAGGAAAACTCCAGGGAGAGGTTTTGTTTAAAAACACCAAGGACTCACAAGAAAGAGCAACACGAGAAGGAGGATGGAAGGGGTTTTGTGTTTCTGGAGCAGAACCCCTACCCTCACCCCAACCCCGGCTGTTCCTGAGGCTGCCATGGAGAGCACAGGTCTGGAGGGAGATGGTACCAGGATCGTCCCAGACACCGTGGAGACTGAGGAGGAACCAGCAGGTTCTGCCTGCAGGGACGGTGTTGCCAAGGATGGGATCCGATCCCATTGGGGGGAAGAGGTGCGTGGGGTGGAGGGAAGGTGCCTGGGAAGCAAGCAGACAAGAGGGAGCAAGGGAGGTGGTGCTGTGGATGGCAAGGCCTGGTCCAAAGTAGCTGTTAAAGAACTTCTCCACGAAATACACTGGGGCTCACGTCCTGAATCAAACAACTTTTTAAACCGCTAACTGAATCCCCAATGTAAACCACACAACATCAGTTCTGTGAGTAGAGCCTCACTACTGTTGGAGGTAGGAGTTGAGATCAATTATTTTTTCACATTATATTCCATATCCTAAACTTCTCAAAGCGGACGAAGTCCAAAGGTAGCGCACACTTTACAGACTGAGAGCATTTCCAGACACTGTGCTGGTGGGAGAGTGTCCTGAGGCATCTCAGCTGCAGCAGCGCCCAGCATCAACTGGAAACACGCTGGCCACTGGGCACTTCCAGTGGGAAACATCAGTGCAGGTCTCTGTGAGCTCACATCTCAGAGGAAGCCAGGCACGCCCACCACCTGAAAAAGCCACCACCCACGTTTGGTGGTTATTCTTCCTCACATCTCTTTGCACACAAGTGTGCACACACACTTTTACATAAGAGATCAAAGGGCTCTTGCTGCCTTTTTTTTTTTTTCCCACTCAACAATCTGTGCTGAATCTCTTTCTGTAATTTCCTAAACCAAGTCCCCATTGTTGGCACTGGTGTGTGAATCTGAGTTCTCAGTAATTTAAAGGGAACCATTTAAAAATGTTAAAACAAGCACCATTAAATATTTATCTTTTTGCACTGGTCTAAACTGCATATTTTAAATTTTGCTATATCCTCCCCCAAATCTTCCAAAATGGCAACCCCAGTTTATACCCTGGTGGGAATGCCTTGTTGGGTCAGGTTGGTCCTGCAGGTGAGGGAGAGACCTCGGCTCCCTGCCTTTGGAGGGGGTCCCCCAAGGGGTAAGCCCGTCACAGAGAGTGGACAGTGAAGGCCCCGCACATCTCACGCTTGCGCCTTCCACTCCATGCACAGGCGGCGGCGGCGCCCACGAAGAGGAGCCGGCACTGCCTCTGCCCCGTCCCCAAGTGGGAGCGTCAACAGACTTGATGGGACCAGAGTGGGCAAACCTCCCGGCAGCCCCGGAGTAAGAGCAGAGAAAACACCCTGCTGAGACACAGACAGAGACTCCCATCTTAGATCCTTCTCCTGACACACTGTAACTAACAACACTAACAACAGTGTGCAGTTTCCTTCAAATTACCTTTCCTACTGCTCCTTACAGTCTGAAGCGATTTACAATGTTCCCAAGAATCACACTGGTTTAGTTCCAGCCAGCAGCTGTAGAAGCCCAGCTGTAGAAGCCCCACTGAACTCTCAGAAAGCTGTAAATATATTTAACAACCCACAGCATAAACACATCTCCAGCCCCCAACCAGGACTGAATCTCTTTCAGAAACTCCGTTACTTAGGAACATAGATGAAGGAAAAAAAGGCTCTATGGGACACATCTGGAATGCCTATTTCTTCCAGAAAAAATACAAGTCCCAGCACTTCCTGTTCCCCTTACCCTGCCCTCAACAGATGCGGACATCTGCAAGCATGAGTGCCCTTACACACACTAAGTTTATTCAATGTCCACTTAATTTTAGATACAGATCTGCTTTGCCTTAGAGATTAAAAAAAGAAAAGAATTATGGAGTTCTCAGTTTCTTGGCCCAGGGCTCTTACCAGTCTTTCTTTAACTTATATCTTTTAACAAAAAAATAAATACAGAGAAATCAGAAAGATCTGGTGCAAAAACCAAAAAACCAAACCAAACCAAAAAACCAACCCTGTTTTACGTAACCTCCACTGGTAGCTGGTCGTGTAATTTTCAATCGTGTTTTTCTTATTTCCTTGTTCTTGGGCCAAAAAGAACCCTAGCATGTTGATGTCTGTCATTCAGTCTTCCCAGACCCCCCAGGAATGTCAGGGCCTCCAGAGCTGTCCCAGTGGGCCTGGCCGTGTTTTTTGTTTGTTTGTTTGTTTGTTTGTTTTGCAGTATGCAGGCCTCTCACTGCTGCGGCCTCTCCCTTCGCGGAGCACAGGCTCCAGACACACAGGCCCAGCCACTCCGTGGCACGCGGGATCCTCCCAGACCAGGGAATGAACCTGCGGCCCCCTGCATCGGCAGGCAGACTCCCAACCACTATGCCACCAGGGAAGCCCATGGCCGTGGTTTTCAAGGGCTCAGTAGGCCACAGCTAGCCCAGGGTACAGCCACCTGGCCTCATATCAGGACATCTGTCTACCATCTCAGCACCTATTCCTCCTCTCCAGTAGGACACTGATTATACTTCCTTTTCACACATCTGAGATTGTTTTTTTGAAATAAGAATTATATTTAGAGTATAGACTCTACCTCTTGCATGCACTTAAATCCAGGACATGACTAAGAAAACATGCAAATATTAATCCTGATGTTAGTCCCCTAAATTTCTGATGTAACTTCTTTCCTCCAACAAGACACAGCGATCACAATAGCTAATTCATGTGTTATTCCTATTTGGGCAAAAAAGAAAATGCAAATACTCTAACAGTGATGAATACTGAAATAGGTGGGTGTGGGAGAGGCAGTATAGATTGTCTTTAAAGAGGTGAACAGGGGTGGAAAATAATCTCTGTTTATCTGCAGCACACACAGAGCTTTCTACAGTGAAGGATGCTGAGTCAGAATAGCTCGAGTCTGCATTTCCTGTTGGCAAAACTCAAGCTTCTTCAAGCTCTGGTCCCTCCCTTGAGTAGCTCTATTTCTATGCCAATAAAACAAGATGAAATTGAACTGCATTTAGTGACTGAAAAAATACTTTACTAAACTTCCTCTTTCAGCTCCTCATTCCTCAGACAGGCCCTCAGCTGGCTCATGGTGTGGTCTCCACATGCACTCAGGACCCCAAATCTCTCCAGAGGCCTCAAAATAAAGTGCTGCTAGGAAGGCATTACGAAGGCTTTCACTACTCCAACAGACCTGTAAGAGCAATCTTGGTCTACCTTGAGAAAAAATGTGGCAGGAACCACTTGAGCTTTTTTTTTCCCCCTTTGTGATCAGGG